>NW_012267224.1:27849765-27871573 GCF_000151885.1 Dipodomys ordii
AGGGAGGGAGGGAGGGAGGGAGAGAGGGAAGGAGGGAGGGAGAGAGGGAGGAAGAGAGAGGGAAGGAAGGAAGGACAGAAGGAAAGAAGGAAGGAAGGAAGAAAGGAAGGAAGGCAGGGAATGAGGGAGGGAGGGAGGGAGGAAGGGAGGGAGGGAGGGAAGTAATAATTGGTTTGAGCCATTGTATTTTAGGAGGCTCTTTAATATTCTATATTTTTCAAAAAGCAAACAAATCCCTAGGTTTTTGTCCAAATGCCCTAAAATGAAACTTAGCAACTCACACCATAGCTTCAAATCAGATTTTTAGCATCTCTTTATTAAATATGAATGGATGACCAAGGATCACTAGGCTTTTGATGAAAGCATCTATCATGAAAGACTGAAATCAGAGCAGAGAAACAGAAAGGGGAACTCGAAGGAATCAGAATGCAGGGAGCAGAAGAAAACTTCAAAGAAAATGCAGCTAAATCCTCTGAGAAATCAGCAAGATATACTGCATACATGAATAAAGAGTAGAATGCTGCTATTCATTCAGAGGACAAGAAAGAACTCTTGGAAATTAATCATTTAGGAAGCAGATGGTTCAATAGGAGGGTTGGGAGATGAAGTTGCAGAAATTGCCCACCAAGTAAAATGAAAGGGCCAAAGCATGGGCAATAGGAAAAGAACGAATATACCTGTAAGTCCAATATAGTCCTAATAAGTTTCAGAAAGAAAAATAAGGGCTAAGGGCATGGCTGCGGTTGTAAAGTACCTGCCTAGCAAGCATGAAGCGCCAAGCTCAAGACCTAATACCAAATTAAACAGTGAGGAAATAGTAAAAGAAGATTTTCAAGAAAGTTATCCAAAAGAGTTTGTATAGTATTGATTTATAGAACGTGAGAATAGAATAGTGCAGTTTTTCTGAATTCATACATTACTTTCATTAGCATAATTAACTTACAGTATTTAAGGACATACCTGACCATTTCACCTCTTCCAAAATAACATATATTTAAGTTGATATAAAGAAAAAAAAATCTCCCAAAGCCTCTTTTCGGGGAGGATGGGAAGGACTGTCTTACTAGGAAAATAGGAATGTGCTTGAATTTTAGGACCAACTTATTCATTCCTTGATGATATAGTGATATAGTGTGATATAGTGATAATATAGTGATGATATAGATGATATAGTGTGATAGCATCATTGTAGAAAGACCTAATTGGGAGAAAGAAGGTTATCTGGTCGTGTCCTAGATACACCTTATCCTTGACCCCTTACTCCCTCTATCCCTCCCTCCCCCTTCTTTCTCCCTCCCCCTTTCTCTTTTCCTCTTTCTGTCTCTCTCTCTCTGCTTAGTGGCTACCCTGATGCAAATGATTTCCTCTGACATGTACTTCTACCAATCAGGATGTTCTGTCTTACTACTGCACCTGCCTATCGCAATGGAGGAAGCCCAACACAGACTGAACCATCTAAAACCGAGAGTCCAAAATAAATATTTTCTCCTTTAAGTTGTTCTTAGTTATTTGTCATAACAATAGAAGCTGATAGATACCCTGTCCTACTGCAGGCCCACTCTATAGATCTTAGGTTCTTACCTTAGTCTAAAATGCAACTTGTCTACATGAGGTCAGCTGCATTAATTCATAAAATTCTGAAATACTCCATACTCATTGGCTAATACTTCCCATACCACATAGTACTATTCCTTCCTGGGACCCCAGGGTACTCTGTAGTCCATCAACCAAAGGGTTAATACCTGGCCCAGAAGTTGTCTCCAAGATCCCCTCCAGTCCTGTGGCTGTTCTTTCTGTTCTAATAAAGTTCTGGACAGAACTCTTGCTCATAGGTGGTGTAGGCTGAACACCTACCGCACATAGTCATGTGCTTTGCCTGGGTGAAAGCCTTCTACCAATCTGGTCCCCAGCTGATATTCTAGTCCCACTCCAACCCACTCCCAGCTTCCTAGGGTTTAGGCAGTCTTGCTCCTCATGGCTCATTGATGTTCTGCATTTTCTCACTTTCATTATCCAGAAAGATTTTTCATTGATTTCTGATCATTCTTCAAGGCCAGTTCATTTTCTTTTCAGCCAGAAAGTGCTGATCTACGCATGATAGTCCTATCCTTGAAATAATCACCATTTGTCACGAGAGTGTCGCTTCTGATCTTACAGTAGGGGTGTCGCAGTACTTTCTATAATTTTTTATAGTGAATAGGAAGTAGATAATTTTTTAATGAATGAGGAAAATATGAATCTAAATTCAAAGACCCTCTTGCGGTTTCATTGTTCTTTAGTTGCTGACATTTTCATTACTTTTTAAATTACACATGTAGAATAATGCGAATCCCTGAGAAACCTCCCTGAGTCTGGTGCTTGTATTTCATTGCGTACCAGAATACAGGATAAATCCAACAAGTATGAAAATGTGTGCCAGTTTTCTGAGCGGAAGCTGTTGGTACTTGGAGTTGTGTGTTTGAAATGGTAATAGTGGGTTTCCGCATTCTGCACTGTCCTCGATTTAATTAATCTTCCAGAAATGCTAGAGCAGAGCTTTCCCTCTGAAGAGTTTGCCGTACTTGTTCCACTCAGCAATTCCAGCTCTTATTGTAACTTTGGGAATCAGCATGAGTCACTACTTTGGTTGGGATGGAGTTTCCTGAAATCAAACACTAAAGCAGAATGCGGAAGGTTACCCTGCTACCTGTAATCTCTCTCCAGCACTCATTCTCCTACTGCCCTTTAGAGATTAAATGAAATGAAACACCTCCAATGTTTGGTTGAGGTAGCAAGTAATTTCCACTTAAAGTCAATGGTATTTAGACAAATTGTATTTTCCTAGCACACATCAAATTGCTTTTATATAGAGGATGTGATATGTTCTTTGCCTTAGGCTGTTTTTCCAAAACGTACTGTCTGGCATTTGCCAAGGTAGAGAACTGATGGAGAGGGGGGATGGGCAGGAGCCATTGGCCTGTGGGCTACCTAAGGCTGTGATTGCCACCTGAGCGCTCAGCCAGATCCCAGGCCCACAATGCAGCTCTCTGCAAATCTTTATTTTGTCTTTTAGAGGGGTCAGGAAGCTTCCTTGCGATGTCATGTTCCTACCCTCTGAAACTAAAACCCACTGGATGGAATGAAAGAATCTAATCTCCTTTTTCATTGGTACTTTTAATGAAGACGTTGTTCCCTTCTCCCAGGGGCCTTTGTGGCAAGTGAGTGTAGATTAGATCTCTGACACAGGTGACTGCAGACTCAGGGAGGTGGCATGGCTGTACATAGAGACAGTTATTGCTGCTTCTACCGTGTTTCTCAGAGCAACTGTCAAGGCCAGAATCCTGGGGTGGGTGTGTCCTCTGGGGGCCATTTTCTTCTTACTGGAATTGGAGCTATGCCAAAAGTCAACCCAACAGTGTCTAACTGTGGAAGTTCAATCATAACATAAAAATCCCTCCTGAGATCATCAAGTGAGATACACATACTCCGTCCTGCAGCATCTCTGACCAGCTGCGCTAGCTAGCCAGATAGAAGATGCTCAGATGTTTGACTGGGAAACTTTAAGCTTTGTGTAGCCCAGAAGGTAAGTGTGGGGGAAATGGGAAGGAAAGAAAAGGCCCTGTACTAGGCCTTCTGAAATTGGGGAATAGGAACCGAAAAAATAGGTAAGCCTGGTTACGATTAATGACAGAATATGGCTTCCAGCTTTTACTTCTGTTAGGTCTTTCATAGTGGTGTATCCTCAAAACACGGGCTGACATCCGTAAGTGTCTTCACAGTGGTCCCTGCCTGTCCTGTTTGAGGACCTGCTTTTTAACAAGCTTTGTTGACTATGAAAGAAAGGGCTGTGTTATCATTAGGATAAGGAAGTCGCCTGTAGTCCAAGCTCTATGCTTGGTGATCACCTCTGCCACGGGGAGGCCAGGGAGGGCCTGAAACCCTTCTGCCTTGTAAGCTAAGAGTTGGGGCCCAGCTGTGGCAGGAAGCTTGTGTGTCTCTCATTAAATCAGTCCTGTTTGAAGTTCTCTCCTGCTGCCTTTTCTGTACTCTACCTTTATTTCCTGAGCTGAGTAGTCAATAACATACTAGCTACTTTTCCAGCTGGATGATTTGGCAGTTGCTGAAGAATCTGAAAAAGAGCCAGTTTGGGTTTTCATAGTGTCATGAAAGATCTCTCCTTTCCTCTTCCCCTTGGATGGCAGATTTCCACTGAACTCCCTGAGAGCATCCCACTCTAAAGCTGGGGAGGGGGCTTTTTGCATGGGATGCTGTATATGTTCAGCACTCCACAGTATCTGAGTGAGGTAACACCTAGGAGAGTGAATTTTGCCAGCCGAGGGTTCTGGATGGTGCACACAAGATGACGGAAGTGTCACATCCATGCCAAAATGCAAAATTAATATCTAAACCGGCAGGGCTGTGGGATCCCAACAGAGAATTCTCGGCTTATCAGCCTGGTACAGGCTCTTCTTGCAAACAAGAACAATACGTTTTCCACAGAAGAGTCAGATTGCCGGTGCCATTTGTTTTCAGAGAGGTGATTATTAGAAAATATTCTCAGAATAACTCAACCTTAATCACAGCTGACAATCTGATAGGAAAAAAAATTGATAGCTTGGTGTTTCTCATATGTAGAAGTCTGTGTTCTAAATCCTTAGTAATTTAACTTGCTCACTTAGGGTGAGTGGGAAATATTAACCTCCGGCCTTATTCCTGCCACAATTGGGTAAGTCATGTGAGGAGTACAGAAGGGCAGGGGTCAGGAGTCCTGCTCTTAAGGAGTCTTAAGGATTTGCATTTATTTTTGTTGGGGATTGAGCTGAGGGCCTACACATGCTAGGCAAAGCACCCTATACATAGCTATCTACGCCAGTCCAAATAATAAAAACAATTAAGACTCAGTCAAGTCTTGCTACATTACAAACACTGTATTTTACTGAAATACTCAAACCTACAATGACAGTTACCTTGCAGAGACTACTAAAGCCCAAATTTCCACAGAGGCCCTTTTGAGCATCCTGGAGGGGGAGGAGACCTCTCTCTATTTCTCCTTTACCCAGGAGCCTTGAATGATACTTTCCAGTTTTAGTGCTGCTGTAGGAAAGAGTTTCTAGCTCTCCTGGTAAAAAGTTTTGTCTCGTGGTTCTTTGAATTCTCATTTTAAAGTGTGTGTTGCTGTTACTGAGTTGTATATCTGCTGTATTACAGCCATTACTGGCATGTGTGTGTGTGTGTGTGTGTGTGTGTGTGTGTGTGTAGAATTGGAAAGAACTTTAAGGAAAGCTAACATTATTTTCTCCCCATCTAGATAGAATACTACCATATGTCAGTGAGATTTCTTATGTTCTAGAATTGGGTAAAAAAATAAAAAGAAAACCTTATTTATGTCTTCTGAGTATATCTACATTACTCTGAGAAATATCTAAAACTCTAACTTCCCTTGTGTTACATACTCCCTAATGTCTTTTCTTTTCTTTTTTTCTTCCTTCCTTCCTTCCTTCTTTCCTTCCTTCTCTCCCTCCTTCTTTCTCTCCCTCCCTCCCTCCTTCCCTCCCTCCTTCCTTCCTTCCTTCATTTCTTTCTTTCTTTTTCTCTCTCCTCTTTCTTTCTTTCTTTCTTTCTCTCTTTCTTTCTTTTCTTTTTCTTTCTTTCTCTCTTTCTTTCTTTCTTTTTTTTTTTTTTGCCAGTCCTGGGCCTTGTGAAGTCAGGGCCTGGATGCTGTCCCTGAGCTTCTGTTGATCAAGGCTAGCACTCTACCACTTGAGCCACAGTGCCACTTCTGGCCTTTTCTATGTATGTAGTGCTGAAGAATCGAACCCAGGGCTTCATGCATGCTAGGCAAGCACTCTACCACTGAGCCCTATTCCTAGCCCGTCTTTCTTTCTTTCATCCTGGGGCCTGGGCACTATACCTTGCTTTTTTTTTTTTTTATCAGTAGTGTGGCTTGAACTCTGGGCTTGGGCGCTGTCCCTGTGCTCTTCAGTTCTACCACTTGAGCCACAGTGCCACTTCCAGTTTTCTGGTAGTTAATTGGAGATAAGAGTCTCACAGACTTTTCCTGCCCAGGCTGGCTTTGAACTGTGATCCTCAGATCTCAGCCTCCTGAGTAGCTAGGATTACAGGCGTGAGCCACTGGCGTCCGGCTATACCTTGCTTTTATTTGCTCAAGGCTTGCGCTCTGCTACTTGAGCCACCACTCCACTCCCAACTTTTTGGTGATTAAGTGGAGATAAGAATCTTACAGACCTTGCCCAGGCTGGCATCAAACTACAATCCTCATATCTCAGCCTCCTGAGTAGCTAGGATTATAAGTATGAGCCACTGGCACCCAGCTATTTATTGATACTTCCTTTTGCTTTCTTTCTTTGCATCCAAATATTATATGCTTCTCCTTTTCCTTCTCTTCTTCTTCATCACTTTCCTCTTTTTTTCATAATGAAAAAGAAATGCCAAAAGAAAAGGTCAAAACGTACCCATTCATTGATTTAGTGACTCCCATACTAGCCAGTGCTGATAGTTTTTGAAAGCATTATAATAAATTCTTTTTTTTTTTTTTGGTCCAGTTGTGGGGCCTGAACTCTGGGCCTGGGCACTGTCCCTCAGCTCTTCAGCTCAAGGCTAGCGCTCTACCACTTGAGCCATAGTGCTACTTCCGGCTTTTTTCTTTTTGCTTATGTGGTGCTGAGGAATCGAACCTAGGGCCTCAGGCATGCAAGGCAAGTGCTCTACCACTGAGCCACCTTCCCAGCCCTGTAATAAATTCTTTATAAATGTAGTATCTAATTTAATCCCTACAAGTCAATAGACATCATCACTATTATCATCATTACTATTCTTGCTTTACAGAGATTCTGGGACCTGCCCATAGCTAAAACGTGAGAGAAGTGAGACTCAAACACAGTATCTGACTCACACTCAAAGGTCACATGACCTTTCCATCTTCTGGTGTCTGTGAAGCAGGCTTCAGGAGCGCAGAACAGTGGTTAAGAGACTGCTATTTAGAGCTGGTTTGAAACTCAGCATACCAGTTACTAACCATGGATCAGACACTGGGTGCATCAGCTCACCTTTGTGAGAGGCCCTTTCCAGTCATCTATAAACTGGAAAATAATACTGGGGGGAAAAGTGTCTGTGAAGCAGAACATGTACAAAACTCTAAGCGTGGCACATGGCCATGCTTGACACTGTCGACCAGTATTATTTACAGACAGAGGAAAAATAGCATTTGCTCCCTCTGACCATCTTCAGTTAACTATAAACATATTTTTAAATTATCTTTAACCATATCCAGCCATTGGCAGTTTGTCAAGGTCTAAAAGGTCTCACTTGCTCCATGAAGGAGGATAAGGAAGGACTTCCATTTAACAGTCTAGTATGGTCTCCTTTGATCTTTGCTCAATACCCTGGTGCTGGATAAATACTTTTGATATTGGTCTAGGAACAGAACTTCTGAAAACCTGAGAGAGAGGAATCGAGGCTCCCTCAGCAGTCTGAGTTTCCTGATCTGAGCCCTGGCCTGGCCCAGGGGTGGACAAAGCCTGAGTTCTTCCTTCGCTTGCCATCTGATCCTCTTCAGCTGACGGAGAAATCACTAGTGACTGTCACATTTCCCAAATCCTTGATGTTATTTGAAAGCTGCTTTTTATAAAAAAAAAAAATACCAGGCTGGGAGTATAGCTCAGTGGTCAGTACTTGCCTAGCATGCGAAAACAGCACTGCAAAAACAGACGAAATCCATCAAATGGCAAAATGCATTAGAAATGAATCTAGTCTTTGCAGAGTTGATTTCCTCTCACCCAGGCAGCAATTTTAGGTTGATAGTAAAATGTACAGAGAAAGTAAAAATAACACTGTCTTATAGACAGAACCCAGATGGTGAGTTTTTGAGTTATGTCCAAAAGCATGCTCAGCAGCCACTAAAGCTCCAGTATAATAATGCTTGCCTCTTTTTTTAATTAAGAAGTAGAAGATATTATGCAGCTCTGAGGTTTGGTCCTTAAGAAACCAAATAACCAAAGCCCAGCGGCAGATTCCAGCCCTTATAGACATTAGCTCGGCTTTGGCCGTGTTGTGAGGTCTATTTCATCACTGTAGCAGCCCCCAGTCTACTATGCAAGCAGCACTTTTTCGTCTTCTTTTAGCCAAACTGACTGCCACAAAGGCAATCGCCGTTGATTCTTGTGTTGAAATGCTTAGCTTCATAGGAAACATAGTTGTGTTTCCTCAACAATTTCTCAAACATGTTTTACTTGATGCCAAGCAAGAAATACATTTTCCAGTCCGGTGTATAATCTCACCACACAGCTACATGAAAGGTACAGACAGATAAGAGGATCATGGTCCAAGGCTAGCCCAGGCAAATGTCTGGTTTGTAGTTTGATTCTGCAGGAGAGTGTGGGCAACATCTGAAAGTTGTTATGCTGGGACAGCCTCAAAGGACAATGGGGAATTGAAATTCCCTCCACTGGCAGAACTTAAGTACTGCAGCTGATGGTTCATATTGCTTGGGAAAAGAAATATCGAAGATATGAAGCTGTATGGATTCTGTAGGATTGAGGGTCAGAGACTTGGAAGGGATATGATTTTTTTAAATGGTAACAGAGGACTAGGGGAGTGGACTAGAGAGACCTCATAGAATAGACAGAGTGTCAAGGTATTAATCCCTTGAGAATGCTAATCCCAGGATTGCCTGAATGCAAATTCTCTAAGTCAGTATCCACTGTTTTGTGCTATTTCTTTCATAGCCATGATTTGTGGGCACACCAATCAAAAGATGTAAATTGGATTGTCTCTTTTGCGGTTACCCTTAGTGACCCACTAGGGAAAGTTTTATTTCCAATCTGTAGGCTTGCTTATCTAGAGGGCTTAGTTCCTAAAGGAAGAATGCTTCACCAGGAGCCACAGCAATGATTCCCTCTGCCATCCAGCTACATTGTTCACTTAGCAGACGAAGAAGAAACTCTGGAATGAGCGATTCTGATTACCAGGGGAAATTGTGGGAGGGAGAGGCACTGCACAGTAGAGGTGACAAAGTTTGTCTGGAATACTGTGAACCCCTTAAGGCATCGTGTAGTACTCCCAACATCCTGTAATGAAAGACAGTGAAGGCCAGAACAATCCAATTCGGGATGGCCAATGACCTAGATTTATGAGGGATTCTGCTGTGCGTTTTCTACCTAGCAGAGAACCACAGCCAGCTGATTCTTGCTGAGGGCAAAGGTAATATAGACTAGGTGGCAGAAGGACCAGTCTTGTCCACATGGCTGCTTGAGGAAAGAGGGGCTCTAATAGCTGTAGTTTTTCTTTATTTGTCATGAGTGTATTTGTGCCTATATTAACCAGGCATTTTTTGCTTTTTTTTTTCTTACTTTATCCTTCCATCATCTAAAACAAGTTATGATACTATCATGATTTGTTGTTTGTTTGTGCTGGTCCTGAGGCTTAAACTCAGGGCCTGGGCACTGTCCCTGGGCTTTTTTTTGTTGTTGGTCATGGGGCCTGAACTCTGGGCCTGGGCGCTGTCCCTCAGCTCTTCAGCTCAAGGCTGGCACTCTACCTCTTGAGCCACAGTGCCACTTCTGGCTTTTTCTGCTTATGTGGTGCTGAGGAATCAAACCCAGGGCCTTATGCATGCAAGGCAAGCACTCTACCACTGAGCCACCTTCCCAGCTCAGTCCCTGAGCTTTTTTGTTCAAGGCTGGCTCCCTACTACTTGAGTCACAGTTCCATTTCTGGCTCTGTGTGTGTGTGTGTGTGTGTGGTTATTTAGAGGTAAGAGTTTTATTGACTCTCCACCTCTCCTGACTTTGAATCAAAATCCTCAGATCTCAGCCTTCTGAGTAGGTAGGATTACAGGTGCGAGCCACCGACACCCAGTTTATATCATGGTATTTTAAGTTCCAGGATATCCAAGGAGAAGTATGAATAATACCACTCAGGGGCTTGATTGACATCCTCTTCTGGGAAAGAGTAGTATATTTCCAGATGCATTTGGGATATTGGACTCATGTAAGGACAATTATGACATTGCTGTTGACTATAGATTCAGTTTTGTTTGAAGCCATTTGTCTGGGTGCCAGGTTGACACAGGGTAGAGTTTGATGAGCTCTCTGATGTGTCAGCTTGGCTAGGCTAGGGTCCCAGTTATTGTAAAGGATCTCTAATGCTTAATTAAACCATTGCTGTGTGTTTTTTATAGATGTATTTAAGGTCCATAGTCAATTGGCTTTAAATAAGATTATTCAAGATAATCTGGGTAGGCCTGACTGAACATATTGGAAGGTTTTAAAAGAAGGTCTTGCGGTTTCCTTGAGAGAAGAAGTTCTCCCTGTGGTCAGCAGCTTCACTCCAGGTGTGTGAACTTCAACCTGCCCTTTCTGATGACTTGCACAGAGATTTCACACGTGCCTTGGCTAGTCCTCCATCTGTGTGAGCCAACTCCTTTCAGTAAATCTCTTCATGGATCAGATAGTTAACATCTGTCTCTCTCCTGCTGGTTTTGTTTCCAGGTTGAACCCCTTCAGGGTTTGGGGGGGTGTTTTTGTTTGTTTTGGTTTTTGTACTGCCAGTGGGGGGGCTAGCACAGACCCTCCTGGCATTGGGCATTCAGTAAGTGTGGAATGGCTGTGATGTTCATGAGTTCAGCCTTTGTGGAATGGTAGCTCTTGCAGAGGATTTTTGCTGCTGCAGTGAATCTACAACGCCAGGTAGCAGGCACTCCTCCGCTATTTCTCCACTCCCAGTGGATCCTGATTCACAGCATCCTAGGAAACCGCCAGGGAGAGACACGGCCGCCCACGTGGCTTCCACTCTGTGGGAGAACTGTTTCCAAACACGGAGGCTTCACATCAGAAACCCTCTCTGCCTCTGTTACTATTTCTATTATTTGCTTTCCCTTGTGAAGTGTGAAGCATATGTAAAAGGGAGTTTTGACAGATCCGTGGACAAAAACCTAGAAAGGTTCAAGCATTGATGTAGCTTTGAGAACTAGGTGGGGATGAGAAGCAGCCCTGGAGTTGTCATTGTCATTAGTAGGTCCTTGCCTACACCTAAGTGCCTGGAAGCCATTTCAGGAGATTCTGCTTAGGCACAGTCAGTCTGTTCTGGTGTGAGTGGCACGTCTATTGCCAAAAGTCAAGACATTAAGGAAAATCATGCCGTGAAAATCACAGCACTGACTCGGAAAGTTCATCCGTGGCAGGGACAGTTTACAAGCTCTTTGTAAGTGTGGCATGCATCCATTCGTTAGCTTGAATATTTATACTTGCCAATAATACAGCATTTGGTTATAAAGTACTGTCCTAGACTCACCTAGTGTCTCAGGAATAAAGTTGAAGCCTAACTTTTAAAAGGAAAGGAACTTAGCGAAAAATCTAGCACAGTGGTATAGATGTGAATGGTTAGAAATCTCTAAGTGTAACAAATGTGACGGTTGACATTGAAGAAGTAAAGTTTGCTATGGACAGGGACATTTGGAGGAGGCCTCTGGGGGTGGGGTGGAATGATGTGGAAGGAGGGTTGTTGAAAATCGATTGGTAACCAAGAGCACCTGGTATACACAGACAACTCTCACAAGGCAGCGATCCAAAGCCACTGCAAGATACTTGGGGTTGTGCTGGTAGGCGTTTTTATTTTGTTTCTCTATACTTTAGTTCAGCTGATGTAGGTTCCACCATCTGTTTCTCTTTGCTTAGTTTTGGGTTTTGCTGGTCATGGGGCTTGAACTCAGGGCCTGGGCCCTGTCCCCGAGCTCCTTTGCTCAAGGCTAGTGTTCTACCACTTTGAGCCACTTTCTGGTTTTCTGATGCTTAATTGGAGACAAGAGTCACTGACTTTCCTGACTGGGCTGGCTTCAAATCATGATCCTCAGAGCTCAGCCTCCTGATTGCCTAGGATTACAGGTGTGAGCCACCAGCGTCCAGCCACCTAGTGATTCTTGTGGATGAGATGGTACGCATCAATCACATTGGAACAAATTTGCTTCTCAGAACAAGGGAGATGGTAGCATAACAGCATCTCTGTCCTTTATCTGTATTGTCAGTGTCCCAACGGTTCTTTGTAAGTCTGGTACAGACTCATTTGTTCACAACGCTTACTGTGAACACTGACATTTCCAAAAAGACTGGGTGAAATGCTGTGGCAATCCCTAAGAGAATCTGAATACACCTTTGTGCAATTTGGAAATTTCTGGCTTCTCAAACATCTGGCCGATCAGGAGATCTGTATTATTGAGCAGCAGGCATCATGCGAGGGTGCTGAGGACACAGAGCAAGACCAGGCGCTGTCCCCAGGGGGACTGACCGGTAAGAAAGCTGTCACATGCTGTGCAGTAAGGCCAGCAGACAATGGAAAGAGTTGTTCTTTCTGATTGGAGTGTTCAAGGAAAGCTTTATATAGAATGTAGATCTGGATTGCCTTTGGGGTGGGGGGGCAGTCACATGTTCTCTAGGAGGAGGGAGAAAGATATTTTAGGTAGAAGGAATGGAAAGGGACAGAGGTACTGAGTTCACAAAGCCACATAGCTGAAGTGATGTCTGATATCACACACCTACAAGGAGGTGTATTGTTTCTTTACCCACTGCTGTCTTTAAAAATGCAATTTTCCCCCCTCACAATCCTGGGAACAAAAGTCCATAATCAAACTGATGTCACCATTGATGTGTCTTCTGAGAGCTTTTTCCTGGCCTCGTAGGTAGCCACCTTCTTTGTTGGTGTCACGATCATCTGTGTGTGTCCTGATGGCCTCTGTGAGATTATGGCTCTTATTTGACGAGTGCCCCACCTGATGATCCTGTCACTGTTTTACCTAATTAACCTTAAATACCTTTTAAAGACCTTGTCTTCAGATAGTCCAGTTCTGAGGTACAAGGGTTAGGATGTTAAACATATTAACTTGAGGTCCACTGCCATAAGTGGTGTGAGGAAGCCAAGTATGAATCACGCACACAGGGGCCAGAGGAAGGCGTGGTAAGTCACCACTGGGTTGGGAGCTTGGGGAAATCTCTAAGGATAGAGGGCTCAAAGAATAAATAAAATTGCCTCCTTTTTAAAAGGAAGAAACAACCAGGCACTGGTGGTTCATACCTCTAATCCCAGCTACTCAAGAGGCTGAGATCTGAGGACTGCCGTTCAAAGTCAGCCCAGGCAGAGACTCGAATCTCCAGTTAACCACCAAGAAACTGGAAATGGAGATGTGGCTCAAAGTGGTTGTGCACTAGCCTTGAGCAAAAGAGCTCAGGGACAGTGCCCAGGCCCTGAATTCAAGCCCCACAACTGACAAAAAGATGGAGGAGGAGGAGGAAGAGGAGGAAAAAGAAGAAGAGGAGGAGGAGGAGGAAAAAAGCATTTACAGCTGAGGAAACAGCAAATCCATGCTTTGTGCCTGTTCCCGAGGACACAGCATACACCCTAGCCTGCGCCCTCAGATGCCCTGTGAGTCCTGGAGATGCGTTTCTCACCACATTCTCAGCCTCTGACCCCTGGTTGTCACAGCCACAGCCTCTACTGCCCCTCACTGTGGTTCGAAAGGCCTTCTCCCCCTTCAAAAGAATTCCAGAACTGTGTTCATTTTCTCACTTAGCAGACAGCAAGTATCTTCCTCCTATTCTTCTTTCCCCTTGTAACTCAACCAGCTGCCATGCTGCCTCGCCCCCTCCTGTCTGGAGGTAGGACTCAGGCCTCTGTCTTGACATTACTCAGTCCTGCACATGCTGCACAAGTCTACCCAACTTGCAGCCAGCTTCTTGGTCATCACTGCAATGTCCTGGGGTTATGGGGTTTGGTACAAGTATGGTGGTTGTGGCATGGTGTGTTATGTAACCTTTCCTTCCTTCCTTCCTTCCTTCCTTCCTTCCTTCCTTCCTTCCCTCCCTTCCTCCCACCCTCTCTCCCTTTCTCTCTTTCTCTCTTTTCCTCTCTCTCTCTTTCTTTCTCTCTTTCTCTCTCTCTTTCTTTCTTTCTCTCTTTCTTTCTTTCTTTCTTTCTTTCTTTCTTTCTTTCTTTCTTTCTTTCTTTCTTTCTTTCTTTCTCTCTTTCTTCCCATAGGGCTTGAACTCAGACCTGGGTGCTGTCCCTGAGATCTTTAGTCAAGGCTAGCGCTCCACCACTTTGAGCCACAGCGCCACTTCCTGTTTCTTGTGGTTAATTGGAGATGAGAGTCTCAGTGTTTCCTGCCATAGCTGGCTTTGAACTGGGATATCAGCCTCCTGAATAGGTAGGCTACAAGTGTGAACCACCAGCACCCAGCAATCTTTTAAATTTCACAATCTCTTGTAAAAAAAAATCTTCAGTTTTCCCAAAGCAATGCAAAAATATCCTTAAATTAGTAAAATTGTAGGATTCAGACCATTATGCTGAAAACAGCCTAACATGTTGTAGTCAACTCACTCAAGTGTACTGAGCAAGATGCACAGTGTTTGAGAGGAAGTGTGTGTGTGTGTGTGTGTGTGTGTGTGTGTGTGTGTGAAGGGAGAGAGAAAGGGAGGGGGGAGAGAGAGAGAGAGCTTGCATGGGAGAGCACTGGACAGAGGGAGGGAGGGAGGGAGGGAGATGGGGCTAGGGAGAGTACTTAAAGCACCTAAAAGTATTTGAAAAAAATGAGGAGGACTGAAGAAGTAGTTCCTCAGTAATGCGCTCACCTAGAATGCATAAGGTCCTGTGTTTGCTATCTGGGAAGCGCAGGAGCAGAATGGGGTGTGGGGAGAGGAGCGTATGTTGAGGAACTGTAGTCATGGCCGGCCTCTGAAGAAGCAGTCAACAAATACACTTGCTTTATCTGACCTGGATTCCCAGGTGGCTAGGCCTTAAACCCCTAGTACATACTTCTGAGAAACTCCAGGTTAAGACATTATGGTACTTAAAATGAACTGTCCCAGGAAATTTCTGTTTCTCATTTGGATGCATAGCATAGACTTCCAGTGCAGAAGAGTTGGGTACTTTTATTGTTTTAGGTTGACAAAATGAAAATGTAAGGGTTGCAACCTTATGACCAATGATTCAGATTTGTTTGACTTGCCCCATGATTTTTCATTTTTCAGACTCTTCTATATAAACTAACAATTAGGATGATACAGCCTTCGGATGGTATATCATTTTATCTGAGAAATAATAGGTAATGAGCACTTCTTTAAATGAAAAAAACTAAAGTAACTACTGGATCATGAAAATAAATTAATTTTAATTCAGTCCTTTAAGCATGAAACTGTGTGATCCCTAAAGCGGTCCATGTGCATCTGTAAGTTCTTTAATGTGGAAAATTGTGACAGAAAGATGCTGAACTATTAAGAAAATGTGGCGCCCACCACCTCATTGCCTATAAATTTAATCTTACAGCTTAAGATGGCAAATTTCTGGCGAGGCTGGGGAGCAGATGTTTCAAAGCTAGTAATAGATGGCGATCAGGATCTGAGCCAAGTGCTCTTGTGTCTGAGACCTGCACACTTAACCCCTAATGGGAGCTGTAGTCAGTAAAATAAAACTGAACTTGGTAATAGCTACATCTGTCCTTCCTCTCCCCCCCCCAACCCTGCCTTCTTCCCCTCACCACCCCTGCACTCAACAAGAGTAAGTTTTGTGTTGTAAAATTCTAAAATATTATCTTAGAGGCTCTGTATTGGAGACTACTTTGCTCAACTACCTTTCATATTAGCGGCTGGATTGGAGGACCGCCCCCATTAGCATTGCAGAAGTGTGCTCTGTTTTGTTTAAATTGCTTCCAGCTTCTAGGACCCATCTGTGTACCACAAAAACCATCACAATAGCAATTGCTCTTTGTGAAGCAAATGGCGGCTACTGGCTATTTTCAGCGCACAGAGGCCATGCACTGTTGATTCTATGGAGGCAAACTGCAACTACTGCTCTAGAGTCATACGCTGATGACAAGATAGAGAGTAGTGTACACATATTCCAATCATCACAGCATGAAATTGCATGTGTTTCATTAACTTACTTTTGATAAGAGAGCTCTTACATTGGAGAATATAAATTGGGGAACCAAATAAGAATGTAACTTCTTTCCTCACTTGTAAAATTTATATATTACTATCACTGACGGCTATTTCAACATGGGATAGACCTCAATGTCATTACTGAATCTTTTCATGAAGTCAAACGTAGAAAATTAATCAATTGCCAGTCAGTGCTAAAAAATAGAAATCATAAGACAAACCTTAATAGCTAAAGATAGTTCTGATTTGGAAGTGAAAAATCCATAACTGAGATGTCTCTAGACTCTGGAGCCAGCAGGCTTCTGTAGTCTGAGTCTTCCTAAGAGAACTTGTCATTAGGACTTCCGATCTTTTTCTCCTCCTAGTCAGAAGGGCCGGTTGTTGAAGGGAGAGCTGGGTTAGGTTTTTATTGTTCTTGGCCTTTGTGATAACAGACAGGGCATTGCTGAACTGGCATTCCGGGAGATCTCCAAGAAGAACCCTGTGTGACACTGGACTTTGACAGTCTTCCTGGGAAGCCGCATGTGTATATGTGCAAGATTAGCTGTATGAGGAGCAGCACCAGGCAGACCTTTACTAGCAGTCCTCAAGCGGGCTAGCTTTGCGGATGGATCGCTACAGGAGGCCATTCTGTGCTTGCTGAAAGCCCCTGAGGGCCTCTGAAGCCCTCCTTACCCTGGTGTTCTCTCCTTTGCCTCTTCCATCTGGTGCTGCATCACTCATCACAGTGTTAGGCCCAGACTCCTGTGTAGGACCTGGACCCGGGAACTCTGGGCCCACCAAGAGTCAGCTAGGAAGGTTGGACCTGTGTGTTCCCTGCTCGTATCTCTCTTCTCTGTGTGTCAGTACTGGAACTTGAATACTTGGAGTCTCTTACTCTCACTTGGCTTTTTCACTCACAGATGGCACTCTACCACTTGATCTGTGCCTCCAGTCTGGCATGTTTTTGCTAGTTAATTGGAAATAGAGTCTAATAAGCTTTTCTGCCCTAGTTGGGTTTAAACTTTGATCCTCAGATCTCAGCCTTCTGAATAGCCGGGATTTCAGGTGTGAGCGACTAGCTACCCAGTTCTCCTGCAGGTACATTTAAATACCCATATGCCTTCTATTTTGTTTCCTTCTTCAGAACTCCTGACTCTTGCTTTAAATATTTCCTACTAAGAATGGTGGCTCACACCTATAATCCAGCTACTCAGGAGGCCAGTCTGAGAAAAAAAAAAAAAGATTAGTACAAGAACAAGATCCTATTTGAAAAATAAAACAAAAATTAAATCTAAGGGAACAAGTATGTTACTCAAATGGTAGAGTAATCAGGCTTACAACCCCAGTAGCTGCAGATATAGATATAGATATAACTTGATCAATAGATATAGATACAGGTATGTTATTTCATCCATTTCTCAAGTTCTTTCTGTGTAAGGTGGCCGGGGTGAGGGGAGGCATTTGTAATATCTATCTCGTAGAGTTGTGAAGATTGAGTTAATAGCTATCACATTCTTAGATCAGCCATACCTCCTAAGAGTTAAACAGTTGGGTTTGTTTTTTCTTCTTTTCTTTCTTTCTTTTTTTTTTTTTTTGTCAGTCATGGGGCTTGAACTCTGGGCCTGGGTGCTGTCCCTGTGCTCTTCAGCTCAAGGCAAGCACTCTACCACTGAGCCACCTTCCCAGCTCAGTCCCTGAGCTTTTTTGTTCAAGGCTGGCTCCCTACTACTTGAGTCACAGTTCCATTTCTGGCTCTGTGTGTGTGTGTGTGTGTGTGGTTATTTAGAGGTAAGAGTTTTATTGACTCTCCACCTCTCCTGACTTTGAATCAAAATCCTCAGATCTCAGCCTTCTGAGTAGGTAGGATTACAGGTGCGAGCCACCGACACCCAGTTTATATCATGGTATTTTAAGTTCCAGGATATCCAAGGAGAAGTATGAATAATACCACTCAGGGGCTTGATTGACATCCTCTTCTGGGAAAGAGTAGTATATTTCCAGATGCATTTGGGATATTGGACTCATGTAAGGACAATTATGACATTGCTGTTGACTATAGATTCAGTTTTGTTTGAAGCCATTTGTCTGGGTGCCAGGTTGACACAGGGTAGAGTTTGATGAGCTCTCTGATGTGTCAGCTTGGCTAGGCTAGGGTCCCAGTTATTGTAAAGGATCTCTAATGCTTAATTAAACCATTGCTGTGTGTTTTTTATAGATGTATTTAAGGTCCATAGTCAATTGGCTTTAAATAAGATTATTCAAGATAATCTGGGTAGGCCTGACTGAACATATTGGAAGGTTTTAAAAGAAGGTCTTGCGGTTTCCTTGAGAGAAGAAGTTCTCCCTGTGGTCAGCAGCTTCACTCCAGGTGTGTGAACTTCAACCTGCCCTTTCTGATGACTTGCACAGAGATTTCACACGTGCCTTGGCTAGTCCTCCATCTGTGTGAGCCAACTCCTTTCAGTAAATCTCTTCATGGATCAGATAGTTAACATCTGTCTCTCTCCTGCTGGTTTTGTTTCCAGGTTGAACCCCTTCAGGGTTTGGGGGGGTGTTTTTGTTTGTTTTGGTTTTTGTACTGCCAGTGGGGGGGCTAGCACAGACCCTCCTGGCATTGGGCATTCAGTAAGTGTGGAATGGCTGTGATGTTCATGAGTTCAGCCTTTGTGGAATGGTAGCTCTTGCAGAGGATTTTTGCTGCTGCAGTGAATCTACAACGCCAGGTAGCAGGCACTCCTCCGCTATTTCTCCACTCCCAGTGGATCCTGATTCACAGCATCCTAGGAAACCGCCAGGGAGAGACACGGCCGCCCACGTGGCTTCCACTCTGTGGGAGAACTGTTTCCAAACACGGAGGCTTCACATCAGAAACCCTCTCTGCCTCTGTTACTATTTCTATTATTTGCTTTCCCTTGTGAAGTGTGAAGCATATGTAAAAGGGAGTTTTGACAGATCCGTGGACAAAAACCTAGAAAGGTTCAAGCATTGATGTAGCTTTGAGA
The DNA here is from genome assembly GCF_000151885.1 of Dipodomys ordii. NCBI lineage: Eukaryota > Metazoa > Chordata > Mammalia > Rodentia > Heteromyidae > Dipodomys > Dipodomys ordii. Next base: position 27,868,673 of record NW_012267224.1, read on the forward strand.
ACTAGGTGGGGATGAGAAGCAGCCCTGGAGTTGTCATTGTCATTAGTAGGTCCTTGCCTACACCTAAGTGCCTGGAAGCCATTTCAGGAGATTCTGCTTAGGCACAGTCAGTCTGTTCTGGTGTGAGTGGCACGTCTATTGCCAAAAGTCAAGACATTAAGGAAAATCATGCCGTGAAAATCACAGCACTGACTCGGAAAGTTCATCCGTGGCAGGGACAGTTTACAAGCTCTTTGTAAGTGTGGCATGCATCCATTCGTTAGCTTGAATATTTATACTTGCCAATAATACAGCATTTGGTTATAAAGTACTGTCCTAGACTCACCTAGTGTCTCAGGAATAAAGTTGAAGCCTAACTTTTAAAAGGAAAGGAACTTAGCGAAAAATCTAGCACAGTGGTATAGATGTGAATGGTTAGAAATCTCTAAGTGTAACAAATGTGACGGTTGACATTGAAGAAGTAAAGTTTGCTATGGACAGGGACATTTGGAGGAGGCCTCTGGGGGTGGGGTGGAATGATGTGGAAGGAGGGTTGTTGAAAATCGATTGGTAACCAAGAGCACCTGGTATACACAGACAACTCTCACAAGGCAGCGATCCAAAGCCACTGCAAGATACTTGGGGTTGTGCTGGTAGGCGTTTTTATTTTGTTTCTCTATACTTTAGTTCAGCTGATGTAGGTTCCACCATCTGTTTCTCTTTGCTTAGTTTTGGGTTTTGCTGGTCATGGGGCTTGAACTCAGGGCCTGGGCCCTGTCCCCGAGCTCCTTTGCTCAAGGCTAGTGTTCTACCACTTTGAGCCACTTTCTGGTTTTCTGATGCTTAATTGGAGACAAGAGTCACTGACTTTCCTGACTGGGCTGGCTTCAAATCATGATCCTCAGAGCTCAGCCTCCTGATTGCCTAGGATTACAGGTGTGAGCCACCAGCGTCCAGCCACCTAGTGATTCTTGTGGATGAGATGGTACGCATCAATCACATTGGAACAAATTTGCTTCTCAGAACAAGGGAGATGGTAGCATAACAGCATCTCTGTCCTTTATCTGTATTGTCAGTGTCCCAACGGTTCTTTGTAAGTCTGGTACAGACTCATTTGTTCACAACGCTTACTGTGAACACTGACATTTCCAAAAAGACTGGGTGAAATGCTGTGGCAATCCCTAAGAGAATCTGAATACACCTTTGTGCAATTTGGAAATTTCTGGCTTCTCAAACATCTGGCCGATCAGGAGATCTGTATTATTGAGCAGCAGGCATCATGCGAGGGTGCTGAGGACACAGAGCAAGACCAGGCGCTGTCCCCAGGGGGACTGACCGGTAAGAAAGCTGTCACATGCTGTGCAGTAAGGCCAGCAGACAATGGAAAGAGTTGTTCTTTCTGATTGGAGTGTTCAAGGAAAGCTTTATATAGAATGTAGATCTGGATTGCCTTTGGGGTGGGGGGGCAGTCACATGTTCTCTAGGAGGAGGGAGAAAGATATTTTAGGTAGAAGGAATGGAAAGGGACAGAGGTACTGAGTTCACAAAGCCACATAGCTGAAGTGATGTCTGATATCACACACCTACAAGGAGGTGTATTGTTTCTTTACCCACTGCTGTCTTTAAAAATGCAATTTTCCCCCCTCACAATCCTGGGAACAAAAGTCCATAATCAAACTGATGTCACCATTGATGTGTCTTCTGAGAGCTTTTTCCTGGCCTCGTAGGTAGCCACCTTCTTTGTTGGTGTCACGATCATCTGTGTGTGTCCTGATGGCCTCTGTGAGATTATGGCTCTTATTTGACGAGTGCCCCACCTGATGATCCTGTCACTGTTTTACCTAATTAACCTTAAATACCTTTTAAAGACCTTGTCTTCAGATAGTCCAGTTCTGAGGTACAAGGGTTAGGATGTTAAACATATTAACTTGAGGTCCACTGCCATAAGTGGTGTGAGGAAGCCAAGTATGAATCACGCACACAGGGGCCAGAGGAAGGCGTGGTAAGTCACCACTGGGTTGGGAGCTTGGGGAAATCTCTAAGGATAGAGGGCTCAAAGAATAAATAAAATTGCCTCCTTTTTAAAAGGAAGAAACAACCAGGCACTGGTGGTTCATACCTCTAATCCCAGCTACTCAAGAGGCTGAGATCTGAGGACTGCCGTTCAAAGTCAGCCCAGGCAGAGACTCGAATCTCCAGTTAACCACCAAGAAACTGGAAATGGAGATGTGGCTCAAAGTGGTTGTGCACTAGCCTTGAGCAAAAGAGCTCAGGGACAGTGCCCAGGCCCTGAATTCAAGCCCCACAACTGACAAAAAGATGGAGGAGGAGGAGGAAGAGGAGGAAAAAGAAGAAGAGGAGGAGGAGGAAGAAGAAGAGGAGGAGGAGGAGGAAAAAAGCATTTACAGCTGAGGAAACAGCAAATCCATGCTTTGTGCCTGTTCCCGAGGACACAGCATACACCCTAGCCTGCGCCCTCAGATGCCCTGTGAGTCCTGGAGATGCGTTTCTCACCACATTCTCAGCCTCTGACCCCTGGTTGTCACAGCCACAGCCTCTACTGCCCCTCACTGTGGTTCGAAAGGCCTTCTCCCCCTTCAAAAGAATTCCAGAACTGTGTTCATTTTCTCACTTAGCAGACAGCAAGTATCTTCCTCCTATTCTTCTTTCCCCTTGTAACTCAACCAGCTGCCATGCTGCCTCGCCCCCTCCTGTCTGGAGGTAGGACTCAGGCCTCTGTCTTGACATTACTCAGTCCTGCACATGCTGCACAAGTCTACCCAACTTGCAGCCAGCTTCTTGGTCATCACTGCAATGTCCTGGGGTTATGGGGTTTGGTACAAGTATGGTGGTTGTGGCATGGTGTGTTATGTAACCTTTCCTTCCTTCCTTCCTTCCTTCCTTCCTTCCTTCCTTCCTTCC
>NW_012267224.1:27872833-27882114 GCF_000151885.1 Dipodomys ordii
GCTGTCCCTGTGCTCTTCAGCTCAAGGCAAGCACTCTACCACTGAAGCCACATAGCACTACTTCCAGTTTTCTGGTGGTTTCTTGGAGATAAGAGTCTCATGGACTTTCTTGCCCAGGCTGGCTTTGAACCATGATCCTCAGACCTCAGCCTCCTGAGTAGCTAGGATTATAGGTGTGAGCCACTGGCACCTGGCTTCTTCTTCTTCTTCTTCTTTTTTTAATAATGGCCAAACTGTTACATAAGTGGCTCTTTATGTTTCCTAAAGAAAACAAAAACAAACAAAAAATGTGAAAAGCTGCTTTTCTGGGAGACAGTGATTTACACTTTGTTTTGAAAGGTGGAGCAGTGGGAAGGAGTTTGTATCTGGAGGAACAGCACTGAAAAGTCATTCCTGAACTCTGTAGCAAATGCTGGCAGCACGCCGGGGTGCAGTGACACACAGGGAGATGCTCATGGCAGCTCCTTTGGGGCTCCTCCTAGGAGATTTTTAAAAGCTGAGAACTAAACTGGAGGTATGTAGAGAGGAGGGCTTGGGGAGTAGAGTGGGACAGGGGCTAGAAGAAGGCTAGTGCCAAGAGTTAGCAGTTACCTTCTGTGTCTAATAAGGACTAAGGCAGAATGAATGAGTGACATTTTCTTCAACACCTGTACGACTTACGTATTTTTCCTCAGCTTCTTCCCTGGAGAAGGGCTTTGGACAACTGCTTTGTTAAAGAAAACAGGCCTCACCCTTTTGTGGCCACGTCCGAAGGGGAACTAGACAGGCCCTGAAGCTCCTGCCTCCTGTTTTCTTCCCAGATGTTTCCTGGGATTCTGAGGGAATCGAGTGCATACCATGCCTGTGGATTGCTGTGTTCATAGGCTGTACCAGGGCTGGCCTTGGTATTTTTGGCACCAGGCTTGGCTGATGGCTGCCCTTTGCCCTGGCTTTCTTGATTGTAATTTGCCCTTAGGCTCAGAGGCCCAACCCTATCAAACTGCTGTGTGTGTATGTGTGTTTATCTTGTAATCCACAGACAAGAAGAAGGGAGGCAAGTTCCAGCCTTTTAAGAAGTTGTTTGGCAAAAGGAAAAAGAAAGATACTTCGTTTTCCCGGGAGGAGTCAGTGAAGCAGAAGAGTGATGGTGTCCCAGGTGTGAGCAATGGGGCCTTCTCTTCGGATGAGGAGACCCTGGAGGACAGTCTGAGGTAACAAGGCCCGCTTTCCTTTCCTGTCTCTGACAGAGGCCCGGGATGGGCAAGGGATCCCAAGGGAGGCAGGTTCTGTTTTTGGACTTAGAACACAGGAGAGGCCTCCTTGGTGTGTCCCAGCTGGGGCATGCGCGTGGCACTCGGTGTGCTATCTGTGGAGATGTCACCCTGGAGACTTAGCAAAAGAGCCTGCCATCATTTCTCCCAAGTGCAAGGAGATTGGGTTTTTATTCCATGCCTTCACGGGCGGTACAAAGTCAGCTCCTCTCTGGTCTGGCTCAGCAAGATTCTTCCAGTTGAAGACCAAGTTCCTATGTCCCAGTACTCAGCAAAGAGAAGGTAGACATAGAAGAGTGACTGAATTGGTGTGGAGGATGCAGATGGTTCAGGTGCAGGGCAACACCCCTTAACCCCTCGCTATCTCTAGCAGCTTTGGACATGAGTTCTTGGTGGACATGACTTCTCCTTCTTAATCTCCTTCCATCCTTCCTCCCCTTTCTCCCTTCTTTTTCTTCCCTCCTTCTGCCTCTCAAATTGTCTTCTTCCTTCCTTCCTCTCATAGGACTCAGGCCAGAACACATCTGGTGGAGAAACAGAAGGGAAGGGAGGTCAGCCTGCATTGGCTAGGTCCACTATGGTAGCTCCTTAAGAAGTCTTTCGACACTCTGGTCTTATTTGTTGGTTCTTGCCTGCATTTCTAGCATTGGGTCCCCAGCACCTGCAGAGAACTTGGTATTTCCTGTGGAAGTTATTCTATCTCTCTACTATTAGTCTTATAAATATAAAGACCAGATTTTATTAAGCCTCCTATTAGGTGCTCAAAAAAAAAACCCTCTGTGTGTATGTGTGTGTGTGTGTGTGTTTCTTTTAGCTGGGTACCAGTGGCTTATACCTATAATCCTAGCTACTCAGGAGGTTGAGATCTGAGGATCACAGTTCAAAGCCAGCTTGAGCAGCAAACTCCATGAAACTTTATCTCCAACTAACTGCCCCCCAAAAAGCCAAACATGGAGCTGTCCCTCAAGTGGTGGAGCACAAGCCTAGAGCACAAAAACTCAGGAACAGTGCCCCAGGCCTTGAGCTCAAACCCTAGAACTGGCACCAAAAAAAAAAAGTTACCTTTGAATGCCTGATATTGCCTAAGTTACCTAATATGTGCTAATGAGATGAATGGTAAAACCTGTTATGTCTTTAATGTGGTCCAAGGACAAAGACAAAAGCAATCTGTAGTATGTGTCAGTAAGGGAATTCCAGTACACTACTTGTGCACTGAATACCAAGACCATAGAAAAGCAGCGCACATTGAGTCCTAGAGTGTCACCAACAGCATCCATTGCTTCTCACCAATGCTGGCTCTTTGCCTAGATGGGCCTGCATTGGTTTTTCCATTGCACTTAACCTTTAGGGTAAACAAATGATTGGTTTCATTCTAGTCTTCAGAGAAAGGAAATTAGAAGGAAAGGATTTATCTGGGGTGGGGGGAGACACACAGCTAGCATTGAGTGACAATCCCCCCTACCTCTTCATCCCCTTATCCCCAATATTTTCAGTGTGAATCAATTTTGGCTTTACTTCCATTTCTTCAGTTGTAAAATAGGAATGGATTTTTTTTCTTCAATACTCAGAGTGAATCAAGTGTGACCAAGAAGCAATCTAATGCAAAATGAGGTCAAGTCTGGAAAGTTCACCTTTGGAAGGACCGTCCTATGAAAACATGTCATTTACGTACTGGGTGTGTGTTTGCCCACATCTCTGATCTGGTGAATTGTCTTAGACTCTGACAGAAGCTATATGCTCCCATTAATTCTTATATTCCATTTACCTCTTGAAAGCTTCCTTCAGGCTTGAAGTTTTGCAGAATTTGAGAAAATTCCACATTAGATCTAGCAGCTCCCTTTCTATAAAACACACGCAGTGTTTCCTGTTCACACTATTAACTCTTGCTTAGAAACCTACCTTTATAAGACATAGCCAATGTTTCATTTAGACATTTGTATATATAAAAGCTCACCTCATAAATAAGAGTCTAGAAAAATAAACTTTGCATTATAAATTTGGAACATGTCTCTTTAAATATTTTAAAGAGAAATATAGGAAAATAGAAATCTTTTTTTTAAAAACATGCATCTCCTTTCTTTCCAGGAAATTGGTGCTTGTATAGTAATTCTGTGTATCAAATTAATTTTTATGTGCACTGCTTAAAACAGAGCTCAATTGCTGGTTGCCTGCTCTATTTACAAATGGAGAAAATGGAAAATACCATTGCTAACAAATCTTCCAGTGTATCGTTCAATTAACAGATTATTTTATGTCCTTTCATTGTGTAATGATTCCAAAAAAAACCTCTTGAAACTTTTTCTTTTCTGTTTCCAGAATGGAAAGCTGTCATTAACACACAAACCTCCAAATTCAGTTAACATGGTAGAGGCCCAACGAGACAGATTTCAGTCCAATGGGAAGGAGAATTCTTGAATTACTAAAAATCAGGAGTCTGGGTTGTCCGCAGGGTTTGTGAGGATGGCATTTCTTCACGGAATGTTAACTTAAAGTTGCTGAACTTTAACAGGTTGAACTCTTTAGAATCTGTCATTCAAGAAATGTCTCTGTGGCTAAAAATAGCTCCCCACTGATCTCCTGCTGCTGCAACTTCCCATTTCCCTCAGGTTTTTAAAGCATTCTGTGCTTTCTGTAGTTTAGAAACCTTTGTACCTCATGCACTGCTGGCATGCTTTGGGAGTGAAGAAATAAAACACGATTTTTTTTTTACCAATTTAAAGTGTTTTTTTCTATTAATTAAATATAACTAATACTATATTTCCAAATGAATGCTAAATAAGTGTTCCATGTAAAAATGGAGAAAGGGTCATCTTGGTTTGAGAAATAAATTCTAGGGGGAAAAAATGTAATAGGATTGTTTGGGGGATAGGACAGGGGTTTGAATTCAGCATCTGGTGCATGGTAGACAGGTGCTTTATCATTTGAGCCACTCAGCTGGTCTTTGGATGTTGGTTCTTTATGAGATAGAGTCCAACTTAGTGCCCAGGCCAGTGTAGATTGTGATCCTCTTATTTCTGCTTCTCCTAGGATGACAGGTGAATGCCACAATTAAGATAGAGTCTGAGGAAACTTCGAAACTCCCCCTGCCCCTCCTTCCCCCAGGCTGGCCTTGAACCTTGATCCCCTGTTCCAGCTCCACCTCACAAGCTTAGTATTACAGGCTTCAAATACCACATTCAGCAAAGTAAGATTCTTCACATGGAGTTTTATGGGCTTTGACTGTATTCCTGTGCCCTGTGCCCCTATAAGAATAGGGTTGTAGGATGGAGCATTTCAAAGATTCCTTTCATCACAGACCCTCTTTTCATGGAGGATATCCAACAGCATGTATTAAAGCCACCATGCATTGAACAAATGGTGATGTGTTTTACACAGAGAACTGGTGGAATAGTCACAACTCTCAAAAACTGGCTTTGCTATCTTTAGCTCAAACAGGAGAAAATGAAGGCTAGCATCATGAAGCCGGTCAACAATATGCTCTGAACTGCCCACTGGGCTGTCCTTTCAGAAGCCTGAAGCATTCCAGGGAACTTGTCAAGGGACCCTGAGCTATCCTCCTGGCTTTGGTCTGGAGGTTCAGGTGTCACTGGCAATCTATTCCCACTGCTTCTTGTTTCTCTTTGACACACAGTATTTTTGATACCCTGTTCAAAGACAGCACTTCATATCAAATGCCAATTACAAGCACAGTGAGAAGTGGCATTCACTCAGAGAGAGGGAGACCAGAAATGGCTGGAAAATGAGGAAACCGTAGCTCCCTCTAAACCATGGTAAGGAAGTAAGAGTAGCTGGAGATGGAGCCTAACTCATCATGTAAGGAAGGCCCATTTTCCTTTTTTTTTGCATGAGATTATTCAATAGTCTCAAGGTTGTTTTGAAATACAAAAAAATCAATCTATATGAAGAACAAAAGGACAAAAAATAAAGCAGGTAGCTCTATTAGATAATAACATAAGCAGACACTTTTGTGAGAGAATGAACGTGGCAATTACAGTAGGAGGGAACTTTCCATCTCATTCTATGAAGCAGTATTACCTTCACACCCAAAATAGACAAAGAAATCACAACAAAAAAAGCCATGGTCCTGGAGGTCATTTCTTTTCTTTTTCTTTCTTTCTTTCTTTCTTTTTTTTTTTTTTTTTGTCAGTCGTGGGGCTTGAACTCTGGGCCTGGGAGCTGTCCCTGCATTCTTCAGCTCAAATTGAGCACTCTACCGCTTGAGCCACAGCGCCACTTCCAGTTTTCTGGTGGTTAATTGGAGATAAGAGTCTCATGAACTTTCCTGCCCGGGCTAGCTTTGAACTGCGATTCTCAGATCTCAGCTTCCTGAGTAGCTAGGAGTACAGGTGTGAGCCACCAGCGCCTGGCAGTGAGGTAGTTTCTGCCTGTGAGCCAAGCTACTTGAAAGAAGAGATTGGGAAGACTGCACTCTGAGCCCAGCTGAACAAAAATGTCAGCGAGAGCCTCATCTTAATAACAAAGCCACTATTCGTTGTACACTCCAGTAATAGGAAGATTGCAGTCCAAAGTCAGCTGGGACTGAAACCATGAGACTCAGGAAGGAAGGAAGGAAGGAAGGAAAGAAGGGAAGGAGGGAGGGAGGGAGGGAGGGAAGGAAGGAAGGAAGGAAGGGAAAAATGGGCTGGGAACATGATTTCAGTTGTAGGGCTTGCCTAGCAATTACAAACCCAGTGCTGCTGAAAACAAACAATCAGAGACTAATGTCTTTATGGGTAAGAGCACAGTCCAGTAACACAAGAAAAGAATTAATCACCTTGACCAAATGGGGTTTGTCCCAGAAATGCAAATACCTTCTTCACTTCTAGTCTTATGTGGTCCTGGCATTTTGTTGTTGGTTTGTGTAATCGTGATAGTGTGAATGGTTTTTTTCAGATGCTTTATTTTATTTTATTTGGTTTTTGTTTTGGGGTCTGGTCATGGGTCCTGAATTCTGGGCGCTGTCCCTCAGCTCTTCAGCTCAAGGCTAGCGCTCTACCACTTGAGCCACAGCACCACTTCCGGCTTTTTTCTTTTTGCTTATATGGTGCTGAGGAATTGAACCCAGGGCCTCATGCATGTAAGGCAAGTGCTCTACCACTGAGCCACCTTCCCAGCCCCCAGATGCTTTATTTTTTTAGTTTTTTGGGTCTGGTCATGGGGCCTGAACTCTGGGCCTGGGCGCTGTCCCTCAGCTCTTCAGCTCAAGGCTAGTGCTCTACCACTTGAGCCACAGCGCCACTTCCGGCTTTCTTTCTTTTTGCTTATGTGGTGTTGGGGAATTGAACCCAGGGCCTCAGGCATGCAAGACAAGCGCTCTACCACTGAGCCACCTTCCCAGCCCTAGATGCTTTATTTTTTATGTCCTTCATTTTATTAATATATTAGTTGCTTTTTCTATTTGAAAGCATCCTTTTGATTATTGGATAATCACATGTGAAAGAATGAATATGGATTCCTTACACAGTACCCAAAAACTAACTCAAAATGGATTACAGATCTAAACCTAAGACCTAAAATCATTGTAACACTCTTTAAAGCCAACAAGAGAGTAAATTTCCACTACCTGGAGTTAGCCAACTGTACTGCTTCCTTTCTGGGGATTGAACCCAAGGGCCACATACATGCCAGACAAGCACTCAACAGCTGTCTATGACTTTGAATTAGGTATGGTTTCTTAGGTGCCAAAAGCACAAATGAACAAGAAAAACAAAACATTAATTGGACTGTATTTCATATAAATATAAATATGTATGTACTTTATATTATATATTTTATATATAATATAAATATATATGACATATTTTATATAAATATAAGTTTTATATTATGTATGATGTCATCATGAAAGCTGAAAAATGCATCCATAGAATGGAAGAAACATTTGCAAATAATATAGTTGCTAAGAACCTTGTATCCAGCAGAGGTAAACAACTCTTATGGTTCTTATTTTTTAATGAGCATAGGGTTTGAATATATGTTTCCATTTTAAAAAGGTATAAAAGTGTCCACAAGGGTTGGGAATGTGGCTTAGTGGTACAGTGCTTGCTTAGCATGCCTGAAGCCTGGGTTGGATTCCTCAACACCACATAAACAGAAAAAGCTGGAAGTGGCACTGTGACTCAAGTGGTAGAGTGCTAGCCTTGAGCAAAAAGTTCAGGGACAGTGCCCAGGCCTTGAATTCAAGCCCCAGGACTGGCAAGAGAGAGAGAGAGAGAGAGAGAGAAAGAGAAGTATCCACTAAGTTATAAGCCATACTGAATATCATGGAGGTCACCTGAGGAGGTGCCCTTAGGAAAAAATTAAATGTTGGCAAGGATAGAACCCTGATGGACTATAGCAGATGCTAAAGGGTTAGGTAGATTTCTTTTTTTGGGGGGGTGGGGGGGTCTGGTCGTGGGGCCTTGAACTCTGGGCCTGGGCGCTGCCCCTCAGCTCTTCAGCTCAAGGCTAGCGCTCTACCACTTGAGCCATATTGCCACTTCTGGCTTTTTTTCTTTTTGCTTATGTGGTGCTGGGGAATTGAACCCAGGGCCTCAGGCATGCAAGGCAAGTACTGTACCACTGAGCCACCTTCCCAGTCCAGGATGATTTCATTAGTCTTTATCTAGTACTTTAAAAATGTGGGAGCTGAGACTTGAAGTGATCCCAGTGCTACTGGTATACAAGATGTGAGCAGAAACCCAGCATGCTACAGGTCTATCACGTGTCTGCTTCCTCTTCTCTCCCCAGTTCTCAACACTAACGAGGAAGTGTTCACTTGTCTACACAGCCTACACTAAGTCCCCCTCCCCACCCTGTATTGTTCTTATAACTTCTTTACCTTTCCATAGAGTTAAGTCTTATGGATTAACATTCTTGTGTAGCCCTCAGCCTGTGCCTGGAACCTACCAGACATTCATTCATTCAGTAACTACTGAATGAATGAATGAATACATGAGTATTATACTTTATACCATATTGACACTTCCCACCATGTAAGGCAGTGTTTGTCTCATTCATCCTCTCGTTTCAGCCAAGGTACCAGGTATCATGGCCCCTCTGACCAGCTGGGAAAGGAAAGTTCCATGCTTGGCTTTAGGAGGCATGTGTCCCCAGTGAAATGACATTAAATCCCAGACTCCCTGGTGCAACATGTGCCTTCTCTTGGCCTTGATTCCTTTCTGAGGACGAAGTTAAAAAAGACCAATTGTACTCTATCATTTATTTTCTCCCCCTTAGAAACCTGGGAGGTGCTGAACTGAATGCGGGGAGGGGACAGAAATTTAGGGCTTATTAAATAAAAGAGCAGGAGAAGCAAGAGAACCAAGCTGAGTCAAGGGAAAGAAGGATGGATCAGTCATGGCGGTTGTGAGAGATACAGTATGAGGCTGGGGAGCACAGCGGATGAGGGAGGAGCTGGGGGTCCTCCTGTGATTGCAGGTGCTGTCATTTGTGAGCCAGTGACCTTAGCAAAGCCAGCCTGCCATGGGTTCAGTGGATATGCCATCTCCCCAGATTCTCATAGACAAAAATGCACATGCTATTGTGACCTTCTGCAAATTGCCATATGCACACAACAGAGAAATATTATGAGTCGGTTTAAAAAAAAAGACATAGTTGACTAGAACATAAAGCAAGAAGAGGTGGATTCAGATGAAATCTAGAGAGATTTATGAAGAGATCTTTCTCCATGGAAGACAACTGAGGAGTAGAAGAGGTGGTATGGAGGCCTGTGGAGCCTCACAGGGCTTGAGAGGCAAGCGATGATTGATTGCTGTCCTATGATGAAGACACTGGCATGAGCGTGGGAACTGCGTGACTCTCTTGGCTTCCAATTCTAAGACTATGTGGTTTAAGATTCTGAACGTATCCATCCCTTCGATTTGTGTGGCATAACCCTGTTTTTATTCATTCCCAACTTGTCTGATACTCTGTCATCTGTGAATTACCACCTTTTTTTGGGGGGGTCCGGTTGTGGGGCCTGAACTCTGGGCCTGGGCGCTGTCCCTCAGCTCTTCAGCTCAAGGCTAGCGCTCTACCACTTGAGCCACA
>NW_012267224.1:27884799-27910174 GCF_000151885.1 Dipodomys ordii
TGGCTCAAGTGGTAGAGCGCTAGCCTTGAGCTGAAGAGCTGAGGGACAGTGCCCAGGCCCAGAGTTCAGGCCCCACAACCAGACCAAAAAAAAAAGAAAATGAACCACACAAAACAGTGACTGGTAATATAGCTCAACTAGTAGAGTGCCTGATTAGCAGGTACAAGGCCTTGAGTTCAAACCCCTGTACTACTGGAAAAAAAAATATGGAAGGGAGGGAGGAAGGGAAGGAGGGAGGGAAACAAGGAGATAAGCCATCTCCTACTCCCAAAGTCTGCCATCATTTTTTTGGGGGGGGGTCCAGTCGTGGGACCTGAACTCTGGCCCTGGGTGCTGTCCCTCAGTTCTTCAGCTCAAGGCTAGTGCTCTACCACTTGAGCCACAGCACCACTTCCAGCTTTTTTCCTTTTGCTTATGTGGTGCTGAGGAATCAAACCCAGGGCCTCATGCATGCAAGGCAAGTGCTCTACCACTGAATCACCTTCCCAGCCCCTCTGCCATCATTTTCACCCAGTGTTTCTCCTTCTCTCCCACTTTCCCCTCCTTCTTTTACTTCATTCTCCTATAAGATGTCTACTTATCTTTATAGACAGTGATTCTGTTTAATTTAGGGGAGGCAATGTCATGTCTTCAGGATGAACACTTCTGGCACACCTGTTTACTCTCTGGGCCGTGGCTGAGTCATAATGCTACCTGTATATGTTGTTTGAATCTTAATTTTAAAATGATAGTGCTGTCATTGCAGCATTAGTCTCCATAGCCAAAAGGCAGGAACCCAAATTCCCACTGACAGATGAATAGCTATAAACAAAATGTGGTTCTTAACATATTGTGATTCCACCTTTAATAAGAACCAGCTTCTGCTGGGCATGACGGCTTAAATCTGCAATCTACTTGAGGAGCATCAATAGGAGGATTGCAGTCCAGCCAACCCCAGGCACAAATGTGAGACTCTGTTCAAACAACAACAACAACAAAAGCAAAAAGGGCTGGACATGTGGCTCAGGCACTAGAGTGCTTGCCTAATGAGAGCAAAGCCCTGAGTTCAAACCCCAGTACTACCAAAAAAAGTTTTAAAAAATGGTAAAGTTTATGCTATACATATTTTGTCACTAAGAAAAGCTCTTAATATTATGTAAGTGTAAAAAGTTATAATGGTAGATGACCAGGAACCTCTGAATTAAATCTCCTGCCCTTAAGATCACTATTCAAGTAGCATCTTTGTCATCAATGAAACATAAGAGTCTGCAAAAACTGTAGTACATGGAAAACTTGAGGTGGGAGTCAGGAGTTTGATTAGATTTCTGTTTAGCCTGGATGGATTCTCTTCACTTCACCTTTCTGGATCTCTGCATCCTCATCCCTAAAGATAAGGGCAGTGATTATGGGCCATGCACAGGTGGTTACCTGTCACAGCAGGTCACTCACCAGGGATGTGGAGAGCAGCCATCTGAGCAAACACCTGTGTGGAAAACGTGCACCCAGCAACACAGAGCTCAGGATTTCCAGTCCACTGATTTCTACATTGACTTGGAAGGATTTCTAAATGTGAACAAAGAAGTGTGCCACATGTTAAGACTTTCTGTTCTATATGGTCTCCTAACCTAGCAGGCCCCTCACTTAGAGAAAAAACAGAGCGCAGAGCCAGAGGGAAGATAGGGAAGAAAGAAGTGGGAAGACAGGGATTCTGTGGGAAATGCCAATGAGTTTGGTGAGGTTTTTTTGTTTGTTTGTTTTGTTTTGTTTTGTATTGTTGGTCATGAGGCTTGAACTCTGGGCTTGGGCGCTGTCCCTGAGCTCTTTAGTTCAAGGCTAACACTCTACCACTTGAGCCACAATGCCACTTGCAGTTTTCTGGTGGTTAATTGGAGGTGAGTCTCACGGACTTTCCTGCCTGGGCTGGCTTTGAACCGTGATCCTCAGATCTCAGCCTCGGGCTGGGAAGGTGGCTCAGTGAGTGGTAGAACGCTTGCCTTGCATGCTCGAGGCCCTGGGTTCAATTCTTCAGCACCCCATACGCAAAAAGAAAAAAGCCAGAAGTGGCGCTGTGGCTCAAGTGGAAGAGCGCCAGCCTTGAGCTGAAGAGCTGAGGGACAGTGCCCAGGCCCAGACAAAAAAAAAAACAGATCTCAGCCTCCTGAGTAGCTAGGATTACAGGCGTGAGCCACCGGTGCCTGGTATGAGTTTGGTTTTATTCGCATTGAATTTGCAATAGAGAGTCAGGCAGCCAAGCCACGGAGTTCACTATGTAATTAGAAAATAGAGTTATTAAAGATACTGTCGTCTAAATAAGAAAGTTGTTTGCATGCCAATACAACAGAAAGTAACAGGATGAGAAAGACAACGTGGAAAGCCAGAACAGTAACTCAATCTGTTCCATTACTGATGGGGTGGAAAGATAACATAAAATTCAGAAGAAACTCATGGGAGGCAGAAAGAGAGCCTGTTTTTGCCACAAAACAACTAAACAAAATGAACTAAACAACTTGTGGGTGGGGATGGGAGGGAAAAACTGGAAGAGAGCAAGGAAAGGAAGGATAATATGTAAAAAAAAAAAAAAAGTACTCATTAACCAACTTATGTAACTGTAACCCCTCTGTACATCACCTTTATAATAACAACTTGAAAACTTAAAAAAAAAAAACAGTAACAACAAAAAAAGGACTGGGGCATAGCTCAAATGTGACCACACTTGTCTAGCACTCATGAGGTCTTTGATTCAATCCCCAACATGAAAAAAAGAAAGAAGAATTTAAGAGTCAGCAGCCAAGAATTCGTCACCAGTAGCTCAGGCCTGTAATGTAATCCTAACCACTCACAAGGCTGAGATCTGAAGATCATGGTTTGAAGCTAGCCCAGGCAGAAAAGTCTGTGAAACTTTTATCTCCAGTTACTCAACAAAAAGCCCAGAAGTGGAGATGTGGCTCAAGTGGTAAAATGCCAGCTTTGAGTGAAAAAGCCAAGCAAGAGTGGAAGGCTATGAGTTCAAGCCCCATACTGACACTTAGACACCACACACACACACACACACACACACACACACACAGAGCAGGAGTAGAGGATAAGACAGAAAGGCTGGTCTTTCAAAGAAGCTTCTGCTTATGTTTTTAGAAGTGTAGCTTCTCTGTGATTACATTAATCTCAGTGACAATACCACAGCCAGGCCAGAGACACCGAATTGAGAATTCTGCTACCTCGGGCACCTGTGTTCTGACCTCAGCCAGCTGATTGTCATTCAGGCCCCCTGAAAGTCCAGCTGTTGGTCTTTAAGCCCAAAGGGGCCATTTTGGGGTCCTCTTGAAGTCATGGCTGTCACTGTCTTCTGGGCTTATGAAAATGTCTTCAGGAATCAAGGTTGGCTGCGCTTCCTGAGTGAGTCCCTCTTCTTTCTAGAGCTCGCTTTTACCGTAGAGGCTTTGCATCCCACTTCTAATCCTATTCAACTTAAAATGGCAATTAAGTGACTGTGTTGATGACATAAAAAGGTTGAGGACTTTAAAAGTCTAGGGCTGGGGAGGGCTTTTCCACAGCTCTTGCCATGACAGGAAGCCTGTGTACACCCCCAGCTTCAGAAGAGAAGGCTCCACAGCAAAGCCCGCTTCTTACATTCCACCAGCAAAAGACAAAACCAAGGCTAGGACCAAGGGCAGGTTGTGGCTAGCAGTCCAGAGGCTTCTCTTCATGGCACACTCATTGAAGAAGGAAGTAGGGGAGAAGTAGGGATGCCCAATTCAAAATCGGTTGTGCAAGGCCTTTAGATGTCAAGAAGAAAGAGGTCCAAGACGAAGTCTACTAAAGTACAATTTGTGGTCAATTGTCCCTCCATCTCCCAATCATGTCTGAGGTCCCCAGCTGGTTAGGGACAATCATCCTCCAGATTCCTTGCTCACTGAATGTGGCTTCAAGCTGTGGAGCATCAGGCAGCTTCTACCACCCTGCCTCAGCTCCCCTCAGGAATGGGAGACTCTCCGTTCCAGACATATTTAGAACTGTCACATAACCACGATTGGTTAAGGTTTCATATTACATAAAAGGCCAAGGAGTTGCTGTTAATTTGCATTATGTAAATGAAATGACTTACAAGAGAGCATTCATTTGTGTAGCTATTAAGGCATTCTCCTCCACTGTTTCTACTCAGTGCTTTAAAGCAAAACAAAAACTAGCCTGGCATGGTGGTGTACACCTACAGTCCCAGCACTAAAGAGGCACAACCAGGAGGATCAAGAATTTGAGGCTAGTCTGGGTCCATATAGCAAGTTGGAGGCAAGCTTTAGCTACATAGTGAAACCCTATCATATGTGTGTGTGTGTGTGTGTGTGTGTGTGTGTGTGTGTGTGTGTGTGTATGAAGAAAAAGCTACAAATGCTTTTGAGCCCTGCTGAAGTCAGTCCTCTTAAGAGCAATATAAATGTGTATCATGGGGTAAGAACTTAATAAATATCAACAGTTACTTAATTATGTCTGCTTCTGGATGCTATCAAGTCACTTGAGGCAAATCAGTGTTTCCTCCCAGCACAATTTAATTCAGGTCGAATATTCTAAGAACGACATGCATCCTTGAAGGTGTCACCTGGCTGCTGAAGCACCGGACAGGTGCAGTGACATGTGGAGAAAAGAACCCTTTGAGTTGAGCCAAATCTCCTGCACCTTGTTCCACTCCTATGATCTAGTTGGCTTTTGGTGCAAGATAAGAGAACAAAACTTCTGGTGCTGGCTGAGAAGGCATCGAGCTGTTGGGCATCTACCAGAGCTGCAATCAGAGACTTTGGAGCACAGGGTGGCTACAACTGCCATGGTTTCAGAGAGTAAGCTCTGAGAGAGGAGAGGAGCCTGGAAGAATGAATTCAAATCGAGACCATGATTTTCTGGGTGTGTGTGTCTGAGTGTGTGTGTGCATATGCGTGTGTGCCATGTGTGCCAGTCTTGGTCAGTCAAGGCCTGGGTGCTGTCCCTGAGCTATTTTACTCGAGGCCACAGCTCATTTCTAGCTATTTGCTGTTTAACTGGTTTGAAGCCAGCCTAGGCAGGAAAACCCTTGAGCCTCATATCTCTAGTTAACAACCAAAAAGCCAACGTGGAGTGCTAGCTTTGATAAAAGGTGTAAGGACTAGCTGGGCGCCGGTGGCTCACGCCTGCAATGCTAGCTACTCAAGAGGCTGAGATCTGAGGATCACCGTTCAAAGCCAGCCTGGGCAGGGAAGTCCGTGAGACTCTTATCTCCAATAAATCACTAGAAACCCGGAAGTGGTGCTGTGGCTCAAGTGGTAGAGCGCTCACCTTGAGCTGAAATGCGCAGGGACAGTGACCAAGCCTAGAGTTCACTGACCCAAAAAAAAAAAAATAAGTGCAAGGACATTGCTTAAACCCTGAGTTCAAGCTCCAGGACTAGCATACGCATGTACAAAATTCACAAAACTCATCTCAATTAATGGCTGGATGCAGTGGTGCCTGCCTGCCATTCCCAGTGTTACCGGAAAACACAAGGAAGATCACAGTCTAAACTGGTCTGAGAATAAAGTGAAAGCATTCATTGAAAATAGACTGCAAAAAGGGCCTGGAAACATGGCTCAAGGGCCTGCCTAGCAAGCTCAAGACCCCAAGTTCAATCTCCTCTACCACCAAAGAAAAGAAGAGGGGAGGGGAGGGGAAGGAAAGGAAGGGAAAGGGAAGGCAGGGAAAGGAAGGGGAGGGGAAGGGAGGGAAGGAAGGAAAGAAGGAAAGAAGGAAGAAAGCAGAGGAGGGGATAGAGGGAAGAAGAGGAGGATGAGGAGGGGAGAGGAACGGAGAGGGGAGGGGGGAGGGAAAGGAGGGTAGTCACAAATAGTGGCATGCGCCTGTAATGTCAGCACTCAGGAAGTGGCGGGAGGAGGATTATGAGGTCAGCCTGGGCTACATAGCAAGACCCAAAGTCTAGATAGATGTGTCTGAAGAGAAAAGCAAGACCCTATTCAAAAAGCAATGTCTCACTAGACACTACGTTGAAAATGAACGCAACTTGTGGATGTGGGTGGGAGGGAAGACTGAGAGCAAGGGAGGGGGTAACATTGTCCAAAAAGAAATGTACTCTATACCTAACTTATGTAACTGTACATCACTCTTTATAATTACATGAGAAAAGCAAAAAGGATTCACCTGGTAGAGCACCTTCCTAGCAAGCAAAAAGCCCTGAGTTCATATCCCAGAACCACCAACACACACACATACACAACCCAGACTGGGTGCTGGTGGCTCACACCTGTAATCTAGCTACTCGGAAGGCTAAAATCTGAGGCTCGTGGTTTTAAACCAGCCTATGTAGGAAAGTCCATGTGACTCTTAGCTCCCATTAATCACCCAAAAGAAAAAAAGCAGGAAGTAAAGCTATGGCTCAAGTGGTAGAGTGCTAGTTTTGAGCAAAAATGGTTAGGTCCTGAGTTCAAGCCTTAGGACCAGCACACACATACATACGTACACACAGCATAGCCAGGGGAAAAGGGGAGTGTAGGTGAGTGGACATGATCAGCGTGCTCTGCATCTGTCTGGAAATGTCACCATGAGCCCTCCCCACTTGCATAATTTTGTTTTAATAAGACTATACAGTGTAGGGGGAAACCAATATCCAGGCCTGGAGATGTAGCTCTGTGGTAGAGTGTTTGCCTAGTAGGCGCAAAGCCCTGGATTCTATCCCCAGCACTGGAGGAAAAAAAAAAAAAGAATGAAAATTCAAAATCTGAAAAATACTTCTGAAATGAAGAACTCAACAGATAGGTTTTTCACATACATTTTTCCCCTTAGCATACACTAGTATAGAAGGAAGAAAACAAAACGAAAACAAGGAAACTTACCTGTTGGAGGGTCCGTCAGTGTTCTAGCATCAGCACACTAGCTTGCGTCACCGGCTTACCATCACCAGCTTCCAGCACCTGAACAACTGGATTCAAACTACATCCAACCCATAGCAGTTGATCTTTATATGATCACTACACAGAAGGCATTCATCAAGGACAAGCCTACTTCCCTGAATTCCTCCATTGGTGGCCCCTGTCTATTCTAATTCTCTCAGAGTCCTTGCTTAAGACACAAAAGCTTTCCAATTTGATTGTAATATGAGAGAAACTCTTGCCTCTTATGGATCTGCAAATTACTTAATTAAAAAAAAAACGGGATGGGGAGACTTTCTGGGACACAACTGGTTGGGCCAACTCCTCTGGGCAGGGATTTTTCCACTTAAAAAGTGTTCAGCACCTTCTGTCCTAAATTTGGACAAGTCTGTAACCATCTTTAAGTTCTCCCAGCAGGTGATTCTCAGCCATGTTTCCCACCTCCTGTGTACCCATTGGCAGGAAGGGCCGCAGTATGGGAAGAGCTCCCTAGATGACACAGAGAACGTAGGTAGAACCAGCACCAGGGGCTCACACCTGTAATCCTTGCTACTCAGGAGACTGAGATGTAAGGATCATGGTTCAAAGCCAGCCTGGGCAGGAAAGTCCTTGAGACTCCAATGAACCATTCAGAAAACCAGAAGCAGAGCTGTGGCACAAAGTGTTAGAGCCCTGGCCTTGAGCAAAAGAGCTCAAGACAGCGACTAGGCCCCAAGTTCAAGCCCCACCACTCACACACACACACACACACACACACACACACAAACACACACACACGGGTAGAGTCCCCCAAGTCAAGAAGAACAGAAAACTGAGTTGCCAAAAGAAATGTATCATCCTAATACAATAAA
Source organism: Dipodomys ordii (assembly GCF_000151885.1). NCBI lineage: Eukaryota > Metazoa > Chordata > Mammalia > Rodentia > Heteromyidae > Dipodomys > Dipodomys ordii. The sequence continues at coordinate 27,892,511 of NW_012267224.1, forward strand.
ACACATGCTTTGCATTCCAGGTCCTTCAACTATTCTATGGGCACCCGGGCTTTTTCCCATGACAGTATCTTTATCCCTGATGGGGGAGCAGAAAGTGAGCAGACAGTTCAAGCAATGTCACAGGACAACATCCTGGGCAAAGTCAAAACTCTTCAGGTAAGACAGCTTGAGCCCGGAGGGGCGGGGCCTGGCGGGGGAGGGAGGGGGAAGAGTCCCAGCCATTCTGTGAGTAATATGGACAGGAGGGGCCCAGACTGGCTCCTGGGGAGATCCTTTGGTCTCACAGAACCTCTCGCAGTTCTCTGGAAGCGACCTGGCCCCTGGCGAGAGGCCTGCACTCTGCCCACCTGCATGACGGTGCCTTCCTTTCCTCTCAAATGTTACTGGGTGTGGGAAGAAGCACCTGGCTTGGGGCTTGCATGGAGGACAGAGCTCCTAACCAGTACGCCAGCCCGAGATCGGTGATCCAGCCGCCTGGTGCAGGTTCATAGTCCAGGTCTCCAACGCCAGATGGCCAACATGGAGATGCTTTTTCCTGCTGTGCCTCTGTACGTGGCTCCCAGCCATGTCATCTCAGAGGCCCTTCACCAATCCCCTCCTGCTCCTGCAGTGTGGTAGTTTTCCTACCCAACATTGACTCGGCTGGTGACTGCCTAACAAGGAAAATAGAACAAAGCAATCCTTTACTAAGTATGAGTAAAATAACAGGGAAAACAGGAGCAGTACAACCACTTAGGGTCTGGCTACCTAGGTTCCACCCAGTGTTTGGGAGAATTCCTTCACTGGAGAGCAATGTCTAAGCCAGTGCTTCTATGGCAGGGGAGGAGGGGGGCGGGGGGAGGTCTCCCCAGATCTTGAACAGAACACTCGGGGATGATGAGCCCTCTACAATAATGAATGAGTGAATGAATGAATGGCCCAAGTAATTACCAATATAGTGATGCATGTGCTCAAAAGAAATCACCCACTTTCTTGAGATAATCTTTGCTTTCTACTAAGCAATAACCTGTTGGTAGCATATGGCAAATAGGGAAGCAGCAAACACCCTGGCACCACACCCAAACTTACCCAGGGCTTTATACCAGCATCCACCACTGGCCAGGGCCATGGTTCTACCTGCAGAGCCAGCCCATGCTGCCCTGCACATCCTAGCTTTCCTGAGCAGGCCGCTCTGTACTTGGTTCTAGCTAGCTATGCTCTTCCACTGGGTTTGGGCTCTGGAAAAGAGAACAATGTCTCACTTCCTATAGGTTGCTGCAGATGGCCAAGGAAAATCTGGTCTTTTGATTCCTGGCATATCATTCCCAGTAGGTTCCAAACCTCTGGCTTATCATATCATTATTTTTCTCAAAGGAGTGACGTGCAGAATCCTGTCCATGAAATAGCACTATTATAGAAGTATTATTCTGGAAGTGCTGTAAAAATAGATGGCAGCATGTTATCTTAAATGACATACACTCCGGCACATCACATGACATGCTATTCCCAAAATTGGAGTTAATAGCTGTAAAGCATAAGTCATTGTGCAGTGTTGAAAAATACAGAAACTTGAGAAAAATCTAAGTATTGTGCCAGGTGCCAGTGGTGCACACCTGAAGGACTGTAGGTCAAAGCCAGGCCTGACAGAAGAGTCTGAGAGACTCTAATGAGCCAATAAAAAATGCAGCTGCAGCTGTGACTCAAATCATGATTTTAACTAATCTGATTTCATAATTCATGAACTGTGGAACAATTAACTTCCCTGAAGCAACAATTCTGTTCACACAAAGAAAAGCATGGAAGGAGAGCAGAATAACGGTTTGAGGACTCTTACTTTTTGACAGTTTCTACTCACACAAGGTCTGCCTCAGTTTACCTCTGCTGCATGGATTCACAAGCTTTCCTTTCAGCTCAACAGTGATATTTAAAAAAAAAATAGAAAAGGCTTTGCTCTCCAAGGAGGGAAATGGGGGACCATTATAATAGCAAATGTAAATTTTGGAGTGACCTGAGATATAATTGTATCACCCCCAAAAGCCTATGTGTGCTTTATTTTTCAGTCGACTGAGCAGTATGCTCCTGGTAAGTGGTAGAGCGCCAGTCCCATCCTGAACTTGCATGAATGCTTTGCATTTTTCTACCACCACGTTATGCTGGTGTTGATGCTTAGTAAGCAGCATAAACGACCGCCCCTCGTCCACTCCAGCATGGAATGAGATGGTTTAGCTGTGTCTGAGGCATGTGTGTTTGTATGTCTGGAATTGTCTTTGTGTATATGTGTGCATATTTTTTTAAGGGAAAAGGAATCAATAACACTTATTTGACAAGAAAGATCCTGGATAACTGATTAGCCACTATCCCAAAGATCTTTTGAATTTCTACCTGAATGACATTTAAGGGTCTAAAAAGCCATTTACATATTACTTAAGAAACTGCCCAGCCCTTGGAGCCCTTGGACACCCACAGAAGGGCGGCTGTTAATGCCTGCCCTTGGGAAAGGTTGCCCCTGGTGTCCACATGGAGTCATTGCACCTGCAGTATTGGCTAATGGAACACAACACCAATCAGCTTGCCTTGTCCCCAATTACCTGAATCTACCACCTGCCAAACTTTCTGTAGCAAACAGATCTTTCTAAATAAAATGCACATATATTGTTTCTGGTTATAAAAATGTGCAAAGCAAGAACAAGTTTTGAATATACCAGACTCTGAGAACTCTATGTAAGAAATCAGTTGCTCTGTGAGCAGTAGGATGAAGACCATGTGAATGCATGAAGGAATTCATAAAATAGGAAGCACAAGTTGGGTCTCCACCACCTCTGGCTACGTGGCCCTGGGGGAAGTCATTTAACCCATGATACTCCCAGTCCCCACCTGAACAGCAGGGGTGCATATGACGGGGAATCTGGGGTCTGAGGTCTGTGATCTGGGTGAAGTCGCCGGGCACCTACTACGGCACTGGTGGCTTCACAAGCTTTGCATTTGGGCTGCAGTAAGTTTGCCATTGCCTTCAGCTTTCCAGAAGCACAGGGCAAGGAGGATGCCTGTTCATTTGAGATCAGAGCAGGCAGTGATGATAAAACTCAGGGGCAGCACATGTGAGGCCACAGGTGAATTTTTTAGAGTTATACACCACACCTTTATCAGCGAAATGTTTAGGTTATTTCTTAACCACAGTTCTTGGGTCTAAGAAGAAAACCTCTATCCTTGGTAGCTAGTGAGTCAATTGAGCTAGACTTCACCTAAAAATACCAAAAGTATTCACGTTTTTCTGAGAGCAGGCATCTTTAAATGGGTATGCTGCTTGCTTCTTTCTTTACAAATTGCTTTCACCATAGAAATATGTACAATTCTCACAAGAAGACAGCCACTTTCTTTTTTTCCCCTTGGCTTTACTCTTAAAGATATGGGCTGAAGAATGGCTGTGAAAAAATCTGGGAAGTTCTAGATACTGGCAATGTGAAAGCTGCAGAATATGATGTTTTTGGCATTTTCCACACCATAGGAACCCGCTTCATGAATATGGATGAGCATTCCTGTAATATCGTTCTCTGACATTCCATATTGCAACAAAATGGCCCAATGTGAATGAATAAAATATAGTTCCTTTCAGGCCACATTCCAGTCTCAACAGTAATGCTATTCATAGCCACCAGCAGCACAGACTGTCAGTATATGCACAAATCTCCACTCTTTCCTGGTTATAATTGCAGTGTGTATAAAGACAAGTATTTATTTATTTAAATGTATATTTGTATATAAATGCATATATAAATACATAAAATCCAGTTCTCTACCCCGCTCTTCCTGTTCGAGAGAGACAGAGAGAGAGAGAGAGAGAGAGAGAGAGAGAGGGGAGAGTGTTAGTTTCTCTCTCTAAACTTAAGGGCCAGCCTAATTTTCAGTAGTTGTTCACTTATACTTACTGTCATGATAATGCTTGGAGAGAGGCTAAATTGATTTTTTAAAAGCCATATGTATCCATGTTTTTTGAATTCAAGTGACACCTGAGATTGCCAGGTAGATTTTAGCAGTAATCTTTCCATTGTTGACATGTCTCACAAAATGTCACAACAGTCCAGTCTCCTTTGGAAGCTGTAGGAGGAGGCATTTGGAGAAGGAACCTGGGGGGGGGGGGGAGGGCACATAAGTGGCTGGGGAAGAGTCTGGGCTAGGGTACCAAAAGACCAGTGGCCATGGCCCTGGAACCTAAGTCCTGGTCTCCTCCCAGCTCTCATACTGACAGCTGCAGGGCCTGCGTGTGAGAATAGTCCTTTGTCTGGACACAGACTCACCCTACTGCTTCCTCATTCCAGCCACCACGCCCCTCCAGCTCTCAGCCCTCCCCTTCCCACTCCCCCAGCCCCCAGCCCCAATCTGGTCTCCCTAGGAGATTCCAAAGCAGCCTCTGTGGTAGAGTGTACATTTTCAGACTCCACGTAACAGCATTGTGCTGCTTTTGCCAGGAGGAACATACATGTCACATCAATCAGCCCTTTGACAAGCACGCCTAGTGTACTCCCGCCCCCCCCTTCTTGTCCTCTTTGTTCCCTCTGTCTCCTTTCTTCCCTGTGCATTTCCTCTCCCTCCTCCACTTCATCCCTGCCTCTTCCCACACCCCTGTCCATCTTCCAGCAGTGAGATTTCCCTCCACAGCGCTCATGACATCTCTGGGCGCTGTTTCTGGCTAGCCTGTGACTGTATTTGGCCACCTTCATTTTTGTCTCTTAAAGTATCAGGATGGGTCTGTGTTCTAAAACAAGCCCCACGGCAGGGAAAATATCAGCCTATTTGTTCTTTTTTTTTTTTGCCATGAAGGCAAAAATAATACAATGGCTGTAGAAGATAAGCCAGCAAGTGTGTTAGGAATTATTCTTTCCATTGGCGGTATAAAGAATGCCATCTTCTTGGCGGGCCAGTGGATACCACAGGACAGCAAGGAGGAGGAATGGATTGGAGCGCCCTACAGCACAGTAGGGCAGCTAGTGTTGACAATGGATTGCACATTGCAAACAGCTTGAAAAGAAACCTTATCACAATCGCAGCCCAGACAGCTGAGAACTGTTCCAGATGGCGGGACAGGTTGCCAAGCACCCACATGGGATCCTGACACGCTCTATGCAGGCGCTGAAGCAGCACACTGGTCTCTAGTAATTCACGCACTCTGGAGGCCAAGGTAGGAGGAAGGCGAGTAACTGGCTAGCCTGGGGTAAACAGTGAAGTTTTGTCTCAAAAAAAAAAAAATCAAGAAAAGCACTGGGTGCTGGTGGCTCACACTTGTAATCCTAGCTACTTAGGAAGCTGAGATCTGAGGATCACAGTTCAAAGCCAGCCCAGGAAAGGAAAATCCATGAGACTCTTATCTCCTGTTAATCACCAGGAAATTGGAAGTGGCATTGTGGCCAAAGGTACAGTGCTAGCCTTGAGCAAAAAAGCTCAGGGACAGCGCCCAAGCCCTGAGTTCCAGCCCCATGACCAACAAAAAGAAAGGAAGGAAGGAAGGAAAAAAATCAAAAAAAGAGAGGGAGATGGGCAAGGAGAAAGAAAGAGGAAGGGAGGGAAGGAGGAAAAGAAGAGGGAGGAAAGGAAAGGAGGGAGGGAGGAAAAGAGGGAGGGAGGGAGGGAGGGAGAGGCTGGCCTGCTGGCTCAGAGCTCAGTCATTTTGGATCACTGGCAGATTCTACCATCAGGAAGTCCCTCCAGTCCAGGGGGGCTGAGGCCAGTTTGCCGTTCCTGGCCACCATTCCCCGGGGCAGGCTGGGCTGGCAGATCTTCTGCCTAGGTTTCCCACCCCTCCCCACAGGGCAGCAGTGAGCTGGACCTGTGGCTACGTGACTCCATGTCCTCTGTCTGACTCCATTGGCTGTTCTAACTGTGCCTGCTTATTGACCTGCTTAGAGTAGATACTAACTGCTGCTTCCTGCTGCACCTGTTTCTGGAAGACACCCCTTTTTCAGCACCCTCCACCCTTGGGGCTGCTGAAGCTGTCCTTCCCTGGCTGACCACGGGCTTTGGATGTGCGCTCCCCTCCTGCGGAACTGAGTCAGGCGCAGACTGGGGTCCCAGCGTCTGGAGTGCCAGCCCTTGCCTTGACATGCTCCTGACTTGGCATGTGGGGGTCCCGCAAGGTGGGGGAGTGGGGAAAGCATCTCTGGCTCATCTCTGTCATGTGTCTGCAGTCTCACTACCCACCAGGCCAAGGCTGATGGGAAGCTGGGACCAAGCAGGGGAGATCTGGGGAGATTTGGTTCCGTGGCGTTCTAAGACGGGGAATTCTGCCAGGGAACTCCAGATGCATTAAACATGCTGCATCATCTCTTTATGTAATTGCCCTGCAGGGAGGAAGTGCAACATCAGATTTATGAGGGCCACTGAAGCGCATTCAAGTAACCCTGGGTGTGATTTTGCAGGGCCTGAGCTCAGATTCCTTTGGGGTCACTCATTCCTTCCACAAGCGTGGGACACTCATCTGCTGGCACTACAGTGGGTTACAGTAGTTTGCTAAGGGTCTCTGGAAGTGCATAGGATTAAACATGAGCCTGATTAAAGATGAAGAGCAACTCATCTCTGGAGGCTTATAAAGCCAGTGAAACCCAGGTACCAGCATCTAGAGAACTGATGCTGAGCAGGGGGTGCATTTACCACACCTCAGGAGACACGGGGCAAGCGGGCGATCATTTTCCTTTTCGAATCCTGCCCTTGCCTCGTTCCCAACTCTATTCACCTTTCAATTTCTACACGTTTTTCTTCCCTTCTGCTGGGCCTTCCAGCTGCCACTTCTCACTAGAAATCAGTTGCGCCTCGGTCCTTATTCTCTAACTTGTCTTGATGCCCTGTTTCAAGATGGGTAGAGGCGGGGCATAGATGTCTCACACCTGTAAACCTAGCTATTCAGGGGGCTGAGATCTGAGGATCAAGGTTCAGAGCCAGCCCGGGCAGGCAAGTCCATGAGACCCTTATCTCTGATTAATCCGTCAACGCCAGGAAGTAGAAGGTGGCTCAAGTGGCAAAGTGCTAGCCTTGAGAAGAAGGATCCTTGAGATCAAGGCCCAGTACTGGCCTGCGCATTTACGCACACACACATGCACGCGTGTGCACACACACACATTATAAAGAAGTCCAGATTGTTCTCTTCCCCTTGTGTGACTCCAGCATTGACTGAGGAAAGACTCGCTGGCCCTGACTCTCTTCCCCTTGCCACTTTCACTGTGGCTGTGCCCTGCTGGACCTGAGGGTCCACCGGGGGCTGGTGGGAAGGTGGCAGAAGTATAAGGATTCCTGGGAGAAGCATCTAGAAGGAGCCAGAGTGCTCCCGTGCAGCATCCAGCCTGTAACTGCCGTGTAACTGTCTTCCCTACAGTGTTTTTGTACTTTCAAAAGACTCTTTTTCAATATTTAGATTACTCAGAAGTCAAAATCCCAGGTGGCTCACGCCTGTCCTCCTAGCTACTCAGGAAGCTGAGATCTGAGGCTCACTGTTCAAAGCCAGCCTGAGGCAGGCAAGTCTTTGAGACTCTTCTCTCCAGTGAATCACCAAAGAGCTGGAAGTGGAGCTATGGCTCCAGTGGTCCAGTGCTAGACTTGAGCAAAGAAGTTCAAGGATTGTGCCCAAGCCATGAGTTTAAGACCCATTATTCACACACACACACACACACAGAATTTTAAAAACCACGCGTTCTAATTTTGGCCATGAAATAGACTCCCCGAATCTATTGGAAAATGGCAGCATTTCCATGCAAGAGATAGCTGATGACAAAGGTCCAGGCTTAAAGATGGACTGCCCCCTTCCCTGGCGCAGCAGGGTGTCGGGAGAGCTGCCGCTGCCCTGGCCACGCCTCAGTGACCCCTAGCTATGCTGCAGAACCTGCCTGGGGACCCGGGCCTGCCTTGCTGCTTCAGAACCTCTTTCTCTTGTGTTTCTCCCCAGCGACAGTTGGGCAAGAATATCAAGTTTGGGCAGCGGCCATCCAATGCCATTCCTATGAAGAAGGCTGGCAGTGGAGAAGCTGGCTCAGAAGAGGACTTGTTTCTGACCAGTCCCATGGAAATCGTCACTCAGCAGGACGCTGTCCTCTCAGATTCGGAGAACAAAGTAAGTCTCCTCCAGGGATTGGCTTGATGACTCAAAGCCAGGGCTGGAGGCTGCTCAGGGACCGGGGTGTCTGAGGAGCCTGAGGGGGGTACTGATGAGCAGTAGAGGGGACTGGGTGGGGGAAGGGCTTCTGATGAGAGACCCAGGGCTGAGAATACTTCTTAGGCAAGTGTGCTGGCCCGGGTCCAATGAGGAGAGGACAGGGAAGGAGAAGGAACAGGGCCTTTGCACATGCTGTTGTCAGTGACTTCCACATACCCCTCAAGGCTCGGGCTGTGCCCACCTCGTCTGGGAAAGGCCAACCTCGCCTTTTTTCCAGCGACATTGTCTCCTTTTGGTGTGTCCTCATCACTCGCACATCGGAGCCCTCGTGCGTGTAACTGTTTCTTTCCTGTCTTTAAATGCTGACGTCTTGCAGACAGATGGGGCCTCACACATCTGTGTGTCTCCGGGAGGTAGCCAAGGCCTGCTTTGTAACACAGAATCGCTACTTGTCATAGTGGACTGGGAAATGAAGCAAAGAAAAGCAGAGGGACTCAGTGAGACAGAGCCCACCCTACCAGCCAGCTCCGGTCCCCTTGGGGTGGAAAGCAGTCACATTCTAGACCTTGCTGCCTAAATGGGATCAGTGGATGCTTTCACTTATTTATTTATTTCTTGTAGTGCTGATAGTTGAACCCAAGGGCTCACGATAGATGCGTGATAGATGGGTGCTTGCCACTTTTGCTTATCTTTTGTTTTTGAGATTGATCTCACTAATTTTGCCTAGGCTGACCTCAAACCATAACCCTCCTACATATGCCTCCTGAGTAGCCGGGGTTATAGGTGTGTGTCACCATACCCAGCTCTGGTGATACTTTTGCGGAACTATCTTGAGCATATCCTCAATTAAGAGTTCTTCTAGCAGCAAAAGGGATGTTCTCAGGCAGCTAAGAGACAAAGATTCTGCAGGTAAGGGATGGCTTTTCAAGTGTTAGAAAGACAGAGAGAGAGAGAAGGATGGAGAGAGGGAAAGAGAGATAGAGAAGGGCAGAAGAGAGAAGGGGAAAGAAGGAAGGGAGGGAGGAAGGGGGGAGGGAGGGCGGAAGGAAGGAAGGGAAGGAAGGGGGGAAGAAGGAAACATTTTCTTGACATTATCAACGTGCCTGAAATTTTGGTTGGTGCTGTTCAAACAAGCATGCCTCAGAAGAAATCATGTGAGTTATCAGCTAATCTGGTTATAAAGAAAGTAAGACGGTACAAGAGCAAAGAGAGGAAGGGAAGGGGACTTCTACCCCACTTAGTGTCTCTGCCAGGCCTGACTGATGGCCCTCCACATGCAGCCCCCACCCCCTGTGGGTAGCAGGCAGCGCTTCTGATCTCCTCGGAAGGGAGCGCTGTGGCCTGGGGAAAGAGACAGGCTCTTTGATCCACAGACCTTGGCTTAGATGTGGGAGTTATGGAGACAAGCAAGATTTGCCACCGGCCAACTCCAAGTAGCTCACGCCATACACAGACCAACGTGTAGGCAACTATGATGGATGCAGATCAAGAAACCTAAGGCAGTGCCAAGGAGAGTCACTTAGTGGGAGGTTTAGGTGTAGGGCTGGGAAGAGGCAGAGGGCTGAGTGAGAACAGAGGGCCCAATGGGACGGAGCTCATCCAGAGAGGACCAGGAAGCTGGCCAGTGTGGCTGGGCGGAGGCTGGGAAGAGCCGGTGACAAAGGCAGATGGAGCTGAGAATGGGGAAAGGGAGGGATTCTATGCTGAAGACAGTCAGGAGCCTCGGAGTCATTTTCAGCATAGAAGTCACAGTCGGGTCTGTGTGTTCTACATGTCGTTCTGTGGTGTGTAGAGGGGACTGTGGTACAGCAAGCTGACTTGGTGGCACTGGAAGGAAAGATAAGAAATGGCACCACCAGGCAATAGTGGCTCACACTTGTAATCCTAACAACTCAGGAGGCTGAGATCTGAGGATCAAAGTTAAAAGCTAGCCTGGATGTAAAGGTCTATGATACTCTTATTTGCAATTAATCAGCAAAAAGCACCGAAGTGGACGTGTAGCTCAAGTGGTAGAGCACTCACCTCGAGCAAAAAGTGCTGAGGGAGAGCTGAGGTAAGAACCAAGGCCTGGAGTCCAAGCTCCAGGACTAGCACAAAAAGAAGGAAGAAAGGAGGGAGGGTGGGAGGGAGGGAGGGAGGGAGAGAGAGAGAGAGGGAGAGAAAGTGTGACAACTCAAGATTTAGGGTTTAGGGTTAGGGCTGGGAGTGTGGCTTAGTGGTAGAGTGCTTGCCTAGCATGCATGAAGCCCTGGGTTCGATTCCTCAGTACCACATACACAGAAAAAGCCAGAAGTGGCACTGTGGCTCAAGTGGTAGTATATTAGTCTTGAACAAAAAGAAGTTCAGGGACTGTGCTCAGGCCCTGAGTTCAAGCCCCAGGACTAGCAAAAAGAGAAAGAAAGAAAGAAAGAAAGAGAGGGAAGGAAGGAAGGAGAGAAAGAAAGAAAAGAGAGAAAAAGAGAGAGAGGAAGGAAGGAAGGAAGGAAGATAGATTTGAGGTTTATTAAGACATCCAGTTTGGGGGTGGGGGCAGGAATACAAGAGGGGGAACCCCAATGCATGCATAAGACATAGATTTGTGAATCTTGAACCTTTATCTGACATTCTGTGTTTTTAGACCCTTCCTACTCTTTCACATTCTCTTCCTCTGCTTGTGGCAACTTCTCACCCATTGCTCAAAGAGAGGTTTGGCAGGGAAAGGGCAGAAGGCAGCCAATGAGGCCCCAAACCCAAGGCAGGCGCCCCATGTGAAACTCAGCCCTGTTTCCCGGGTACAGTGGCCGCTGAGCAGCCCCTTAGCCATGGAGAGAACCACAAGGACTGTGGCTGGTGTGTCCCCCTTGCTGGCACCGTCCCCAGCACGACTGTGCGGCCTGTGGGGTGGCTGCACCCATGTGGAGGACAGGGCACATCTGGTTCTTTGCCCACCATTTCCCGTGCCTGCCTTTGACTTTCACACTCTCCACTGTTGCAGTCCAGCGATCCACCCGGCTCTCCGAGTCCTCTGAACCTCCCCGGTGCCGGAAGTGAAATGGAAGACAAGGTAACAGGACCCCAACTTCTTCGCAGAGCTTCCTTCCTTTTCCTTTCTTTTTCCTTTCGGTTTGCTTCCTCATTTTCCGTTCCTCGGTGTTGGCTTCCTGTGTCCTTCCTTCCACATGTAACCAGTAGCACAAGTGTTTCCTTGACAACACAACTGCTAGAACTGAAGCTGGCTCGGAAAAATAGCCAGGAAAAATAAAATAAATAAATAAGCACTGGCTATTTTCAAGGTAGCGTTTTGCTTTATGTACAGGCTGGCCTGGACTGTGAGTCTCCTATTTGTGCTTCCCTATGTGGCTGAGGGCGACAGGTGCCCACAGTTATACTTACAATGAAATAACAAACAGATGTGTTATCTGGGATACCAGACTTGCATCGCCACTTCCAACCAATAGTTGAGATCAAGTTTCCTGAACTTCTTTCTGACCAGGCAGGCCTTGAACGATCATCCTTCTATCTCTACATCCCAGGGAGCTAGGATTTCAGCCTGAAGCCACCATGCCCAGCTAGCAAGATAACTACACAGATACTACATACATATATATACAAATATAGATATATGCACACAGTAGTATAAAGTTATATATATAGTTTTATGTATATATAGTTTTTATATAACATGGAAATATTACATATATGTAACATATACACACATATATATGTGTATGCACACACATAAATATATAGCATTTTTATGTCACATTTAAACTTTAAGTTTTCCTGCAGCCTAGAGTTGGTACCTCCTCCCTCAGGGCTACTCAAGCAGGAGCTCACCTACTCTGATGGGGACCTCTCATCTCTTCTCAACAATAGCTCAGAATTGACACCCATTGTAAAAGTAACCATACATAAATGAGAAGAAAGCTTAAGGCTAGAAGTATTTTTCAGTACTTCTTGCCATCAATTCCTGTGTACCAGATGTCCATTTTGCTCTTGGAGCTAGCTTGCTCTTTTATCATTTGTGCATAAATATGAAAGATCATTGCAAGTCAAACCCTTTGACTAAACCTCATTCACTCCACCTGAACGTGGGCCTGTCTGGCTCTGCCCTGGGCTGTGGACTTATATGTAGGGCTGAGAGCGCCCCCTGCTGCACGTTGGCTTGGAGGAGCAGGAGGCCTTTCTCCTCTAAATTCTCTATACTATCAGGCGTTCATCCTACCATCTCATGCATCATTGTGGACTCTTACTCAGGTTGTCCTGCGGTCACCCTAATCTTTTGCACTGTGAGTGGTTGGTTAGTCTGAAGCTGTGACTTTTGAATGATTGCACCTGTACTCCAGAACTGTGGACTGTTCTGTAGTTCATTCTTTGAGGAATAGCACCTGCCCCTTGGGTACATTTTTGCCACTCATTCCCCCCGACACACACCCCCAGGGCCCTTCTTTTTTCTTTTAGCCTTTTGGTGACTCCATACTATGTAACTTTAGAGTGACAAAACATTCTTTTTTGAGATGGCATCTCCATATGTAGCTAGGCTGCCCTTAAACTTCAACCCCTTTGCCTTAGCCTCCTGGGATTACAGGCACAAACAGTTTCACCTGGCCCAAAATATTTTTTTTTTTACTGATTATGAAAGTCAGATACTAAGCATAGAGATTATATTATTCCTTCAACAAATAGGGATTGAACATTTATCAACTGAAGTTTGCTACTTGGGCATAAAAGAGACTGATACAAAGTTAAGAAGATAACTTCTCGTCTCATAGGAACTTGGTCCTTTGTAGGAGATAAGCATGTAACCATGTCTGAGAGGTACTAATTATTTTAGGCTTTGTGGTCACATGACTGCAACTCTACTGTTCTCCTTCATGCTATTCTTCCTTTGTGGCACAAAATCAGCCAAGTTGATGGGCCCGGATGTGGGCACCAAAGCATGTTGTGCTCAGGCTTTGTTGCTTATCATTCAGAGTTAGAAACCTAGTCCTGGAAAGGCTTTTTTTTTTCAGTCATGGGTCTTGAATTCGAGTCTTTAGCACTATCCCTGAGCTTTTGTGCTCAAGGCAAGTGCTCTACCATTTTGAGCCACAGTTCAACTTCTGGATTTCAGGTGGTTAATTGGAGATAAAGAGTCACAGACTTTTCTGCCTGGGCTGGCTTCCAATTGCAGTCCTCAGATCTCAGCCTCCTAAGTAGCTAGGATTATAGACATAAGCCACCAGCACCTGGCTTTTAACTAAACTTTACAGTGAATACAAGTAGATATCCTGGTACAGCCCCTTCCCATGGTACTGGAAATTGAAATCAGGGCCTTGAGCTTGCACCAAGCCTTTTTGCTTTAGTTTTGTTTTCCAGATAGAGTCTCATGCTTTTGTCCAGGATCATCAGCCTTGGACTAAAATCCTCCTCCCCCGGCCTCCTGAGTAGCTGGGATTACAGCTAGGAATCACCACTCCCAGCAACATCTTGTCTTTTGATTCCAAAGCCAAGGTTTATTTCACTGTAGCAGTAAGCTCTTCTGCACTCTGGTGTTCCCTAGGTCTGACCAAGTGTAGAGGCCAATATGTGCTACCATTCTGGGATTCCCTGTAGGCTGCTTTCTGCTCCAAACTGACTTTCTGTCTTAATCTGCACCGTAGGTTGCTCCAGTTAAACCTTCTCGTCCAAAAAGGCATTTCTCTTCTGCGGGTACCATTGAGAGTGTCAACCTCGACGCCATCCCCCTGGCCATCGCTCGTCTGGACAACAGTGCCGCCAAGCACAAACTGGCTGTTAAGCCAAAAAACCAGAGGGTGTCAAGGAAGCACAGACGGCTTGCCCAGGTGTGTAATGCCCGTCCTGGCTGAGCAGACGTCCTTGCCTGCTGGACACTGATGTTACCAAGGGGGTTGTGGCTGGAATACAGACATCAAAGGATGTAGCTGTCTAGCCATGGGGGAGCATAGACAGCACTGCTGTGGATGATCAGCTGTTTCCCTCCTATAGTCCTTCCTGTCTGGAGGCTGGTGAACTTCAGAGGGGAAGTCACCTGTGGGGCGCGGTGGGACCCAGATGCCTTGTGTTTGCATTGCAGAAGAATGATGGACTGGTGCAGTATTACTTAGTCAGAAGGTCTGCAGTCGGATTAGGCTGACTCACAGCTTCAGGGGACATTGCTGGAGCCCAACTCTCTGTTTTACTCATCTCCTCATACTGGGCTATTAGTTTTATTGTTAATTCATAATGATAAGAAAAGGGAATGACAAAGGAATGGGAGAGCAATACATAAAGATTTATTTAACTCCAGTCCTGGGGCTTGAACTCAGGACCTGGACTGTCCTTGAGTTTTTGTGCTCAAGGCTAGCACTCTACCATTTGAGCCACAGATCCACTTCTGTTTTTTTTTTTTTTTTGGTGGTTAATTGGAGATAAATCTCACAGCTTTCCTGCCCAGGCTGGCTTCAAAGTTCAGTCCCCAGATCTCAGCCTCCTGAGTAGCAAGGAGTAGGCACAAGCCACTGGCAACCAGTAATTGCATTTTTATTAAGTAGTTGTACAGCGGATTTGCCATCCCACAAACCAATTTACAAATACTATGGATCTTGATCCATGTCATCCCTTTCATCATTTACCTCCTTCCCTCCAACCCAACTACTCCTCTCATTTTTTTTTTTTTTTGCTAGTCCTGGGGCTTGAACCCAGGGCCTTGCCTCTGTCCCTGGGCCTCTCTGCGCTCAAGGCTCTTTGTGCTCTATCGCTTGAGCCATAGCACCACTCCCTGCTTTTTCTGTGTATGTGGTACTAAGGAATTGAACCAGGGCTTCATGCATACTAAGCAAGCACTCCACCACTACGCCACATTCCCAGCCACAATTTTAATTTCATAGGATATGTACAGAACATTATGACTGTATCTTCCCACTCCTTCCTCTCTAAGATGAAGAAGTTCTTGAACCTGGGCTTGAACTTAGGGCCTGGGCATTGTCTCTGAGGTGTTTTTTTTTTTTTTTTTTTTTTGCTCAAGACTAGTATTCTCCCACAGCTCCATTGCCAGCTTTTAATTGGAAATGAGTCTCTCAGGTTTTGTCTGCCTGGGCTGGCTTCAATCTGCAATCCTCAGATTTCAGCCTCCTGAGTAGCAAGGATTAGGCAGCTAAGATGAAGTGCTTTATCCAGCCCTTCCTTGCTTGTGAGTTGACCAGCACAGTACTCTCCTTACCTACAAAACAGGCTCCATGCCTGTACTTTTTTCTATGCCGCTGATATAAATTAGGCACAGAGACGAACAAAAACATTAAGAATTATAACAGTGTACTGTAATAAAAGTTATTTGAAACATATGAATTGCTTCTGGGAATATTGGGAAAATGGAGGAGAATGGAAAAGGAGTAGGCCGGACTCGATCACCAACAGGCGAGGACTGTTTATTGAGGAACAGCGAGGGGCACAGAGCTTCCGCAGGTTTGGAGGTTATGCAACAGAGCTGGGACAGGGACTGGATTTTTTTTGGGGGGTGGGGTGGGGAGTCCGGTCATGGGGCCTGAACTCTGGGCCTGGGCGCTGTCCCTCAGCCCTTCAGCTCAAGGCTAGCGCTCTACCACTTGAGCCACAGTGCCACTTCTGGCTTTTTTCTTTTTGCTTATGTGGTGCTGAGGAATCGAACCCAGGGCCTCATGCATGCAAGGCAAGTGCTCTACCACTGAGCCACCTTCCCAGCCCCAGGGACTGGATTTTAATGAGTCTGAGCCAGGAGGCAGAGGTTAATGAGAAAGCCACCAGGTCAAGGGAGAGTGGGGGGTTTTCATTTGGGCCCACCATGAGAAGTGGATTGCCCTGCCAATACATCAAACAAGTTGGCACATCAAGCAAGTTCACACATACCTGGGATTTCGCCTGGCATCTGTATGTGACTGGTACAATAGGGTCAGTCCTTCATAAAATGATTGGGCCAAGAGTGGAGCAGCAAGTCCTTCATATAGGATCTTTGGATCCATAAAAAGAATTGGGCTGAGAAGGGAGTAACATGGAGTTATGAGAATGAAGCAGGTTCCTATACAAAGCAGATTCCCATCAAATGTAATATTTGGTTGCGCTTAAGTAATAACTGAGAGAAGGAAATCTCAGTCAGAAGAGAGGCTGCTAGAGGGCTAGATGCAGCCCCTAAAGGAACACGGGTCCCAAGGAGATTAGGGCCATCTGCATTGTGAGCTAGAGGAGTGAGGAGTGTCTGTGCAAAAGGTCAAAGGCTAACTGTGTCCCTTCCTCCATGCTAGGACCGACAAAATGACACAGGCATCTTGGAGAGTCAGTCGTCACTGGACCAGAACGGGCACCAAGGAGAAGACAAGCCCATCTGTCATGAAGAGGAGCCAGAGCCCCTGGACTCGGAGGAAGAGAAGAGATGCCAAGAAGACTACTGGCGAGAGCTTGAGGCCAAGTGCAGACGGCAAAAGGCTGAAGCCGCGGAGAAGAGACGCCTAGAAGAGCAGAGGCTGCAGGCACTGGAGAGAAGGCTGTGGGAAGAGAACCAAAGGCAGGAGCTCCTGCAAGAGGAGGCTGAGGAGGAAGGCCTGCAGGAGGGCCTGAAGCTGGAGTCAGAAAGGGGACAGCAGCGGGGCCTGGAGGAACAGAGCTGCCAAGAGCAAGAGCAGAGGGAGCAGGAGGCTCAAGAGCACTTGGAGGCTGCAGAGCAGAGGTGTCTATGGGAGGAGGCCCAGCAGCTGGAGGGGCTGAGGTGGCAGGAGGCAGAGAGACAGCGGCAGGAAGAAGAAATGAAGGAGACCCAAAGGCTTGAGGCCCTGAAGGCTCAGCAACAGGAGGCTGAGAAGCGGAGGCTGGAGGAGGAGGCCAGGAGGCTGAAGGAAGAGGAGACCCGAAAGCTGAAGGAGGAGGAGGCCAGGAGGCTTGAGGAGGAGGCCAGGAGGCTGGAGAAGGCCAAGAGGTTGGAGGAGGAGAAAGCCAGAAGGCTGGAGGAAGAGAAGGCCAAGAGGCTAGAGGAAGAGAAGGCCAGGAGGCTGGAGGAAGAGAAAGCTAGAAGGCTGGAGGAAGAAAAAGCCAGGAGGCTGGAGGAAGAGAAAGCTAGAAGGCTGGAGGAGGAGAAGGCCAGGAGGCTGGAGGAAGAGAAAGCTAGAAGGCTGGAGGAAGAGAAGGCCAGGAGGCTGGAGGAGGAGAAGGCCAGGAGGCTGGAGGAAGAGAAAGCTAGAAGGCTGGAGGAAGAGAAAGCTAGAAGGCTGGAGGAAGAGAAGGCCAAGAGGCTGGAGGAGGAGGCCAGGCTTCAGGAGCTGGAGGAGGAGAGGCTGCGGCGGCAGGAGCAGGAGGAGGCTGGGCAAAGGGAAAAGCTAAGCAAGCATGGGGAGATGGAGGCAGGGAGGCCGGAAGGAGACAGGCCCGCGCAGCCGTCCAGCCCGACGCACAGTGACCCGGAGGAGAGGCCGGAAGACCGAGGAAGCCCGGCACCCCAACGGCAGAGCGGAAGCCGGGAGGAGCTGCAGGGCGAAGAGGCGGAGGCGGCCGACCGTCCCGGGACGGAGGGCCTGGGAGCAGGACCGCGGCGGCCGGCGGAGGCGGACCGGGAGCGGCGGGTGGAGGAG
>NW_012267224.1:27911329-27928910 GCF_000151885.1 Dipodomys ordii
CGACAAGGCAGCGGCCCGAACGCCACCCGTGCAGAAGCCGGCCCTGGCCCCCAAGCCCACCGGCCAGACCCCGCCCTCGTCCCCGCTCTCCAAACTCAGCAGGCCCTACTTGGTAGAGCTGCTGGCGCGGCGAGCTGGGAAGGCGGACAGCGAGCCGCCCAAGGAGGCCCCGGAGAGCGGCGAGCCCCAGCCCCCCTCGCCGCCCCCCTGCGAGGACAGCAAGGGACAGAAGGGGGATGAGGAAGAGGGGCCAGAGAGGAGACCCCCTTCCTCCCCGCCGCTGCCCGCCAGTCAGCAGGAGAGACCGGCCCAAACCCCGGAGGCAGGGAGGAAAGGTGGGTAGGGCCGTGGAAGACGCAGCACCCACCCCATGATCAGAGCCCCAGGCTCCTTGCTCTCCAGCCGCGTGCGTGCGTGCGTGCATGTGTCCCGGGCTTGAACTCGGGGCCTGGGCACTGTCCCTAGGCATTGGTTTTTTTTCTTTCTCAAGACCAGTGCTCTACCGCTTGAGCCACAGCTCCACCTCTGGCTGGTTGCTGGTTAATCAGAGATGGTCTCGGAATTTCCCATCCAGGCTGGCTTTGAACCACAATCCTCAATCTTTAGGATTACAGGTGTGAGCCACTTGGCACCTGACTCTACCCCGTATTGACATTTTGAGTTTTCGAACTGCTGTTGAATTATTCTAGCAACAGAAAAGACCGTGAAAGCAAAACACCTGTTTTGGCGCTGCCTCCATTCCCTGGGGTTTTGCTATTCAATGTGCTGCTCTAGGCTGAAGAACTTTGTTCTTTCCTTATAGGAAAGAAATACAAAGTACCAGTTGGACTTGCATCCCTTGTCTGGTCACTATATTCCAGTTACGCCCAAGGGTAGCCAATAGTTACCTTTGCCATAGTTCTGTCTTCTCTTTCCTGTGTAGTTTGTCTTTCTCTGCTCTTCTCTGCAGTTCTCTGGGTGGTTGTGAAGGAGAAAGTTTTCCTGTTCTCCCTACTCACTGTCTTCTCCCATGCTAAGCAAGTGTTCTACCAGTGAGCCCTTTTCCCATTTTTGAGAAGCACTTGTGTGGATATTGATTATAGGCATGTGCCACCATGTCCAGCCTCTCTCCGTTTTCATAGCAACCTGATAAGTCAGGCACAATGTCATTATCATTTCCACCTAAGTCACATCTGCTCCTATCGGAGCCCAGTTCTCACTCTGATGTCAAGGTGTTTACTCCAATGCAGAGGGGGAATGAGAGGACTGAGAACAGCTTCCACCTGTGCCACCTGCTGATTGGCCTTGGGCAGGACACCTGTGCTCAGAACCCTAGTCCTTCCATCAATCAAACTGGGCACTGGGCCACAGTCTGTTTCTCTGTCTTCCCCAGGGTCCCTAGCCCTCAGCAACCCCATTAGATAGAGCAGTGCTTCTTTTTCTGCCCTTTGAACACTAGGATTCAGTAAGATAGATGTTGGTGAGGACAAAAGCCTCCATCACTAAAAGTAACTTTCATTATAGCAATGAAAAGCAGAACATGTGTATCTGTAAGCTTGGAATTTCCTGAGTTCTTTCTCTTCAGAAAGAACTCCTTCCATTTCTCGGGAATGGCCCTGCTTCTCTATGATTGTACTGATTAAAGATGTTACCCAACACTGGCATCCCTCGGGCATCAGCATGTTTCCTAGGCTTGATAGTATATCACAAGTTTTTGTGGGTGAGGAGCTAAGTCAGCAGTTGATGTCACAGCAAACCTCTTCTTTCTTTTTGTCCAGACAAGCCCTTACTTCAGAGTAGGCACTCGTTAGATGGCTCCAGACTTACGGATAAAGCAGAAACTGCCCAGCCACTGTGGATAACATTAGCACTGCAAAAGCAAAAGGGGTTCCGTGAACAGCAAGCGACTCGAGAGGAGAGGAAGCAAGCCAGAGAGGCCAAACAGGTAGAAAAGCTGTCCAAAGAAAATGTGAGTAGCCAGCCTGCTCTTCAACAGTGATTTTGTTGTGTTATGTGTGACTGCCTTTTAGATCACAAGGATTCTTGTTATGGGTTTGTTGTTGTTGTTGTTGTTGTTTGCCACTTATGGAGCTTGAACTCTGTGTCTGAGCACTGTCCCTCAGCTGTTGTGCTTAAGGCTAGCACCCTACCACTTCCGCACATCTCCTCCACATGTGTGTGTGTCTGTCTGTCTGTCTGTCTGTCATCTGTGGCTAAGTGGACATAAGAGTCTCATAGACTTTTCTGCTCTATCTGACTTCAAATTGCAATCCTCAGATCTCAACCTCCTGAGTAGCTAGGATTATAGGCATGAGCCACTGGCACAAGTAAGTTTTCTAAAGATGCTAGCTGATGGTAGGGTTTACAAAGGGCAGAGCAATAAATAAATTGACCAATTAACTTTGAAAGGAGGGAAGTGTTCTAGTGTGAAATTTGGTTTGGCTTCATTATCCCCTTAGGAATACCAAATTTGGCAGAATTGGTGATGTAGTTACAACAGGGGACACACCTACCAGTTACAATAACTTTAGTTGCTCTTGACATTGTTTTGGCTACACATAGTCAACCATGATTGAAAATCCCCTAAACAGTCACTGCCTCAAACAGTGTGATGAAATCTTTTGTCATCCACACTGCATTCCTGCCTAGGAACCAAATCATCCCTTTTCCAGTGTAACTGTACTGCATATGCTGTTCACCTTTGTCACTTGATCGCCATCTTGGTTATTACATATACTGGCAATACTGCAGCCCTGTAAGAATGGTCCCAAGGTGCAATTCAGATGCATTCAAATTGCCAAAAAGAAGTTGTAAAGTATTTCCTTGCCATGTAAAGATAAAAAAGTTGATGACTTAATCAGAAAAGAAAAAATGTCCTCAGCTGATGCTGCTAAAGTCTAAGGCTAAGGGGTGTATGTAAGTCAGTGCTGTCCCTGGTTTTAGGTATCCCCTGGGGTCACTGAATATGTCTTCAGGTGAAGGGCAAGTATTGTATAAGAAACATAAACAGGCCAGGCGCTGGTGGCTCACTCCTGTAATCCTAGCTACTCAGGAGGCTGAGATCTGAGGATCGCGGTTCAAAGCCAGCCCGGGCAGGAAAGACCGTGAGACTCCTATCTCCAATAAACCACCAGAAAACTGGAAGTGGCGCTGTAGCTCAAGTGGTAGAGCGCTCGCCTTGAGCTGAAGAGCTGAGGGACAGCACTCAGGCCCAGAGTTCAAGCCCCACGACCGCCAAAAAAAAAAAGAAAAGAAACATAAACAGGAGGTGATCTGAACAGAAAAGGTAACCAGGAGCTTGGTTCTGTAGCCTGAAGGTACCTTTTCCTCCGGGGCACATGACACTCAGGTGCTTTGTTGTTGGAGGCTGGGCTTGCACAGACAGTGCTTACAAGTGCAGTCCAGCTCCCCTAGGTCAAAGTTGGTAGGTGGAAGTGCTGAAGTATGCAAAGTCAAATCTTTCCATGTCATAGGTTAAAAACATGCTTTCCCTATCTCTGCCCTGCCAGGTGAGTGTCAGCTCACAGCCTGGAAGCAGCAGTGTCAGCAGAGCAGGTTCCCTGCACAAGTCTACTGCTCAGCCAGAAGAGAAGAAGCCCGAGACTGCAGTGTCCAGGCTCCAGCGCAGAGAGCAGCTGAAGAAAGCCAACACTCTTCCCACGTCAGTGACAGGTAGAGAGCAGATCCATTTCTACTTATTTTTCTACTGTGTTGTAAGTAGCACACCCTTAGGCATCATGGAGCACAGAAACTTTGACACTGGTAAAGCCCATTGGATAAAGACTATTAGGAACCCTCTATCAGTAATACGGTGGTAAATGTTTAATTCAGCTCCCTGGGGGAGAGGAAGAACACTGATTTGTATCATTTACCATGTGCCATGATGTAAACACTTCCTCCATGCTGATTTGAAGCTAGCAGTGTGACATCAACTGGCTCACTAAATTTGGGAACATTTAACGAGTCAGTATGAGCCTGTAGTCTGACAATTTTATTAACTTGTTGCAGCAAGAACATCTACCAGAAAAACTTTAAAGGAAGAGATAAGAGCCTAATAGGATTTGAGTGGTGGTAGTATACAGTTTAAATACAGTTTAAATGGAGCTGCATTTTGATAGGCTCACACCAAAGCAAGTTGGACGAAGAGGGTTGACAGCAAGTCTAAGCTGAATAGACTCAGGGTCCGCAATGCTGGGTGAAACCTCCTACCTGGGGTTCTGCATCTGTGTTGCAAGTGGAAGCTACTTCTGTGTTCTGGACCCACGGGGCTCAGATGCTCCAGGTAAAAGTGACTACTGATACGATTTCACATAGCAAGTTTCTGATAGTCTGTGACTTTACACGGTAAAGTTCGTAGTACTGTGTCCTTGATTGACAATCTCAGATTTTGATAGTATCACATAAAGCAAGCATTTAAAAATACTTTATTCTGTTAAAAGAATAAAATGATCCAATAATTTCCAACTGCTTCCTTATTACAAATTGCTTTGAGGCTGGATGGATCTGAACAAGACCTCTATTAAGGGTTAATGGGACACCTGTTTCCTTGCTCACCAAACTTTTCTCCAGAGAGCCTCAGTCTAAGTCCATTGCTACTGTTGAAATAGGATACCTCAGCCTGGGTAATCTATAAAGATAGGAGTTGTACTTTAGCTTACATATCAGGATACTAGGAAGTTCAAGATTTAGGCAGCCATATCTGATGAGGGTCTTGTGCTACCTCAAATTGTGGTAGAAAGTGGATGGGTAAATGGGTGCACATAGAATAGAGAAAAGAATAATGAAATCATGTGACATATAGATATGGGGAAAAAGACATAGTTACTACTGGGGGTACACATGTTATATTTTATATTACTGTAACTTCTGTGGGCATTATTTCATTTGATCTTACAGGAATTTAAGAGTTTTAAGTGTCAGAATGAGGAGGGAAACTAAAGTGAAAGTTACAAAGTTGAAGAGGTCATACCTTTCTCTGCCTGACTGGAAGTTTTGAAAGGGCTACTGCAACTCAGAACAGCCCCATCATAACAAAACAAGCCATTGTTCTGAGATGTGTCATCTCAATCAGTGTTTCCTCAGTTCAAGAAGCATATGTGCATGGGTGACCCCAAGAAGAGATGTGAGCCCTCTGCCTCACACAGCCTTCCACAGAAACCTACACTCTAATATAGAAAGTAGTATGATGCAAAGGAATTGCTAGCCAAGACTGTTAAGTAATGAGATTGGGGAGATGGGTGGGGCTCAGGTAGAGGGAGCTGGTAATCTCACTAGCTTGATAGATCCACACTGAAGGCTCTATCTTTGTCTTTATAATTGACTGGCTGTATACCAGAATTCCAAAATTTGCCTTTAGGTTCTTGCTTGTCATGCAGGCACCTGTGTGTAAATAAGGAGGCTCTATTTTTCTTTCTGAATATGTCTCTCTCTAGATAGGTATATATTGTCAAATCATGTTGTATACAATAAGCACATACAATTCTGTTAATTAAGTGTGGTCCTCATGTCCTTCTCCTTTTCCTTCAAAATGAATCCAGTGGAGATCTCAGATTCAGCTCCACCAGCACCACTGGTAAAAGAAGTCACCAAGAGGTTCTCCACCCCAGATGCTGCCCCTGTATCCACAGAACCAGCCTGGCTGGCTTTGGCCAAAAGAAAAGCAAAGGCTTGGAGCGACTGTCCACAGATTATTAAGTAAAGAGTGATTCTTACTTATTCCTGTTACCAATTATTGGCTCCTCTCTTGCCCTTTTTATTTATTTTTTATATGAGTAAAGAACCAAGCTAGGGAAAAGACGCATGTTTTATAGGCTCTAAAATAATGTTTAGGAACTGAACTGGTGGTGTTCATTGTATAGAGTGTATTTGCACAACCCTGGGTCATGGTGCCTTGAGCTCCCCCTAGTTCTCAAGAGATGGTTCCTTCTGTCCAAGGGACCTCAAGAAGCAAAATCTTCAAACCAAGATTCCTCAGGAGAGCCTGCCACGTCCATTCCATGGCCCTCACACACGCACACACCATCCAGAACACATGCTTTTGCCAATCTCCATGATGTGCTTTTGATTCTCTACACTTGATTTCTTCTATCCAAAACATTTGCTCTACCATGTTTGCATATTCTACCCTTTCTACAGTAATGGTGAAAGAACTGTATATAGATAAAACAAGAATGTCCATTCTCCTGAATGCAAGAACAGGGAAAACATCTGTGCCTATGCTTTGTTTTCATCAGTTTCCCCAGCCTGAAGCTGTAACCAGAAGAGAGGTCTACTCCTCTCCCACACTGTGGGGTACACGGTGATCAAGACAATGTGAGTCCCCATTACTGGTACTTCCCTAAGGACATGGGGGACATTCAGCCTAGTTGGCTTCTAAGGAACATTTTTATTTGCTATGGTGAATAAATTACATATCAGAGAAGGAAAGAAGGTGCATATTCTATCTCTGAGGATCTCCCATTTAGTATAGTGGGTCTTCAGATGTCCAGGAGACACCCAGATCCTGTGAGGACGTTGTGGGGAATGTATTCTAGCAAAAACTCTTCAAAGAATTCTAATCTATTGTAAAGGTTAAAAACCTTCAGCTACACTGACTCTAGTGTAATCAGACTGATGGGGAGGCTCATTCATCCAAAGCAGCAAAATGAGACAGGAAAACACAACCATCGTCCAAACCAGCTATCAACTTTATATGGGTCTAAAAATTCCCTTTGGTCTTTAGGGAAAGCTAACAGGAAGATTTAGAGCCTTTGTACTAAGGACTCCTTAAAGAATGGGGTTTTTCCCTTTGCTGTAATCGAACCATTCATATTTAGAGTTGAATGTTCAGTAGCATTTACAATTTAGAGCATTCACCTTGCTACCTTTACAAAATATCTCAGAGTTTAAGTGGCCTTGTTATTATCATACACAAAGAAGGGACCTGGCAGTTTCAAAGCCACATCTTTTTTCTTTTTTTAAACTTTTATTTCCCTAAATTTGCTCTACTGGAAACATAGACATACCAGCAATCCCTCAACCACATACTGCTGACACTACCTTTACATTTCATGGCATTGCCATCACTCTTAAGATTCTTATTCCTAAATATAGATGTGAATTCTTTGTCTAGTGTAGGGGGGATTACGTCTCTTTTCCTCTCCTATTATAACATTTTATAGTATCCACAATTACTTTCCTTTATGCTTACTCAATATGCAATGTGCTGTTATTCTATCATTTACCTTAAAGAATATCAGCAAAGCTGTTTACCTTATAAACCATTTTCTTTCTAGGAAAAATGGCTCAGCTTCACTGTAGTAGCTGGCATGTGTGGTCAAGTGGGTAGATGTACTCTTACAAGTTGGATTTAAAACTATATATACTGGATTGTCAGACAATGTTAAGAATCAGTGTAACTTTTCTATTGCTACTGGAAGCAATTAATATTCTACTGCACGTTTTCCATGATGTTCACTGATGTTCACTTCGAATCTTATATGTAAGCATATCTTAGTTCAATGATTTCCTCATTAATATAACACTTTTTAATACACATCTTTCAACCTAAAGCCCTGGAAGTATAGTACTACAGTAATTCTTCCAAGTTGACTTTTCTTTCTATCCTATCAGCTTTGGACTGTTACAGTTTTGGCAGGGAACAAATGGGGAAAGAAGATCATTCACCAAGAATGGTAGACGAATGAACCCTCTCCTAGCACAAACACCACTGAGCCCATACCAAATAGGAAAAATGCCTCAGTTCATAACATCTCACCAAAGTCTTTAAAGAAGAGTCTACTGAGGGAAGGGCAGTCACTACCTATGCTAACAACCTCTGAAGGGTAAATGTTTAACATTTCATTTACAAATCATCCCAAATTTGCACTAAATACCAATGAAGTGTTATTTTGCTTTAGTTGTGTTGCAGTCTTTTCTGAGCAACAAACTATGTATGGGGAAATTCTGTAAAAACATATAAAAACTTCAAGACTTTTTTAAATGAATGATTGCTATATTAAATACATAAGCTTTTTTTTAATTTAAATTTGTTTTTCCTGGCAAGGTTATAGATGATTAAGCTTGTTCATAGTTATATGTATATATATAGTCATATATATATATATATATATATATATATGACTAGAGAGTTTTTTGTTTACTTTTTTAATTTTTCAAGTGCAATTGTTTCCAATACAGAAAATAATTACTGTTAAGCTATCATTTTTAGCAAGTTATCTGCAAATGTATAGTATGTATTCATTGTCTCTTCTTGTGATGTTTAGTTTGCTTATTTTAAAGCAGAAACACTAGCTACAAGTGTCTTGTAATATTTTTACCAACAATAAAAATTAAGTAGAGACTTAATGAAAACACTTTAGTGTGATTCCAATATTATTTGAGATTTCTGAGTGTAAAATGTCCATAAATGAAGGGAAAGATCTTTCAATAAAAAATACCAACAAGACCTTTGGCATTAATGGAATTTCCTTTATAGTTTTTTCAACTTTGGTGATGTTCTACAAGCAGACTCAAATTTATCTATCTTTTGGTGAACAAGAAAAATTACAAGGTATGCGACAGTACTTATTTTTTCACTATGTATTTTGGGGAAAAATAGTCAATAGTGGCAAATGAAAATGTTTATCTCAGTCCTAAATTGGAAATTAGCCTACAACCTCCTTACACTGAGGGCCGGGTACCACCACCGCCAGCTTCCTCTGAGAACTTGTGGGCAATGTGGCTTGGAGTCAACTGCCACTGAGCCACATGGCAGCCCAAGCTGAGCATTTAGAGCTTAAAGAATAGCAGCTGTGTCTTTACCAGTGTGGGCTGAAGAACTGTGAAGAGGTTTTGAGTTACATAGCTAGGAACAATGAATGCCTAAAATCACAATACACCAAATTGTACAGCAAACACCTTTTATTCTACATTATTAGCTCATTCCAAAATACCAAATAAGCTGGGAATATACATCTCAGAGGCAGAGTACTTACTGAGCATGCATAAACCGTGAGTTCAGTCCTTAACAACATACACACCAAATAAAAAAATCATATTTGATAAATTAGCCTTTTGCAGTAGTAGCACTGTGGCTCAAGTGCTAGGGTACTAAAGTTAGTAAATGGTATGTCACATTACTGGTCCTTTTAACTCACTAAGTCTATTATGATCCTTTCATTCCCATTGGGGTCTTTTTTATAACACCCCCACCACACATACACATATTAACCTAAATGTTCTATGGTTCACCAGAGAAACATAACTGATAGAATATATACAAGGGAGGGGAGGAGAGGAAGCACACTATTATATAAAATATGTAGCCAAACATAGGCTCTCTAGAAAACCAACAGGGGAGCCGGGCACTGGTGGCTCACGCCTGTAATCCTAGCTACTCAGGAGGCTGAGATCTGAGGATTGCGGTTCAAAGCCAGCCCGGGCAGGAGAGACCGTGAGACTCCTATCTCCAATAAACCACCAGAAAACCGGAAGTGGCGCTGTAGCTCAAGTGGTAGAGCGCTCGCCTTGAGCTGAAGAGCTGAGGGACAGCGCCCAGGCCCAGAGTTCAGGCCCCACGACCGGACCCCCAAAAAAAAAAAAAAAGCTCAGGGACAGTATCCAGGCCCGGAGTTCAAGCCCCAGGATCAGTACGTACGCATGCGCACACACCCACTCCAAATAAAGCCATAGTCCCTTTGGATTAGGGCCCTACCTTGTGAAGTCATTTAACTTAATACCCTGAAGGTCCCACCTCCACATATCACATCAGATTAAATTTCTGAAACTCTCTTGACACCTCATAAGGTGGATTAATCTTCCATGAGTTTTGAGATCATTCAGATCATAGCAGCATACTTTACATAATTTAAAGCAAAAGCTAAATATACTGATGTGTTTTACCCTCTCCGTATAAAAGCTTAGGCTACTCCTATAGGAAGTAAATATGGTTCTTCTCTATTGTAGTACAAAAATTTCTTAGCCAAAATATAATCTTTAATGTAAAACTATCTACATATTGTATAATGATAAAATATTTTCAACATCTCACAAGCATATATACTTACTGGATCAGGACTTGATTATTTTTTATTGTTGTTTCTTTTTTTTTTTTTGTCGGCCGTGGGGCTTGAACTCTGGGCCTGGGCGCTGTCCCTCAGCTCTTCAGCTCAAGGCGAGCGCTCTACCACTTGAGCTACAGCGCCACTTTATTTTTTATTGTTATATAATAAATCCAGACAATAAATATAATTATTTCTACACCCAATAATGAGCATTGATTCCCACACCACAGGAGAAGAGAACACCTCTCCAGGAAGTTCATATACACCTTGCAGTTGCCCACTCTGGGATTCCAAGATCCAGAGTTTCCCATCAGTTGATGCTGCTGCCAGAAATGTCTCACTGCTATGATTGGGGTGATGGAAAGCAAAAGGGGTTGCATATACCCTTGAAGTAGTTTCAAGTTTCCACTGGAGGTGGCCGCTCATGTCACAACAGTAGATAAAGCAATCATGGGAACCAAAATATACTTCTTGCTCTGATGCTGAGATACAGGGGGATGAAAAGATTGGTCCACCAGCAGAGAACTGCCAAACCTATAAAGGGAAATAAAAGCACAATTAATTAATTTAACCACAAAAATGTTACCTGTAGAGGTGGGAAGCATCCTGCTCTAACATGATGAGACAGACCTGTATATGCCTTGTTGGTTGCCCTAGGCCTAGTGCCTATACTGGACCATGAATGATGCTACATATTCAAATGGCCCTTTGCAAAAGAAGGGTCCCTATCTCTATCTTAGACTAAAACCCTATAGGGCTTTTTAAAGAGATTTAGGCTAATTAGTAACTATGCATATAGAAAATAGTGGCTTTTTATTTTTTTATTATCATAAAGGTGATAGGAGGAGTTACAGTTAACATAAGTCAGGTAGAGAACATTTCTTCTCAGGTGCTGGTGGCTCATGCCTGTAATCCTAGTTATGCAGGAGGCTGAGATCTGAGGATTGCAGTTCAAAGCCAGCCCAGGCAGGAAAGTCTGTGAAATTCTTACCTCCAATAAACCACCTGAAAATCTGAAATGGCACTGTAGCTCAAGTGCTCACCTTGAGCTGAAGAGCTCAGGGACAGTACCCAGGCCAGAGTTCAAGCCCCACAACCGACAAAAAAAAAAAAAAAAAAAAAAGAGGACATTTCTTTTTGGACAATGTCATCCCTTCCCGTATTCTCTCCCAGTTTTTCCCTCCTATCCCCACCCACAAGTTGTATAGCTCATTTTTTTTAACATAGTGTCCAATGAGTACCATTGCAATAGTGGCTTTTTAAAAAGTATCACCTGCATACACAACTTCTGTCCTAGTGATAAAATACAGGACAAAATCTAAGGGTGCAAGATTGGTAATTATGCATAATATTATGAAGTAAAACCAATTTTGGACTCAGTCAAGGGGTGTACTGCTCAGAGACACTGAGTTCAAAGACAAAACCATGTTGCTTTTAATTAATTGTATTAAGAAATGCAACTTGGGCTGGGAATGTGGTTTAGTGGTAGAGTACTTGCCTAGCATGCATGAAGCCCTGGGTTTGATTCCTCAGTACCACATAAACAGAAAAAGCCAGTAGAGCTGTGACTCAAGGGGTAGAGTGCTGGCCTTGAACAAAAGAAGCACAGGGACAGTGAGTTCAAGCCACAGGACTGGCAAAAAAAAAAAAAAAAGAATTGCATCTCTCTCTTGTCCAAATGTAATGAAAAGAAGTGGGGCTTGGGGCTGGGAAGGTGGCTCAGTGGTAGAGCGCTTGCCTTGCATGCCTGAGCCCCTGGGTTTGATTCCTCAGCACCACATAAGCAAAAAGAAAAAAGCTGGAAGTGGCACTGTGGCTCAAGTGGTAGAGTGCTAGCCTTGAGCTGAAGAGCTGAGGGACAGCGCCCAGGCCCAGAGTTCAGGCCCCACGACCGGACCCCCCCCAAAAAAAGAAGGCTGAAGAATATATATGAAATAATTTAAATTAGAACTTTAAAACTACAAGTCATATGTCTGCCTATATACACTATTTTCTTCCAGAAAGATTTGATTGCCAATTATTTTGAGTAAAAAAAAATATAAGGATGAACAAACAAAAACCCACAAAAGTCTATGGTAGTGTTTATAAATGCACAGTAGTAGTATAATGGGGAAAAAAAAACCTAGGATATACACAAAGTAAGATTTATAATCTCAATCCTACTCCTAACCTATAATACAAAATCACTTTTATTTTTCTATCAAAAAAAAGTGCTAGATCTACAGGACATACATACCTCCCCCCCCACCAAACACACACACACTCTTAAATATAAACACAGAACATGATTCTAACTATGGGACTGTCTAAAGGTGAAATAAAAGGGACAAAAAGATGGAGAATGAACAATTTTAAAACGTATTATAAATATATTGTGAGAAGTTGGCACAAAGAATTTCAATGAAAGCTGCTGTTAATCAATTGGAGGTTGGAAGGAGAAAGCAACAGAGTCATCTGATTAAAACATACTAGCTGCAAGTCTAAAATACCCAAAGGCACAATGCCTCTGAACATAGACAATAATATTTATCAAAATGAATTCCAGGAACTGGAAACAAGATATTTTTGTTTCGTTTTCTGTTGTTGGTGAAGAAGACATTGGCTATTGGCTGTTTTTGCTTTTTGGTGTTTTTTTTTATTTGTTTCTTTGCATTTTTTTTCTGTCTTCTTTATCTGTCTTTCAGAGGGTAAGTGAAGGCATAGAAATGGAAGGACAAATGATGAAAAAATTGCAGAAGTAGTACTTAGTAGGCACTGTATTGAAAATGAACTATACAACTTGTAAGCAGGGATGGGGAGTGGAGTGAAAGAAGGGTGACATTGCTCAAAAGAAATGGACTTCCTACCTGACTTACAAAATGGTAACCCCTCTGTATATCACCTTAATAATAATAATTTTTAAAAGATAATACATGAAATAGCATGGTGAAATCCCTTGGTGCAATTAATACACACTTAAAAAAAAACCCTGATGACAAGAAAATAAGATAGAAACTGTTGGCAGGGGAGGGGGGGTAATCGACAGGAGGAGGCAGGTGAATGGAGGGGGTAAAAGAAAATGAATGTTCAAGGGAGTGAGTTTGATCAGGGTACATTATATGCAAGTATAAAAATATCACAAGCTGGCGCTGGTGGCTCATGCCTGTAATCCTACTTAGGAGGCTAAGCTCTGAGGATCTTGATTCAAAGCCAGTCCAGGCAGGAAAGTCCATGAAACTCTTATCTCCAATAAACCACCAGAAAACCAGAAGTGGCGCCGTAGCTCAAGTGGTAGAGTGCTAGTCTTGAGCTGAAGGGCAGCTCAGGCCCAGAATTCAAGGCCCACAACCGACAAAAAAAAAATCACAATGAAATTTCCCATTATACAACTAAGATAAACTAATAAAAAATGTGGAAAAAAAGTGCATGTACTTCTTCATTATCAGGAATCAAAAGAGGAGACTATACACAAACTTATAAACAAAAACATTAAGTGAACATAGTAAATTTCATCATAAATGAAGTAGCATACAAAGCCACATAAATGGGTAAACCCATTTATGGTAAATATAGAAATAAATATAGAGTAAATAAACATAAAGTAAATAAATATAGAGAAATAAATATAGAGTAAATATAGAAGAAGATACATCTAGATCAAACCCCATTCATCAGTGAGCTAATTTCTTTTTTTTTTGGTCAGTTGTAGGGCTTGAACTCTGGGCCTGGGTGCTGTCCCTCAGCTCTTCAGCTCACGGCTAGGCTCTACCGCTTGATCCACAGCGCCACTTCCGGTTTTCTAGTGGTTTATTGAAGATAAGAGTCTCACGGACTTTCCTGCCCGGGCTGGCTTTGAACCATGATCCTCAGATCTCAACCTCCTGTGTAGCTAGGATTACAGACGTGAACTACTGGCGCCTGGCTCAGTGAGCTAATTTCTATTGGAGCTATTGCACTTGATATAAAAAAATAACCCAAGTTAAGTGTGTGGCAATGAGCTGTAACTGACAGTCATTTGTAGATACTTACAGAACTGGAAATTAAGTCCAAGTTAACAGCTAATTTAACATATAAGAAACTTGCCTTTTCAGTCATAAAGCTGAGGAATGGGATTTCCACACAATGGAATTTTGGTTTACACACTAAAATGTAGGGGCTTCTTTAACCTTTTACAGACTCTATGAAAGTTACATAAAACTGGGTAAAAACTGTAAGATTTTAAAAACTGGGGAAGATGGAAAAAAATACAATGCTGAGTAGACAGCTTTTAAACCTATCATACCATGATTGAAAGTAGAAATACATGACTTGAAGGAAATACCTAAGCCAAGCACTCATGGCTCTTGTCTGTAATCCTAGCTACTTGGGAGGCAGAAATAGGAAGGGTTGTAGTTCTAGGACAGCCCAGACCAAGTGAAAATTTTCAAGACACCTACTTTTCAATCAATAGTTGGTTAAAACCCAACCAATATTTAGATAAAGTAGCAACATTTATACCCTTCAGCCCAGCTATGGAAAGAAGCATAAATAAGATGATACAGGATAGATGCCCCAGCAAAAATGTGAGACATGCCCAGAGTCAGTGGCTCACACCTGTAATCTTAGCTACTCAGGAGGCTGAGATCTGAGGATCCCAGTTCAGAGCCAGCCTGTGCAGGAAAGTCCGTGAGACTCATCTCCAATTAAACACCAGAAAAAAACAAAAACAAAAACAGAAGTGGAGGTGTGGCTCAAAATGGTAGAACACTAGCCATAAGCAAAAAGAGCTCAGGGACAGCACCCAAGAGAGTTCAAGCCCCATGACCGACAAAGAAAAAAAAAAAAGAAGAAGGGCAGGGACCATTATTTAAGAGGCAAAATGCTGACCTCACAAGTGCTAAACCCTAAGTTCAAACTCAGCACCTCTACAAATATAAAACAAAAAAAAAAGACATATAAAACAGAATTAGAACTTTTACCTGTTCTCCCAAGTGAGTAAAACATAGTAAATTCCCATCTACAGAGCCAATACAAAGAAATTGTTGGAAACACCGTGGGGAAGAGAAGAGTGGTTTTCCACAGGAATGTTTCCAAACTACATTCCCAGTAGTCTGTCATGGGCAAAAAGCAAATCACAGGATTAAAAATTATTCCACTGATCAATTCCTATTTTTAAAACAAACTCAAATCTTTCAGAGACAGAGTAGAACATCAGAAACAGCTATAGTGATATACTGGCATTATACATGAAACTAGCACATATGTATACTATGAAATAAATTTATATTACTTGTAGGGCTAGGAAACAAGTTTATGAAAACCAGGGTGGAAGGGGGAAGCCCTGCAAAGTTACCACATAAAATCTAGCTTTATAAAGAAAACAAAACAGGAATTGCATGCATATGACAATAATAACAAAATCTATCCTTACAATGAACAAGATGTACTTAATACCATAAAATTCTGCCTAAAATTTTTTAATAGCTGGGTGCCAGTGGCTCACACCTATAATCCTAGCTACTCAGTTAGCTGATATCTGAAGATTATGATTTGAAGCCAGCCCCAGCACGAAAGTCCATGAGACTCTGACCTACCAAAAAGCTAGAAGTCGAGCTGTGGCTCAAGTGATAGAATGCTAGTCTTGAACAAAAAGCTCAGGGACAGCATCGAGGCCCTAAGTTCAAGCCCTAGGACCAGCATCATCTTCCCTCCCCCACCCAATGTTTAAAATAGATAAAAACATACATGATTTAAAAAATTTTAAGATGAATAATAAAATCAACATATACTACTTAGTGCCTACAGGTTTCACAGCCAGTAGAACTCCTCCAAGTGTGGCACAATAGAGATGATGTGGAATCAGACTCAAACAAGGTGAAGAAAAGACGGTTCCTTCACATTTTAACTTCCAAACACACTTCTTTTTCTGCAAATAAGAATGCAAACTAATTGATTTTTGCTTGTTACAATTCCTATATAATTTTTATATCCTGAAATATTTTTATAATCAGGTCTTAAAATACCTCAGTGACATCTTTGTGACTTTTTTCTATTGTTAAGATAATTCTAAGTTCTTTATATTTCATAAATTATTTCTGGGAAATCTGATACGAAAGTTAAAAAAGTTAAAAATATCTGAAGACAAGCTGGGCGCTGGTGGCTCACGCCTGTAATCCTAGCTACTCAGGAGGCTGAGATCTGAGGATCGTGGTTCAAAGCCAGCCCGGGCAGGAGAGACCGTGAGACTCCTATCTCCAATAAACCACCAGAAAACCAGAAGTGGCGCTGTAGCTCAAGTGATAGTACACTCGCCTTGACCTGAAGAGCTAAGAGCTGAAGGACAGCTCTTCAGGGACAGCCCAAGCCCAAGCCCAGAGTTCAAGCCCCACGACCAACAAAAAACAAACAACAACAAAAATATCTGAAGACATTAGGACTTATTTAACCACTTCTTTATAAATCAAATGCTAAATAAATAAACTTGGTCCCAAACTCAACAGCATTCCTGTTCTGTTGTACTTATGCTATAAGACTGATGAGGTGAATTCTTACATAAATATCTAGAGCATACACATGTTGATCATGAGAACCAATGAAAAGGAGTCCTGTAGTTGGATCCAAAGTCGGTGAGCTTTTGACAGCATCTTCTGTAGTAAAGACCCAGTATATCTCTCCACTGTTACTTTGTAGAACATAAACTAATCCATTATAACAGCCTAGAGAAAAAAAGCATAAAATATGAATTTATATACATCACAATTCTTTAGCCTAAATTGTAATTTATAATTGATGTTCTTCTTATGAACTTACTTATAGTGAATTATCTGATTTAAATTTCAGCAGTATAAAGCAGAAAATAAATGGTAATCACTTTTGTGAAATATCCATGTAGTGATATTTCATGAACCCCTCACTTTTTTGAGGGGGGACAGAGACAAGGCCTCATTATGTAGCCGGGGTGGCCCAGAACTCTAGGCCAGAAAGGATATAAGGTAGTAGTCTTTTCCAAAGACAGTGGAATGATACTTCTAAGTGGCTTAAAATAGAATAGAAATTCTTAATTCCAGCATATTCCAGAGCTGCTTGTTACAAGCAAGATGGTCAATAGTACTCAAATGAAAGAATGGGCAGGGTGTCATGGTCCTCCTAAGCTCCCAGATCCAGCAGCCCCTTATTTTTAAATGTACTATCAAGTGCTTCACTTCCAAGAAAAAAAAGAAGCATATTATAGAAGAGGCTTTGAACTTCTTGGATTCAAATGCCTGTTACAGCATTCACTGAGCCATTCACCCAGCATTACCTAGCCTCAAGTTGTTAGGCATAATTTGGATTTATCTATTTTAGGGGTTATTATAACTATTAATAAAATGTACATAGATGTCCGGAGTACAGAAAGTGTTCAAAAAAATGCTAACAATAAGAATCAGTGGGGCTGGGAAGGTGGCTCAGTGGTAGAGCACTTGCCTTGCATGCATGAGGCCCTGAGCAAAAAAGAAAAAAGCTAGAAGTGGCACTGTGGCTCAAGTGGTAGAGCACTAGCCTTGAGCTGAAGAGCTGAGGGATAGTGCCCAGGCCCAGAGTTCAGGCCCCACGACTGGACC
>NW_012267224.1:27930270-27956899 GCF_000151885.1 Dipodomys ordii
CAGACCCAAAAAAAAAAAAAAAAGTCTCACTGACATTCATGTCCTGACTGACTTTGAACTGTGATCCTTAGATCTCAGCTTCCTGAGCAGCTAGTATTACAGGCATGCACCACCATTACCCAGTTTCAAAATACCATATTAAGAAAAAAAGAGAGAAAACATGCTGGGTGCTTGTGGCTTATGTCTGTAATCCTAAGCTAATCAGAAGGCTAAGATTTGAGGATCCTAGTATGAAGCCGCCTGTGCAGGAAAGTCTGTGAAACTAAAAACAAACAAACAAACAAACAAAAACGCCCAGGGACAGCAACAGGCCTTGAGTTCAAGACTTAGGACAGACAAAAAAAAAAGCCATAAAATGGGATTTTTTTTTTTGGTAAAAAACATGTATCTGATAAAGGATTTTTATCAAGAATACAATAAAAATTGTCAAAACAATACAAAAACAAACATAAGGCACAAAAGCTACTTTACAACATGAAGATAGTAAACAAGCTAATGAAAAGCTGCTAATGTTATTAGTTACTGGAGAAATCCAAGTTTCTCGAATGGCTAAAAAGAAAAATTCAAAACTGACTATGAAGTGCTTAGCAAGATGTGGAACAACCAGCCCTCTAATACATTGATAGTAGAAATGCCAAATGGTGGAAA
The DNA here is from genome assembly GCF_000151885.1 of Dipodomys ordii. Lineage (NCBI taxonomy): Eukaryota > Metazoa > Chordata > Mammalia > Rodentia > Heteromyidae > Dipodomys > Dipodomys ordii. The sequence continues at coordinate 27,930,919 of NW_012267224.1, forward strand.
TGCTGCTTTGGAAAACAATTATACCATTTCTAATAAAGTTAAGCCTAATTATACAACCTAGGAATTACTTCCTAAGGATAGATCCAAATAGAATTAAAACATGATTATGCCAAACTCCATTTGTAAATGTTTATAGCAGTCTTATTTATAATGACCAAACCTGTTAACAATACAGATATAAATGATAAACTATGATATGTCCTCACAACAGAATGCTCAGTACCATCGATAGCTTTGTTTCTAAAATTGTGTATCTTCAAATTTGCTTAGAATACAAATAGGATTCTCAATAAACTGAACTTTATGGATGGGAATTACTCTAGAACTCATGTTCACAAGCATAACTGAAAGTTTTCTTATATAACACCCAAAAATGTAGGTGTTTAAATGGAAGAATAAAATTCAGATTCAAGTACTAGGGAGGTAGAGGCAGGAGGACTTTAACTTGGGATATATAGTGATTTCTAGACTAGCCTGGGCTATGAGACCTAGTCTCAAAGCAAACAAACAGAAAAAGAAAATCAGATTTAAATAGATCTGCTAAACTAGCACAAGTAGTGAAATACATTCCTAAGCACTTAGGATGAGAAACGTTGATGGATTCCGTGAACATACAAAGTGAACCCTACTGTGGTTGGGGAATAAAAAGAAAGTGGTGGTAAGAAAGACAATGTGCTTTCTAGTAAAGTGAAAGTCATATAGCCAGCCCCTAATGAAAGGGAGCTGAAGCCACCAGCAAACACTTACTAAGCATTTTATTTGTGCCTGGAAAGGTACTAACGAACTCTTAAGATATGAATTATCTCATTTAATTCTCCCAAAAGCTTTATTATGATGGTGTGGTTTAAAGTATATCTTTTTGTTGTTGTTGGTCGTGGGGCCTGAACTCTGGGCCTGGGCGCTGTCCCTCAGGTCTTCAGCTCAAGGCTAGTACTCTACCTTCTTATACTTACTCTTCAAGAAATAGAGCCTAATTCTTCCCTTGAATATGGGCTAGACTTATTGATAGCCTTCTAATGAACAAAATAAAGCAAAATTGAAGATATACAATTTTATTTTATTGGTTGTGGGGTCTGGGCCTGGGCACTGTCCCTTAGCTCTTCAGCTCAAGGCTAGTGCTCTACCATTTGAGCCACAGCACCACTTCCAGCCTTTTCTGCTTATGTGGTGCTGAGGAATTGAACCCAGGCCCTCATGCACGCAAGGCAAGCACGCACCACTGAGCCACTTTCCCAGCCCAAGATATACAGTTTTAGAGATGAAGTCACTCTCTTGAATCACTTACTGAAGGATTAAATGACATACTGTAAAAACATGAAGCAGCCGATGGAGAGACTTTATGTGGCAAAAACAGAAACTTACTGCTAAGAACTAGCAAAGAACTGAAGCTTTGTGCTGCAAGCAAGATAAATAATCATCTTGGAAGCAGATTTTCAGCCCAAGTAAACCCTCAGATGGCTACAGAAACATGAGACCCTGACATCCAGATAAGTTGCTCCAAAATTCCTGAGCCATGGAAACTATTAACAATAAATTTCTGTTGCTCTAGGTTGTTACATTTTTAGGTAAGGTATGATATAGCAACATGTTATATTTTATTTTGGTCAGTCTTGGGGCTTGAATTCTGGGCCTGGTCACTGTCCCTCAGCTCTTCAGCTCAAGGCTAGTGCTCTACCACTTGAGCCACAGTACCACTTCTGGTTTTCTGGTGGTTAATTGAAGAGTCTCACAGACTTTACCTGCCCGGGCTGGCTTTGAATCACAATCCTCAAATGTTAGCCTCCTGGGTAGCTAGAATTACAGGCATGAGCCACGGGCATCCAGCCACATTTTATTATTGTTCCCATTTTAAAACTGTGAGGAAATTGAAGTTTTAAAAATTTAGCAACTTGCCAAAGATCTCACAGCTTATAACAACTATAGAGCTATCTCAGTTCAAATCCAAGGACTGATCAAGACTAATGTTGTTTATCAACATAAAGTTAATTCTTGTTCTTTGGCAATAATCTGAACTACCACATAGGGTTATTTGTTTTCTGGTTTTATTATTTATTTATTTTGTCCGTCGTGGGGCTTGAACTCGGCCTAGGCACTGTCTCTCAGCTCTTCAGCTCAAGGCAAGCACTCTACCACTTGAGCCACTGCACCACTTCCAGTTTTCTGGTGGTTTATTGGAGATAAGAGTTTCACGGACTTTCTGGCCCTGGCTGGCTTTGAACTGAGATCCTCAGATCTCAGCCTACTGAGAAGCGAGGATTAAGGATGTTAGCCACTGGCGCCTGGCTTCTGGGTTTTTTTGTGTATGTGTGTGTATTCCAGTACTGTGACTTAACTTAGGGCCTCACATTCTTGCTTGGCTTTTTTGTTCAAGGCTGGTTTTCTATCACTTGAGAAACTACACTCCTACTCTCAGATTTATCTGTCCCAGCTGGCTTCAAACCCCCATTCTCAGATCTCAGCTTCCTGAGTAAATAGGGTCACATGTGTGAGCCTCCAGCACCTGGCTTGGTTTTGTTTATTTAAATTGGCCCTACCAACAGCACTATGTGTCAATTCTATTTAATACTACAAACTTAAAATTCAGAAACTTACCCACTGTAATAAAGTTGCCACACTTGGAAACACAGGCTGAGGATTCAATTCGATCTCCCAAAAGCTGTTCCCATTTCACCTTCCCAGAGTAAAGATCAACTGCCTTCATTCTGTGAGAATGGGAGCCAATGTACACAGTGGCTGATGACTTATCCACACCCACTATTACCAGAGGGGAAGCATCTACACATTTGCCTGTGTCTGACCTCCATCTCACACGGAACTCCATCTTCTTAGCCCCCGTCACAGGTTTCTCCTCTTCAGAAACTTTTTCAACACAGCATAGATCTTTTGACTGCCCAGTAAGAACTGAAGGATTTAAGCTTTTAAAATTTAGAGTGTTAGTCTGTGCAATGAGTTCAGAAGAACAGGCCGAAGAGTGATGTCCTAAAAATCTAGCTACATTCAGAGGAAAAATCTGACTCCCTCTGCTCAATGCAATACAAGCATTTATCTCATTGTCACCATTTAAAGGCAAGACGGACTTCTGATGGGAAGGTTCTCCGATTGCTTCCTCATGATTGATGTCATTGAGTTTTCTTTTTGTGGCATTACTCTTGGTGAATGTCTGGTTTTCATCCATGAACATTGTCTGAAGAATATGGTTGTAAATTTCTAAAAGGGAACTGCTGAGAATAACTTCTAGAAGCCCAGGTACTGATGTGCCAACAAGTCTTTCAATCTCATAAAGGAGTCGTACGGACTTCAAGGAATCTCCACCAATATTTGAAAAGAGTGACTCATTAGGAACCTTCAAAGAATCTTCTGAGGGACTTAGAATAGACTATGGATAGAAGGAAGAAAATTGCAAAGTAAAGGCTTCAAGTCATACGTTTTACTCACTTAAAAGTAATACATAGAGATAACAATAACATCAAAATATAAAAAAATACAAAAATATTTTAATTAAAATACATTTAATTTTTTAAAAATTGTACTAGGGTTTGAACTCAGGACCTCACGTTTACTGGGCAGATGCTCTACCACTTGGACTACTCCAATAGTGCCCTTTTGGGTTGGTTATTTTTGAGATAGGGACTTGTTTTATGCCCAGGTTTCTTGGATGTGATCTTCCTATTTGTGCTTTCCATGTTGCTAGGATGACAGATGTACACCACTGAACCCAGCCATTGGTCAAAATGGAGTTTTATGAATTGTTTTTGAATGTTTGTTCTTGAGGCCATGATCTCCCATCTCTACTTCCTAAGTAGCTGAGATCATAGGCTTGAGCCACTGTACCCAGCTTAAAATAATTTTCTTTATATTAACAGACAGATTTTATCAAAATTCATTCTACAATTACAAAATATACTTCCTTCTAGAGTAGTTTTCCTACACATTAATTAAGGAATAGATCACAAGCACATCTATTTTACTAAATATAAAGCTCTCAAGATCTTAATAGTTGATACTTGTTAATATGGAAATGATATTTATCCTCATCTACTTCATATAAATCAAAATGATTTTATAAAAATTTGAAAATGGCCAAGTACTGGTGTACTATAATCATAACTATAGAGGATTCAAGGATAGACCTAGCAGAAAAGTTCAAGAAACTCTATCTCTAAAATAACAAGCAAGCTGGGCGCCAGTGGCTCACACTTGTAACCCTAGCTACTCAGGAGGCTGAGATCTGAGGATCGTGGTTCAAAGCCAGCCAGGGCAAGAAAGTCAGTGAAACTCTTATCTCCAATAAACCACCAGAAAACCAGAAGTGGTGCTGTAGCTCAAGTGCTAGCCTTGAGCTGAAGAGCTGAGGGACAGCGCTCAGGCCCAGAGTTCAAGCCCCACAACCGACAAAAAAATAATAATAATAAATAAAATAACAAGCAATAAACTGAGCTGGATATGTTAGAACTTCAGCTAAGAGAAAACAAGCAGGCCAAGAAAGCTCAAAATCCCAAGTTCAAACTCTGGTACCTAAAATAAATTTTAAAAAGTAAATGAAATAGCTAAGAGTTTTATCTAGATGAGATTGAATAAATGTACCCAAATCCTTTTCAGAGCCCTTTAAAAGAGAAAAATCTTTACTTTAAGAAAAATGGTTAACCCAATGAGACAACAACAAAAAAATCTCCAAGTATGATGGCTCACATTTATACTCTTGGTACTTGAACCACAGTGCCACTTCCAGCTTTTTCTATTTATGTGGTGCTGAGGAATAGAACCCAGGGCCTCATGCATGTGAGCAAGCACTCTACCACTGAGCCACTTTCCCAGCCCCTTTGAGCTTCTTTTGACTACTTTACTTCCAATAAATTTTTTTTGAGGAGCTTCATCTAATTTTACAGACAAACCTTTATTTTAATGCAAACTTAATGAAGGGAGCTATATACTATCTGACATCTGTGTAGCAATAACTCTTAGAAAATTTACCAGATTTTGGGACTGTCCAGAGCATGACAGGATGTGAGCAGTACCCTGGACCTCTTCCCTCAGTAGCAGCCCATTTGTTCCTCTGTGACAACCCAAAATGTCTCTAGACTTTCAGATCCTGAGCAGGAGGTAAAATCATTCAATGCCCACCTTTGGTTGAGATCACTACTATAGCTCGGAGCATGGGTAAGAAAGAGAAAGGACACTGAAAGCAGAAGCCCACCATCTCAAATACTCAGAAGCAGTACCTCCACTTGGCAGGGCTGACCTCACAGCCCAGGACAAGGAAACTTCCTGGTTTGATAGCAGAATGGCTTCAGCAACCATGCACAAGGCTTGTGTAAGTCATAAGGCTTGTATAAGATTGTATAAGTCACTTATTACTATGTGAAGATAGGCAGATCCATTCCCCTCATAGAATTTCAGTTTCCCAGCCTCTAGGAGCTGCATGAAACTTGCCACGGACCCCCAAGGATGTTGGGAGGGGAGGAGAACTCCTGCCATCACATTCAGCATTCAGTCATGGCTGAGATTCACAGAGATAGTGTCCCCTTATTTCTTTTTTGGTCCAGTCGTGGGGCCTGAACTCTGGGCCTGGGCGCTGTCCCTCAGCTCTTCAGCTCAAGGCTAGCCCTCTACCACTTGAGCCACAGCGCCACTTCCAGCTTTTTTCTTTTTGCTTATGTGGTGCTAAGAAATCGAACCCAGGGCCTCAGGCATGCAAGGGAATGTGGCTTAGTGGTAAAGTGTTTAACTAGCATTCATGAGGCCTGGATTCGATTCCTTGATTCCACATAAACAATAAATAAAAAAATTAATAAAATAAAAGGAAAATAACCATTAAAATTCTTTTTTAAAAAGGAAGAAAATTTACTAGACTTATTAGGATTGCTACCATTTCCTAGAATGAACTCTTTATAGCCAAAAATTTGTCTTAAAAGTTATACCTTCCACAAATATTGTAATTTCTTCCAAAGTTCCTTTTTTCCATGGAGCTTATTCTCAGTCTTTGAGTTTAGGTAGTCTAAATAAATCTTGTTTAACTCAGAAATATCAATTTTGCCTTAATATAAAAGAGAAAAAAACAAGATGCTTTAAAAATAATATTGAAAATGTTACACTTCATGGCTAGGAATGTAGCTCAATGGCAGAGCATGTACTTACCATCAACATGGCCCTGGGTTTAATCTCTAATGCCATAAATAAATAAAATTTTACTCTGGATCCTTTTTATTTTCATTAGTAACATACAGTTTTCATCATAAAGCTTAGAAATCATATAGAATGGAGTTCATCATACACAATTCTTTTTTTGGGGGGGGGAGGTTTTGGTCATGGGGCCTGAACTCTGGGCCTGGGCGCTGTCCCTCAGCTCTTCAGCTCAAGGCTAGCGCTCTACCACTTGAGCCACAGCGCCACTTCCGGCTTTTTTCTTTTTACTTATGTGGTGCTGAGGAATCAAACCCAGGGCCTCATGCAATCAAGGCAAGCACTCTACCACTGAGCCACCTTCCCAGCCCCCATCATACACAATTCTTATCACTCCAATGTTACTAAGTATGTATTAAATGAAAGAAGAAAAGGAAGAGCTTGTCAGGCACTGGAGCTCACTTTGTAATCCTAGGTACTCAGGAGGCTGAGATTTGAGGATCTCAGTTCAAAGCTAGTCTGGGCAGGAAAGTCCCTGTGAGATTCTTATTTCCAATTAACCACTCAAAAACTAGAAATAGAGCTGTGGCTCAAAGTGGTAGAGCACTAGCCTTGAGCAAAAGAGCTCAGGGACAGTGCCTAGGCCCTGAGTTCAAGTCCCACAACTGACCTAAAAAAAAAAAAAAGAGGAGGGGCTGGAAAGGTGGCTCAGTGGTAGAGTGCTTGCCTTGCATGCACAAGGCTCTGGGTTCGATTCCTCAGCACCACATAAGCAAAAAAATTAAAAAAAAAAAGAGGAAAGAAAGAGCTAATGTTTGTCTAAGGTTAAGAGCAAAAAATTGTTAACTACATTTTGAAATATGTAAACTAAAAATAATTTCGGAAGGCAACATAATATGATGATTAAGAGTTTATATTTTGGGGCTGTGACTAAAGTGGTAGAACATCTACCTAATACAGACAAGGTCCTGAGTTCAAACCCCAGTACTGCCAAAAAGGAAAAAAAAAGCATGTATTTTGAAGCCAAACCATACTAGACAAAAATATAACTGTGGAGGTTTATTTTATATGTCAATTAAGTAGAATCTAGAGTGACCCACTGCTAAGATTAACACAGATTAGACACTTTTTGGGTGTTTCTATAAGGGCATTTTAGCATGAAAATAATATATGACTCAACAGACTCAATAACTAGATTGGAATCCCAAATTATTTGAGTATCATCTATATGTAACAAAAGTAGCAGGGAGAATTCATTCTTTTTTTCTGCCTCACTATCTGATTGAGTTGGGAGGTCTCATCTCATCACTTCCTGCCCTCTGGGATTTGCAGCATTTGTGCACTAAATACCACCATTTCTTGGGTCTCCAGATAGCAGGTGTGGGACTTCTTAGCTTCTATAATGGCATGAGCTAATTCCTAACACTAAATCCCCTTCTTATAGATCCTTCTAAATATTGATTTTGTTTCTCTGGAGAACCCGACTAATATAAATCACTAACTAGCAAAGTGATTTGGAGGCAAATTACCTAATTTCTCTAAGTCTTACTTTCTTCATCTGTAAATAGGAATAATGTCACTTACACAAAGGATTTTTTGAAGATAAATATTTAAAATAATATTTATGCAGCCACTAAACTAGTTATGAGTATAATTACTATTATTTAACAGTGAACATATCTGATTTAAATTATTTTACCATGAGATGTAAATGGTAGCGTATCAATCAACACAAGTTCATCTGGGATGGCATGATTTGGAAGATGTTTCTGCAGTTCTTTAAAGATGTAATCCTTTACTAAATTATCTTTTGGTACTATGAAGAGAATTAACTTTTCCTGATTATACCATGTAGCTGCACATGTTTCCACTTGCTGAAGTTGTTCAGAAACCTTTAAGAAAGATTATTCACTTATTAGTGAGAATCCTTGAAAATTAACTTCCTAAATGCTAAGATTTATTATATCTTCAATCAATATAGCTGAATTAAATTTTGGAATATACTGCAGATACAAATACAGATTTTTGAACTACAAGCATACATGTCCTTAACCTCTTTTCAGAGACCTCAAAATCCACTTTGCCTACATCTATTAATAGATATGTAATATTTAAATAGTTTTACCTGTTGCACAAGTTCAATGTTAAGACGCTTGCCATGGCGTTTAATCTGACTGTCTTTTCGTCCCAAGAAAAATATCTCTCCACCTTTTATAGTCACGAAGTCTCCTGTGGCTCTCATCGTACCGAGTGGTACTGTAATTTCATCATCTAGAAAACACACTCTGTTTTTCCCACCTTCCAAAGACATAAAAACAATGTCATACAACTCCATAGAAAATATGTTAAAAATCAATGAAAATCAAGAATATTTCCAGTTGTTCACTAAGTCTCAAAATTGAAACAAATTTCATTTCTAACAATATGTATGTGACTTAAAAAACTGGTAACATACTAACTAGATATCGAGAAACACAATGGTCCAAGTTATGATTTCTAAAGTACTGATATAGTATACTAAACATTGTACATGAAAAAATATGGAAACACTGAATACTTCATGACTAAGAGAATGAGATTGGTATTTATCACATTTATCACTGAAAAGCACATTGGACATTCCAAAAAAAAAAATCAAGAAAAGAATAAACAACACATTTTTTTTTCTCGAAAAAAATCCCAATTAACAAATACAAAACAACCTAAAAATACTTGGCCACTGCCTTCTTGAATTGTGAAACCATTCGTATCTCTGACTTCAACTACTGTTTCAAACAGTGGACATCCCAGTGGAACAGGCAATTCACATCTATGAAAAACACAACACAAAGCTGATTAAAAGTTTTATATTTTAAATGAATAGTGTGTTTCCCATTCATTTAAACTGTATTGATTGTATTTAAATCACAACATGCCAAATAAAGAAAAAATAGCTTTGAAACAGTTCAAAGACTGACAAGAAGAACTGGCTAGATGAAAAGGCTATCATATAGTTAATCATCATCATTCAGTCATGAAAAGTTCTAGAAGGATCTCAGCACCAGTTACAATAAGAAAGGCTCTAGATTCCTGATTTAAGATACTAGATAAAATAGAGTTTCTAAAATTATTGCCCCGGTGCTGATCAAAACACTGTTATTAGGAGTTAGGAGTGTAACACAGTGTATAGTAGCTTATCTTGCTGGGTTGGATCCTCAGCAACTAACAAAACAAAAACACAACAACAGAAAGACTTCATCATTATCATTAAAATCCTAGAAAAATACAGTCTCTCCCCTTTCTACTGAGTAAAATTGAAACTCTTACTTCACAGTAGAGTTAAGAACCTCCTCTGGAATCCTGTAAAAAGTCGCCCAACTTGATACCTCTGTGATACCATAAATGTTGAATATTTGAGTTTTATTGCCTTCTTCTCTCCAGCTGCTGAGAACAGTCAGTGAGGGAAATGCTTCCCCTCCAAGGGCTAAAACTCGAAGAGAAGTACTGGCTGATAAAACAGTTGATTTGATAAGTTGAGATCCAAATCTTCTCATCAATGTTGGTGTTGCCTGCAAATATATTAAATTAGTTACACTCTCTTTCTTAAAAAGTAAACACTAGAATAACTAATTCAAAAATTTATACTTGGAGCCACATGGAATTTAAAGCTGTGTCGATCCAAACCATATTTGAAAAACTACTAAGGCAAAAATTTATTTTTGATGTAGAAAAGGATAAATATATATATATATATATATATACATATAAAGGAGAAAACACCAAAAATATTATTTATCACTTTTATAGTTTTCTTTTCTTTTTTACAACAGTGGAGATCGAAACCAGAGCTTAATACATGCTAGGAAAGCACTGAACCACTGAGCTATATCTCCAGCCCTATAATTTACAAGAACCAGGATTTCTTATTAAAGAAAAAAAGGGAAAAAAATCTATAAATCCAATTTATATCTATTTTCCATTAGTTGTCTATACAAAAGGTATAGAAGAGAGTTAAAATAGTGCTAAGCAAAACCATATGAATACAAAATTTTAACAGTGTTAGTGACAACTGATATAGATTATTAAATGTATAATTTAATACAGACTGTGATGTATGCATATACCACTGAAACTGTCAAACAAACTAAATGATGAAGATACCTCTTTCAGTTTCTTCAGGTTGTGAAACAAAAATACCATGCACTGGATAATATAAACAGACCTTTACTTCTTATAGGTTTGGAGGCTGGGAATTCCAAGAACAAAGTGCTGGAAGATTCAGTGTCTACTGAGAGCTCTGTTTCTTCCCCAAAGACAGTGACTTTTTGTTATGTACCCCGCAAGGTAAAAGAAACAAAGAAGTTTTCTTAGGTTTATTTTATAGGGGTATTAATTCCCATTCAATATTTCTTTCTTTTTTTTGGGGGGGGTGAGTGTCCGGTCGTGGGCCTGAACTCTGGGCCTGGGCGCTGTCCCTCAGCTCTTCAGCTCAAGGCTAGCCCTCTACCACTTGAGCCACAGCGCCACTTCTGGCTTTTTTCTTTTTGCTTATGTGGTGCTGAGGAATCGAACCCAGGGCCTCATGCATGCAAGACAAGCACTCTACTACTGAGCCACCTTCCCAGCGCCTCAATATTTCTTTGCTCTTATGATCTAGTGACTTCTCAAAGGGCTGCATCTTAATATAAACACAGTGGATTTCAATACCTGAATTTTAAAGATACAGACTATAGAAAGCACATTACCCTTAAATTACCTAGTGCCTCTATAATTCTTTCTTCTTTTTTTTTTTTTTGGTCCAGTCATGGGGCTTGAACTTGGCCTGGGCACTGTCCTTCAGCTCTTCAGCTCAAGGCTGGCGCTCTACCACTTCAGCCACGGCACCACTTCCAGCTTTTTTCTTTTTGCTTATGTGGTGCTGAGGAATCGAACCCAGGGCCTCAGGCATGCAAGGCAAGTGCTCTACCACTGAGCCACCTTCCCAGCCCTATAATTCTTTCTTCTAACTGGATCCTTTCTTCAGACAACTGTTGATTCATTTTCTTTAACTATAGATTAGTTGGCAATTGGTATAATTTTATTTTTATTTTGGTTGATCATGGGGCTCAAACTCAGAGCCTGGGTACTGTCTCCTGAGCCTTTTTGTTCAAGGCGAGCACTCTACCGCTTGAGCCACAGCACCACTTCTGGTTTTCTAGCAGTTTATTGGAGATAAGAGTCTCATGGGGACTTTCCTGCCCGGGCTGGCTTTGAACCGTGATCCTCAGATCTCAGCCTCCTGAGTAGCTAGGATTACAGGCGTGAGCCACCGGCGCCCGGCTCAGTAGTTTATTTCTTCTTCCAGTTTTTATCTGTTTTTGCTTTGCCTGCCCCACCAGTGTCCAGCTGTATAATCTTATATAAGTGGAATCATATGTACTCTAGTTTTAACTTGACATCTTTCACACAAAATATTTTACAACTCATCTATGCTCCTGTAAATATTATTGCTGATATTCTATTGTATGGATCAGGACTGGCTTTAACTTTTCCATAAAAAAATCTAGGATTACAACCAAAGTACTAGGCCAAAGGCCTAACTCCAGGTGTCTAGAGGCCTACTTCTGGGGGTTCTAACATCAAGTCTGGCCATCAACCCTATACACTAAGAGGTTAATAATGGTGAAGGGCAGAAAATGAAGATTTATTAACCTACTGATCACTCTCTGATTGACAGCTAGTACTTTAGATCATCTCTGGGATAAAGATGAGCATTAAGTTTTAATAGGGGAAGAATTGGGCATGGGGTGGGAGATAAGCCTAATTAAAAGTCCTGGTTAAAAAATGAGGTCCCATTGATCCTTACCTCAGGATTGTTCCCATAGGATACTAGGTCTAAACTCTTACGTTTTCCTTTACTATAAATATACATATATAGAACTATGTGTGAATGCATGCATATATGCATAAATAAAATTTCAATTGATTTTTTTGAGAAACTGAATTTATAGCCTCCAAATTTGTTAAAATGCTTATTAGTTTTAATGTCTTCTTTTCCTCTCCCTCCCATCATTCTCTCTCAGTTTTCCACGGTTCTATCTGCATATGAAGAGTTTTATTTCCTCTTGTAGGTGCCTTTAGTTTCCTTTTCCATTTATTTATTTACTTGCTTATTTATCTGCTTCACTGCACTAGCTAGAACCATGCAGGTAAATGACAAAAGCAAATATTGTTGCCTTGCTCCCAATCCTGGCAGAAGGCATTTAGTGTTTTATCAAATACAATGTTAGCTGTAGCTTGTTTTTCAGTAGATGGTTTTTACTTTTTTTGGTGGGGGGGACATTAAATCTTGTCAAATACTTTTTCTGCATCTATTAAATATATGCCTTTTAGATGTTTAAAATCAAGTATACATTCCTAAGATAAATTCTTCTTAGTAATTTTTTTAACATTATGGATTCATGTGTTGCATACAGTGAATAAATAGATAAGCAATTATATAATAGGCAAATACAAACATTATAAGGATTTTAGATTTTTCTAAAAAGTAAATTCTTATTCATTAAGAAAAAATTACTGGCCAGGCACCAGTGGCTACTCAGGAGGCTGAGATCTGAGGATCATGGTTCAAAGCCAGCCCAGGCAGGAAAGTCCATGAACCTCTTATCTCCAATAAACCACCAGAAAACCAGAAGTGTCACTGTGGCTCAAGTGGTAGAGCACTAGCCTTGAGCTGAAGGGCTCAGGGACAGCGCCCAGGCCCAGTGTTCAAGCCCTACAACCAACAACAACAACAAAAGAATAAAATACTGTTATTTTTCCAAAATATAGAGCTGGATTTCAACAAAACAACTTGCTGAAATAAAGCACAATCAGTAATAAAAGGTAAAATTCACAAAGAAGATTAGTTAATTCAAGATTACCATGTCTTTGATGTCTTGGTAGGAGCAGGAAGTACTCTGAAATAAGGATACTAGGTCTAAATAGCACCATCTTGGCAATGTGGTAGATGGTAAGGAATTGGGTCTAACTGGCACCATCTTGGCTTCTTAGTGGATAAAGGTGAAGACTCATCCCCAGGTGATTGGTATGCCTGAATTCCTAGAGGCAGAGGCAGGGACTTTGGATAACAGGTTACTGGAACTGCCAGCACTATACTATGAACTCTCTACTCTTTGAACTATCAGTTCCCTGTAACTCTGCCCTCTGACCATGACCCTATTTAGGCCCTCAACCCCCACCAATTCAGCAACTATTTTGCACCATGCCTTGTGTCTGCTAACTCTCCTCTGGTCACCTGGCCTCCCTCTTCAGCTCTCTATTAGAGGTGATCTGGTTTGTTGAGATTGTTTTTCCATCTTTCTTTATTCTACTACCCTCATGACTCAGTTTTCTAAAGTATTAAGTATTGTTTGAGGCTGCAAGTTTCTTGGGGAAATGGGTCTGCCTGCAGTCACTGGCTTTCTAATAAAGATTCCCAATTTGACCTCTCAAAAATGTGGCTCTATTCAATAGTTGTATCTTGCAATCGAATTCCCATATAACACTCAAGGTAGTTTAAATATTCTTTTTAGAGAATTTACCATTTAAAGCAGTATTTTTTTTTTCAGTAGTCGGGCTTGAATTCTGGGCCTGGGCACTGTCCCTGTGCTCTTCAGTTCAAGGTGTGTGCTCTACCACAGTGCCACTTCCGATTTTCTGGTGGTTAATTGGAAATAAGAGTCTTACAGATTTTCCTGTCTGGGCTGGCTTTGAACCTCGATCTTAGCCTCCTGAGTAGCTAGGATTACAGGCATGAGCCACCAGGGCTTGTCTAATATTTAAATCTGATACAATAAACTATACCTCATTTTTGAATCATATTACTAAAATATTGCTAAACTATACTTTATTTCTGAATCCTATTGCTAAATCACATTTATTTTTAATGTTAGGTTGTAATTGAAATATGGATACAGGGTCTAAGTAATATCATCCTGTTCTCATCAGCATCCTGGCATCTTATTCAATGACGGGGACTTTTCATCCAGTTCTGAAAACCCTAGAGGTGAAAGAAGTCATTCTCTGAATTGCTGATATGTCATGTAAGTTTAGCTCCAGGTAAGTCTTGCTCCAGGGAATTCTTGTTGTATACCTGGCATCATTCTACCTAGCTAGCTTTGCTTCTGTAAACACACTTTCGATAGGTTTAGTTCCCCCCTCGAGTCATGTGGTTTTTGCATTTATAAACTTTGTACTAGCAGCATTGGGGCTGCAGGTTCTTTGTGAATCTGAGTCCACCTGTAGTAGCTGGCTTTCTAATAAAGATTCCTGATGAGACCTCCCAAAATGTGGCTTCTCCGTATCTATTGATGGAATTCCTGTATAACATAATTATATACCTAACAAGACAGTTCTAACACAAAAGGGTTTCTTGGTCATATTTTAAGATGTAAAACAAACAGCATAAAAACCAAAGATAACACATTTTGTCCTCAGGGCAGAAATTCAACATTCCTCTTGAGTCTCATTGCTCTTGAGTCTCATTGTACTAGATGAAAACCTGATATATTGAAATCCTAGCCCTCAAGGGTAATGAAGTAGAGCGGTTTGGAAGAGTTTCAATCATATAGGCAGAGTACACATAAAAGGGATTAGTGCCCTCATAAAGAGACCCAAAAGACAGCCATTGTTCTACCATCTGAGGACATAAGACAGTGGTCTATGTAACAGTGAGTGTGTCCCTTACATGAAACTGAATCTGCAGTTGCCTTAACTTTGGGGTTTCCAGAAGCCAGAATGATGAAAAATACATTTATAAGCTACTTGGTTCTTGGCATTTGTCATAGCAGTCTTCATGGACTGAGACACATTGGGTATCAGGAAATAATGATATACTATATCATTTATTTCCTATTAGATGAAACAGGTATCATTTCCATTTACAGATAAAACCTGAGTTTTAACTCAGTAGTTAAACACAATATGTATTATAATTTTACTAACTGCCTAGAGTATCTTTCACTGTTTATAATGAATCTTAAGACTAGCATAATATAATTTCAAGTGCACAATAAAGAATGTTTTAAAAGGTCAATCAGGAAAAATGTTTCTAAACACTAATTAAATACTGATTTAATTTAAAACTAAAAACATCAAAATATTTAAATCATAATTTACTTATAAGCTTTTAGTACAAAATATATACTCAAGTTTTAAGATAGAAAGCATATCAATAACATATTTCAAAAGATTTGAGTCAGGCTGGGAATGTGGCTTAGTAATACAGTGCTTACCCAGCATGCATCAAGTCCTGGGTTCAATTCCCCAGTTCCACGTAAAAAGAAAAAGCCAGAAGTGGTACCATGGCTCAAGTGGTAGAGTGCTAGCCCTGAGCAAAAGAAGTTCATGGACAGTGGCCAGGCCATGAGTTCAACCCTCAGGACTGGCAAAAAAAAAAAAAAAGATTCGAGTCAATGTCAAGTTATTTTAGTTGTTACAATATGCATAAAACACATGGTAAAATAGTTTTCCAGGAAGAATAATGTTTTTCATTTTTAAATAAGGAAGTAACATCATGAAGTGAAAGCTCTTGAAAATCTAAGTATATAATAATAATTATTATTATTAATCCATTGCAAAGAACTAGTACAATATAAAGCATCTTCTAAAGCATTTAAGAATATTGACTAATGAAAAACAAAACATTATATTTGCTCTGAAAACATACCTGCAAAACAGTGACTTTGTGATGGGAAAAGAGAACAGTAGCTAATTTTGATGGTAGTACTTTGACAGAAGTTGGTACAATAAGCAGTGAGGCACCACTTGATAAAGCAACAAATATTTCCACAATAGAAGGATCAAAGGTCAGAGGTGAAGCCAGAAACAAAGTATCTTCTTGTGTAATGCCAAAAAGTCTCCTATGGAAAAGAATATAGACACAAGAAATATCTAATATCTGGTAAATGTAGATCCTGAAAAAGTATTTGTGATGATCTAGTTTCTGAATATTGCCAGGATTTCTTCTTTCAGGGGTGGGGAACACCTGTCTGGTCCACAGGCCAAACAAAGCCCTGGAAATCATTTGGTATGTGCAAGAACAGATTCCCTTTCTAACACGATTCTCATTAAAGTGGAAGAGTTGAACAAAAGGGAGGCAGCTGCCATTTGGTAACATTTACACCAAATTATTCACCCAAATCCCAATCTAAGGTTAAACTATTCAATTGGAAGATTATTCTGATTGGCTGGCTTTTCCCAGTTGGAAGACTTTTAATAAGAGCTTTTGGCCTTCTCTGAAGAAGTGACAAACAACAACTAGTTCTGCTATTAACCCTGTATTGTTTCTTTGGACTTGGCCTGTGGATTATCTCATGTATGTATGTTCCATCCTGCTCCTACACATCCATTCCTAACTGCCTACTTATGGGCTTTAGTCTTGCTTAGCCAGCTCCCACAATGTGTAAGCCATGTCTTTGTAATATTCCCCCTTAATATATCCTCCCAGTTTTACTCCTACTTATTCTGTGACACTTATTTCAATGGTGCTTAAGAGATCTCTGACTACTATATCCCACTATTTCTTATTTTATCTCAGTATCTGAACAAAAGCAGAATATATTTGGTCAGGTATTACAAAACATGCACAGTATAACCTTATGGTAATGCATTACTGGATACACAATCACACAATACCTAAAAGCAGAGATTAATTTCAAAAGATCCTCAGGTATGGTATAAAAATTAAAAGGAAAATCTAACTATGGATAAATGTGTCTTCCATAATAGTCTTTCATCATATATGAAAGACTACAGGTAAACTTCAATTTTTAACGTAATTATTCTCCATAAATACTATCTGCTTTCCTGGTTAGGTATTTAGGGGAGATCTTACAGACTTCTAAACAAGTTTACAAGAAGTTTGAATCAGGAAAAAAATTTTGGTGTATCCATTCTACACATAAAAGTAGGTGATGTGAAACATTCATGGTCTTTAATTTCAAGAAAGTGTAAAATGCACTCAATAGGCAAAGCTCAGAAAAGAGAGATTTTACAACAACAAAAAATGTTGGGACTAGAATTAAGGTGTGAATTTACAATTTGTGAGGCTCAGTGGTGGTTTTCTAATAAACTGGTTATTTTTTTCAACCACTATATGAAGCAGGGATGGTTATACAGATGTAGATCTGCTTGGAACCCTAGAGTTGGTGTGTTATAGATTATACTGAAGACACTTGACATTGACCAGATGCAGAAAGAAATCTTAAGACTTTCATTCTGAGAAAGAAGCAACAGTAAACTTCTTCAGAGTGGCTTTTCCCAGGAAGACTAAGGTTTAAGTCTGTAAGTTCTTTCTGAGCAAAGTTGGATGGCAATGAAGGAGACCAGAAATCACTGACTATAAAAGTATTCCCAGAAACTCCCTTTGTTCTTTGTTTTCCTGAAAATTCATTTGTCTTTCCTTAAAAGAAATCCACTTGTCACTACAACAAGAATCTTTTTCTGATCCTCTTTCTGTACTAAATTATGTAGATAACCACTTCCCAACTATATCTCTTAATCTTCCCTTTGTCAGTTTAATTTGCAGCCCTTAAGTACCCAGTTTGTGGAAAACCTTTTTTCCCTAGGGTTTTTTTTTTTTAAGTACTGAGGTTTGGACTCAAGGCTTTAGGCTTGCTCTTCAGGCATTTTACCACTCCAGCCTTTTTGCTTTAGTTATTTTTCAGGTAGGGTCACATGTTTTCAATCAGGCATACCTCAGACTACAATCCTGCTACCATTCCTTCTCCCAAACTGAGATTATAAGCATAAACCATAACTGGTGGCTTGTTAGTTGAGATGGAGCTGTTAATAACTTTTTGCCCAGAGTAGTCTTCCCATGTCCTCCTGAGTAGCTGAGATGACACCAACCTCAGAGCTCAGGAACTATTATTTTTACTCTTAAGCCCCATTTTAGTTTTCGTTGTTGTTGCTTTGTTTTATCTTTTGCCAGTCCTGGATCTTGAACTCAGGGCCTAGGCACTGTCCCTGAGCTTCTTCTTTTGCTCAAGACTAGCACTCTACCACTTAAGCCAGCACCACTTACAGGCTTTTGTGTTTATGTGGTACTGAGGAATCAAACCCAGGGCTTCATGCATGCGAGGCAAGCACTCTACCACTAAGCTACATTCTTAGCTCTTAATTCCCATTTTAGAATGGAGAAAATTAAAGTTCACAGAGGTTAAGTAAATTCTGCAAAGTCATACACATCATTATTTTAAAATAACACTTAAATAATTTAAAATTGTACCACCTTTTAATTTACAAAAAAATACTGAATGAGTTGAAAGAAAATTTGGAACATGAAATTTGTTTTTAAAAATGTCAATTGAGCTAGACGTAAGTGGCTCACACCTGTAATCCTAGCCACTCAAGAGCCTGAGATTTGAGGACTGCGGGCTGAAGCCAGCCCTCGCAGGGAAGTCCATGAGACTTTTATCTCAAATTAACCACCAGAAAACCAGAAGTAGAGCTATGGCTCAAAGTAATATAGTGCTAACTTTGAGCAAAAAAAGCTCAAGGACAGTGCCCAGGCTCTGAGTTCAAGTCCCACAGCTGACCCCCCTCCCCACCAAAAAAAATAAAAAAATAAAAATCCTGTTGTTGCAGTTTTATTTTGGGGAGTAGGAAAGGAGAAAGTTGATTTATTTGTGATAGTGTTGCACTATGTTACCTTAGCTGGCCCTGCTAGGATTACAGGTATAAATCACCACACCTAAATTGAAACAGAAGTTCTAAGAATCCTAAGTTTAGGACTTACCGAAAATGTTGGACATTTGGCAGTATACATGCATGAGGCACTCTGACAATCTTTGGGGTTCCTGTAGTCCCTGATGTATGCAGAACATAGGCCAAGCAGTGCTTTAGCCTCACATCCATGTGTTCTTGTTCTTCCTTGTCCTTCTCAGAATTCATGCAGTCTCTTCTGTTCTTTTTTTCATTTTTGTCTTGTCTATCATTTAGCATCAAGTTCATGTCAACATTTTCCCAGTGTAGTCTGAAGAGTACTAGATCACTATGTTCTACTGTAACTGTATCATAGTTCAATAATGGTTCGTAGGAAGTTTTGAATTTCTGTTAGATGGAGGACATAGTTTACAATATTAATGTTAAGATGTGTTCTTTTATAAAGAAGAAATATGAAATATATGTTATTTAACAATGATTTCGGAGGAATAATAATACTTCTGTATATTAGGAATAAAAGGACAAATGAGATAACTCAAGCAAGTGTTGTATTTATCTTCAAATTATCAAATTGCTTGACAAGAAATGTACTCATTATCTTGCCCATGTAATTGTAACCCCTCTGTACAGTATTTTCACACACACACACAAAAAAAACAAAAAACAAATTGACCTTCATAATAACTAACAAATGAAAACATGCCAACTGCAATGCAATGTGGTCTATGCTTAATGTTTAATCATTGTTCCTTCGTTAAATAAAGGAATACATATACTATCATCCAAATAGAAGAACAGGAAGAAAGGGACTTCATATGGGGTTTTACTATGTGCCCAAGTCCTTATTAAGCATTCATAAAGAATACTTGGGGCTGAGTGCTGTAACACACATCTGTAACTCTAGGTATACAAGTGTCTGACAGACTCATGAAATTTTTGTGTCTTTTTGAGTAACCAGCCAAAATCCAGAAGTGGAGGGGAGTCAGAAGTGGAAGTGTAGCTCAAGTGGTACAAAGCCAGCCTTGAGCAAAAACAACAATAACAAGTGAGAACATGAGGTTGAGTTTAAGACGCAGGATCTGCACACACAGAACCTTTGGCTGAGCATGATAGCACATGTCTTTAATCCCAGGGTAGGCTGGTATATGAAGATTAAGAATTTGAGTTTGGGCTCGTTTATATGAGACTAATGTCTCAAAAAATAACAACAACAAACAAACCCAAAATATCTGAGTGAAGTGACACATTCAAACCTGTAATCCCAGCTACTCAGAGGTCAGAAACAGGAAGGTCTCAAGTTCAAGGCTAGCCAATGTGAAATTAGGAGACTATCTCAAAACAAAACACAACAAACAAAAAAGGTTTGTTGAAGGGGGCATGACTCAAGTCTATATGCACTCAGCCCTGGATTTAATTCTGAATACTACACAACAAAAACCAAAACCCTACCAAACCTTGATACTGACAGAGAGACTCTATTTAGACCATAATCATCCTTTTCTGTCCCCATTAGCCCAACTCCTTCTTACTACTACCCATGCCCTCAACACAGCATGTTGACAGATAATTTCCACAGCCACCCACTTCTTTATCACACGAAGGTTGTTAAAAAAAAAATGTTGGGCTGGGAAGGTGGCTCAGTGGTAGAGCACTTGCCTTGCATGCATGAGGCCCTGGGTTCCATTCCTCAGCACCACATAAGCAGAAAAACAAAAGCCGGAAGTGGCACTGTGGCTCAAGTGGTAGAGCGCTAGCCCTGAGCTGAAGAGCTGAGGGACAGCGCCCAGGCCCAGAGTTCAGGCCCCATGACCAGACCTCCCCCCCCAAAAAAAAAAAGAAAAACAAATGTTACAGCGTCATTTCAGTCTTACTTACCCACAATAAAAGACTTCCAGGAATACAAAAGAAAGCTTTGGCCAAACATAGATATGTACTCATTTACTTTTGTTTCTTTTTTCTACATATATAATTAACATCAATTAGTTAATTAAAAATGGAGGATGTTTCCTTTTTTGTTTTTTTTGTTTTTTTGGTCCAGTCGTAGGGCCTCAACTCTGGGCCTGGGCACTGTCCCTCAGCTCTTCAGCTCAAGGTTGGTGCTCTACCACTTGAGCCACAGCCCCACTTCCGGCTTTTTTCTTTTTGCTTATGTGGTGCTGAGGAATCGAACCCAGAGCCTCAGGCATGCAAGGCAAGTGTTCTACCACTGAGCCACCTTCCCAGCCCCTTTTTTAAAAATATTTTTCTTTTGCTGGTCCTGAGGTTTGAACTCAGAGCTTGGGAGCTGTCCCTGAGCTTTTGTGCTCAAGGCTAGTGCTCTGCCACTTAAGCAACAGCTTCAGTTCCAACTTTTTGGTGATTAACTGGAGATAATAGTCTCAAAGACTGGGCTGGGAAGGTGGCTCAGTGGTAAAGCGCTTGCCTTGCATACATGAGGCCCTGGGTTCAATTCCTCAGCACCACATAAGCAGAAAAAAAAAAGCCAGAAGTGGCACTGTGGCTCAAGTGGTAGAGTGCTAGCCTTGAGCTGAAGAGCTGAAGGACAGCGCTCAGGCCCAGAGTTCAGGCCCCACGTCCAGACCCCCCCCCCCAAAAAAAAGTCTCAAAGACTTTCCTGCCTAGGCTGGCTGGCTTCAAACCACAATTCTCAAATCTTAGCTTCCTGAAAGGCTAGGATTACAGGTATGAGCTACCAGCGCCCAGCAGGTTTTAAATTCTTTGATGATGTTGACCACTATGATTGCCATAAATATATAAAGATAAAACTTTCAAATACTATAAAAATTTTCCAAGCTAGGGTGCCAGTGGCTCACACCTGTAATCCTAGCTACTCAGAAGGCTGAAATCTGAGGATTGAGATTCAAAGTCCCTCCCTAATGCTAAATTTAACTGGCTAAAAAAAAAAAAAAAGCCAGCCCAGGCAGGAAAGTCAGAGAGACTCTTATCTCCAATAAACCACTAGAAAACTGGAAGTGCTGCTGTGGCTCAAATGGTAGAGTGCTCGTCTTGAGCTGAAGAGCGCAGAAACAGCACCTAAGCCCAGAGTTCAAGCCCCATTACCGACCAAAAAAAAAATCCAGTATAGGAAATACTCTGGAAACAGGTAATACAGAACAATGCACAGATGTTATTGATTGTAAGGCTAAAAGATTCTTTCATGCCATAAAGTAGTAGTTCTCAATGAAGTATGAGGGGCAGAAGGGGACATTTGACAATGTCCAGACATGTTTGACAATTACAATGGGAAGATGCTATTGGTGTCCTTTAAGTGAGAAGTCAGAATATTGCTAAACATCTTACAGTACACAAGACATTTCTACAACAATTAATCCAAAATGCTGATAGTGCTGATTGAGAAACACTACCAGAATCAGTAAATTCAGAAATCAAGACAAGGAAGTAACTCTTAAACTCAAAGATAATACAACACACACATACACACAAATTTAAACAATTAGACTTACATTAATTTGCTTTTTTTCAACAAGAATATATTCTAGATCACATTTTTTCATAAAATGGGTTGATAATAATGGTGGTGAATCTGGGTCAATAGGAGTATAAGCAGCAGGAACCTGGAGAATTCTAAGGAAACAAACACAACAGTCAGCACAGAACTGTCTAGTGAGTATAATCATCTCAGAAGCATTGCTATTTCTCCGTTCCCATCACTCGTTATCAGAAATTCCCAATGTTTATAAGAATAAATCTTTGGTTAAATATTATTATTATTATTATTTTTTGCCTGTCCTGGGGTTTGAACTCAGGGCCTGAGCACTCTTCCTGAGCCTTTTTGCTCTAACTAGTGCTCTACCATATAAGCCACAGCTCCACTTCCAATCTTTTAGTGGTTAACTGGAGATAAGATTCTCACAGACTTTCCTGCTTGGGCTGGCTTTGTCCTGCAATTCTCAGATCTCAACTTGTTGTGTAGTTAAGATTACAGGCATAAGCCACCAGTACCTAGCTTCACCTTGCTTTTAATGAGAATCTGAAATAGTATAAAATTCTTTAGTAAGTTATTATCACTTCATATAAGCATATAAAATGAGTTGTTTTTTTTTTGAAAAGTTAAGGTATTATAGCATAGTAGCTTGATTAACTGGTCACCAAACAGAAAATAGAATCTAATTTCTTCATGTGTCTATACAAGATAACACTAAAGAAGCTAAACATTCATAGGAAACTTACTAAAAAAGTGTATTTTATCAATCAGAATAATGTAATGAGGGGAAAAAAGCCACCTTTTAATTTTTGTATGTAGTAACACATTAAAAAAATCAAGGATCACGAAGTCACTTTAAGCAAAAATACTTTGAAGGCCAGGGGTTGATTTCTCATGCCTGAAATCCTAGCTACTCAGGAGGCTAAAATCTGAGAATCATGGTTCAAAGCCAGCCCAGTAAAGTAAGTTCAGAAGACTCTTACCTCCAAATAACTAGCAAAAAACACAAAAAGTAAAGGTGTAATTCAACTGATATAGCACCAGGCTCTGGCAATAGAGCTAAGGGGAGAATAGTGAGGCCCGGATTTCAATCCCAATACAGATACAAACAGAAAACAAAACAGAACAGGAAAAACAAATCATTGCACATAAACTTTTTGGTCAAGTGATTGAATGAGAAAACCTTATAACATTTGTCAGCTTACATATTAATCTACTAAGATTAATTAGTAATCTACTAAGATTCTGTAATTCTTTGGAAGCCCTTATTTACAATATCCAAGAACATCAAAAAAAAATCACTCTAAGGGGGTAATCTATTAGCAATTTAAATGATTAAACATCATTCTAAGCCGGGCGCTGGTGGCTCACACTTGTAATCCTAGCTCAGGAGGCTGAGATCTGAGGATCCCGGTTCAAAGCCAGCCCGGTCAGGAAAGTCTGTAAAATTCTTATCTCCAATAAACTACTGGAAAACCGGAAGTGGTGCTGTAGCTCAAGCGGTAGAGCGCTCGCCTTCAGTTTAAGAGTGCAGGGACAGCGCCCAAGCCCAGAGTTCAAGCCCCACAACCAACCAAAAAAAAAAAAAAAAGAAAGAAAACCATCATTCCACAGGGCACTAGTGGTTCACACATACTCAAGAAGCTGAAATCTGAGGATCATGGTTTGAAATGAGCCCAGGCAGATATAACCAAGGGACTCATTAACCAGCAAAATGCCAGAAGTGGAGGTATGACTGAAGTGGTAGATCATCAACTTTGATGGAAAAAGCTGAGTAAGAGCTTAAGGCCCTGAGTTCAAGCCCCAGTACCAGAACACATACATATACAAAATACTTCTTTGAATAAGTGTCTTTCAATAGATTCATATTTCATTTTGGGGGTGGAAGGATTGCTGAGGATGGAATTCAGAGCAAGTGTGCTACTAAGCTGCTACATACTGATACCTCACTTTTCACATTTAATGGACTAATCATTTAATATTCTCATTCACTCACTGACTACCTACATACCTAAAACTTCAATGGTGGAATAAAACAAGTCACATTATTTCTGAAATTGTTTAATTTGCTCTAACAACAAATTGTTGTAAACTGTTATATCTCTTTCTCTTTGACAGATAAATGAAGCCCAGATATTTTGGACATATTTAAATATTCTATTAGAAAAACCTTTTAATTTCTCCTAAATAAGCTCAGATTAATTTATATGGATAAAAATAATACTAGGAAAATGTGAACTCCTTGAGCCTCTTTAAGACTGAATAAGCACGGGGCTGGGAAGGTGGCTCAGTGGTAGAGCACATGCCTTGCATGCCATAGGCCCTGGGTTTGATTCCTCAGCACCATATAAGCAAAAAGAAAAAAGCCGGAAGTGGCGCTGTGGCTCAAGTGGTAGAGTGCTAGCCTTGAGCTGAAGAGCTGAGGGACAGCGCCCAGGCCCAGAGTTCAGGCCCCATGACTGGACCCAAAAAAAAAAAAAAAAGACTGAATAAGCACCTTGGCACTGATGGCTCAATCCTATAATACAAGCTACTCAGGAGGCTGAGATCTGAGGATCACAGTTCAAAGCCAGCCTGGACAAGAAAAGTCTGTGGGACTATCTCCAATAAATACTCAGAAAAAGCCAGAATTGGCACTGTGGCTCAAGTGGTTTACTTATTTTGTGGTGCAAGGGTGCCTTGAGTACAGAAAGGCTGAGGGACAGAGTCCAGGCCCTGAGTTCAAGCCCAGCAAAAACTGAATAAGCAGTACAGTACAGAAAAATCCAATACCTAAGTGGTAAAGCAGTTGTCTAAAACATAAGATGCCCTGGGCTCCATCTCTAGTACCTCAACAACAAACAAATAAAAACTATGATAATAAGTAGAACAAAAATTTGCAATGTGCTCTATGTATTACTAGTTATATCTTACAGTAATATCAATATTAAATTTATTTAAAAATTACCCTAATATCCAGGAGGGTAAGTTTATCCCAGGTTCACAGTAGAGACCAATTTGTTGAATTCCTTGAAAATCACAGTGTGAAAGAAGAAAATTGGACAGTTCTGAAGCAGTATTAACCACAGTCTTATAGGTATAATAAATTGGAGGCTGGTTGTTACATTCATCAAAACATACAGCCACTTTGTCCAAATAAAGGGAGGCAGCTTGATGCACCAAGTCCTGAAGAGTCATTTTACTGAAGTTCATCTAAACAGTCAATGTCAGAGAATTCTATATGCACAGAAAAAGGCAAGGAGTAGGGTGAGTTTTAGAGATTGCAGGAGAGAGGAAGAAATATCTCTGTAACTGCTCCTGTAAATTATGGTAAGAGTACTTGCCCAGCACTTGAGGTCCTGGGTTTGATCCCTTGCACCACAAAATAAGTAAACAAAAAAAAAGGCTGGAAGTCTGGCTCAGAGGTTTAACGAGCATAAGTTGCTGAGTTCATAACCCAGCACAGCCAAAAATCCAACCAACCAAACAAACAAAAAGCGATATCCAAGATACATAATTAAAGAAGCTTTGAACTTAGGAAATGTGTATGCTAAGTGTTGAGAATAATGAGACTGAAAATTAATCTTATACAGTTAAACTGACACTATATCAGAGATCAGCTTTTTTTTGTTTTTTTTTTTTTGGGTCCGGTTGTGGGGCCTGATCTCTGGGCATGGGCACTGTCCCTCAGCTCTTCAGCTCAAGGCTAGCACTCTACCACTAGAGCCACAGCGCCACTTCCAGCTTTTTTCTTTTTGCTTATATGGTGCT
>NW_012267224.1:27958467-27965927 GCF_000151885.1 Dipodomys ordii
AGCTCTTCAGCTCAAGGCTAGCGCTCTACCACTTGAGCCACAGCACCACTTCCGGCTTTTTTCTTTTTGCTTATGTGGTGCTGAGGAATCAAACCCATGGCCTCAGGCATGCAAGGCAAGCGCTCTACCACTGAGCCACCTTCCCAGGCAAAAATAATTTTTTTAAAAAAATCCTCACAATTACTAGTGTTTCTTTGAAGGTAAAAGCAACTCTTCCTCTGAACTCTATTTTCCATATTTCACAGCAAATAAGATTTATTAAACATCCTATTTTCCATTATTTAAGTTTTTTATTTGTTCATAAAGTGATTTCCTTTCTGTTCCAAAATAAACTCATTCATGTTAACACCACTGAGAGAATAAAACATTCTTAAATCAAGAAAAGTGAACCAATAACGGTTAAAACCCTAAATTTTGATAATGCCTTAATTTCCAAATACAAAGCTTAAAAATACTTTTATTTTTGTACTAAAACTTATAATATTCCTTCAAATATTAACTTGTTCCAAGATTTAATCCAAGCTTTCTGCAGACACACAATCATTATATAAGTGTAAGAATCATAACATACACTATAATTACAGGGAGGGACCCTACTTTGCAATGTAAAATTGGTGAGAGGTACCTTCTGCTCTCTCCAGAGCACATGAGCACCAAATTGCCTATACTATCTAATGTAATATACTGACATACTTAATGTGCACAACAGTCGATTTCTCCAGAAGAGAGATCTGATTATCAGACTGCTTAAAATCACCGCACTAGGCTTAGAAAATAGTTAAGAAAACGACAGCTTATGGCAAATTATAACACTCACCATACATATCTATACAAGAACTGTTTTTAATTTCCATGTTCTCAGTGGCAAAACCCAATCTCAGGTTTTTCATTCATCGAATCATGAATACACAGACTCCTAAGAATACTCCACTCATTCGATGCCCAGACATTTGGGGACCTTTTAGGAACAAGAAAGGAAACACTAGTAAGTATATTACATGTGTAATAGTATCAAATTGAAGTTATTTTACATGATAACTCGAGAAGCTGCTTTTTTTCTGGGGGGGGGGAGGGTTCCTCACTAGGTTA
Source organism: Dipodomys ordii (assembly GCF_000151885.1). NCBI lineage: Eukaryota > Metazoa > Chordata > Mammalia > Rodentia > Heteromyidae > Dipodomys > Dipodomys ordii. The sequence continues at coordinate 27,959,557 of NW_012267224.1, forward strand.
CTGGGTAAGTAATCTATGGGCTTTATTTTCCTACATGTTAATTTGTGCAACTAAGTTTAAGAATAACGAATGCACTGCACAGCTTCAAACATTCGTTCAAGTCCACACTACGGAGGGTGCGGAATGGGAAGCGGTGGCCCCAGAGCTCACGCAGGTCGGCCGGCAGCTCGCTCGCACTAGCTCACCGGGTTCCACAGATCCAAATCCTAGGCCCCGAGGTGTTCTCGCAGCTCAGCAAGAGCCCGCCAATGCCTCCCCCATTCCACCTCCATCTCACCACCCCGCGTGCCGCCACGACACCCGTAAATGACCAGGAGGCGGGGCGGCCCGACCAAATTACACCTTGGCCTATACCATAGCCTGGACCATTCCCACACGGGAGCAGCCATCACCCGGCAGCCGTAAAGCCAGCCCGCCGCGCAGCTCCGCACGTCAATTTTCCGCGTCGCCTTGATGACGTCACGCCCGCGACCCAGGGCTGTTGCCCCGCCCCCCTTCCCACGGCGTCCTGATTGGACTGGATTGGATTGGATTGCAGAGCCAGCAATGGTTTGCCCGGGTTTTGGAGCTGGCCGGCTGGGAACCGTAACCTTCCAGGCGTGCCAGAAATTCTAGGCAAGATTCTTCTTCTTCTTTTTTTTTTTTCGGTGGCCATGGGGCTTGAATTTGGGACCCGAGAGCTGTCCTTGAGCTCTTTTTTATTTTTTCCTCGAGGCTAGTATTCTCCCACTTTGATCTACGTCTGCCTTTCTGGTGGTTTAGTGGAGATAGAATCTTGTGGACTTTCCTGTCTGGGCTGGCTTCGAACCGTGAGAATCAGATCTCAGCTTCCTAAATAGCTAAGGTTTGCGGGTATGAGCCGCCAACGCCCGGCTGGGCAAGGTTCTTGAATGTTAAAGTTGCAATCATCTCGATCATAAAGTGAGGCTGCAAAAATCTAAGGTTGGTGTGAGGACATCATTGCAAAATACAAGAGGGACTGACCATGGTCTGTGGGCATGCCCAGGATTGATGGGGACTCCAATGGCAGGTGGTAACAGGAATAGAAGTCCCTGTCATCATGAAGTTGATATTCTCATTGGAGATGCTTGGAAATGATAACTGAGAAAATCTGAAGCTTTTTTAGTAGGACCCTTGACAAAACAAAACAGGCTTGAGATGGACATTTCCCTAGCCCACCCAACTGAACAGATTTCCAACTGATTTGTGAGAGCTTTAGACCTGTTAATTACTACAGTGTGAAATTACTACAGTATTATATTTTATATTTATTACAGTGTGAATTACTACAGGATGCAGATGTTGGTCCCCACCCAGCAGGGGGGAAAAGATTGTTTTTTTTTGCTTGTTTTCTTGGAGGGAGAGGTAAGGGCACCATGGACTAGACTTGAAAAAAAAAACATAAGAGGAATACTTTATTGGTGATCAGAAACCACACCAGAGATCCAAGCAAGAAATACTGCCAGTTGGCAAAAGTATTTTCCCTCAGAGTAGCATGCTCAAGGCTCCTCAAACCTGCATGGCCTTTTTTACTTTTTTTGTAAAAGAAAACTCGTTTCTTAATAAACTTTTCAATCTTTTTAGCTCTTTTTCATCCTGACTCCCAGAAGCTCATTTGATAAGTTTTTAAGGGAGTTTTGTAATATACTTATATTTAATCCTCTCTAGCATTGACTTGAATTTTCATGTGACTGGTTAGAAATAGTTGGTTGGGGCTGGGAAGGTGGCTCAGTGGTAGAGTGCTTGCCTTGCATGCATGAGGCCCTGGGTTCGATTCTTCAGCACCACATAAGCAGAAAAAGCTGGAAGTGGTGCTGTGGCTCAAGTGGTAGAGCGCTAGCCTTGAACTGAAGAGCTCAGGGACAGTCCCCAGGCCCAGAGTTCAGGCACCACAACTGGCAAAAAAAGAAAAAAATAAAGAAATGGTTAATCCTGGTTGTAGAACCATTTTGTTTTGTTTTGGGTTGGTTGTTTTTGGTTTGGTTGTGGTTCTTGAACTCAGGACCTGGGCCCTGTCCCTGAGCCTCTATGTTCAAGCCTAGCCCTCTATTACTTGAGCCACAGCTCTACTTCCAGTTTTTGAGTAGTTAGTTGAGGATAGTCTCATGGTGACTTTCCTGCCCGGCTGCAAACCATGGTCCTCAACTCTCAGCTTCCTGAGTAGCAAGGATTATGGACATCTGGCCTAGAAGTTCCTTTCTATTATCCTTTTTGAATGATTACTACTTTAAAAATCCCTTTACAAGATGCCGGGATGTAGCTCCTCAGTGGTACAACATTGGCCAAGAATAAAGAAAGCCTGAGGTTGATCCCCAGCCTATAAATACATACATATATAAATCTGGCCTTAAAAAAGTGAACACAAGCTGGGCACCAGTGGCGCTCGCATTTAATCATACCTACTCAAGAAGCTGAAATCTGAGGATCACGAGGTTCAAAGCCAGCCCAGACAGGAAAGTCCATGAGAATCATATCTCCAATAAATCACCAGAAAACCAGAAGTGGTGCTGTAGCTCAAGTAGTAGAGCACTGGCCTTGAGCTGAAGAGCTTAGGGATAGAGACCAGGCCCAGAGTTCAAGCTCCACGACTGACCAAAAATTAAAAAAAAGAACACATATATAGACATTTGTGGATTATACATTTTGATTTGGTAATCAAGACTAATCATTCAAAGTTATATCCTTCATGGCACTCTCCAAGAATAAGAAGCTTTAGGTAGTTCTCATTGTCAGCATCATTAACCATTTTTTGGACACAGGTCTCCCTACATAGTTTAGACTGGCTTTTAAGATGAGATCCTCCTGCCTCAGACTCCCAAATCTGAGATGTCATATATGTACTACCACACCCAGCTTATATTCAACATTTTTAGAAAGGTAAACAAATGTGCTGGAATAACAGGTGCCCTGAGATTGAAGAAAAGGTAGGCAGATGGAGACTTACTGATAAAAGCATAGTGTCCAGTGGATCTTTGTGAAATGGGAAGGCTTATATAACTGTTAGGACAAATGGGCCTTCATTCAGGCAGAATCACACCTGTAATCCTAGTTACTCAAGGGCTAAGATCCAGAGGATTGCAGTTCAAAGCCAGGACAGGTAGAAAGGTTCATTAGACGCTAAAATCAAGTTAGGCGCATGATTCAAATGGAAGAGTGACAGCAGTACAACAGGCCAACAAGTACAAGGCCATGAGTACTAGCAAACACACACACACCAAAACCAAAAAGTGACTTTTTTTCAGGCTGGAACATACCTGGCTTATCTGGAGCCAATCGTAAGGCACATTACTAGCCCTGATGGCACCAGGGACTGGGTTGTAACACCTACATACAGCTCTAATGAGGTTTTGTCTATAGTTAACTGCAGAGAATACAACCAGGGCTAGCATTCATGATGGTTTATTGCTCAAGATGATTAGTCAGGTTTAGTTAAATACCTTTATTAAAATAGTTCATTTTGGGGCTGGGAAGGTGGCTCAGTGGTAGAGTGCTTGCCTTGCATGCATGAGGCCCTGGGTTCGATTCCTCAGCACCACATAAGCAAGAAGAAAAAAGCCGGAAGTGGTGCTGTGGCTCAAGTGGTAGAGTGCTAGCTTTGAGCTGAAGAGCTGAGAGACAGCGCCCAGGCCCAGAGTTCAGGCCCCACGACCGGACCCCCCCGCAAAAAAATAGTTCATTTTATTTCTAGCCTTATGTCTCACATCAAGCTAGTACTACCATACCCCCACCTTCTCCATTGCCACACCTGTTACTTTAAGTACTGACCATAATGAAAAGCCAGAAAGGCTTTTGAACATACCAACTCCTTATCATATTTCTACAACCATGTTTTGGCTGGTTCTCTGGCCGAAAATATCTCCCTAGGGCTTGAAAACACCCCTTCTCCAGTGTTGCATATCTTCAAGCCCTTTAAAGTTATGAATCCTCTTCTTAGCGCTATCCCAACAAGCCCAGTGTAATTTTGAGAGGCCCTGTGTCACAGGTTGTGTCCCTGAACATACTTGCTAGTTTTGCCAAGAATGCAAAGTCCCAACAACTGTTTATCCAGGTCACTTTTCAGTTTTTCAAGGGATATTAATCAGAGTTGAAGAGAAATCTACCCCATGAAAAGAGCAAACTTGTTCCTACTTACTCTAAAAGTAGATCACTATCCTACTATGCATGTATGCATACATCCATCTAGACCCACCTTCACCACCGATGTGTGGTATAGTGGCATCCAAAACTGCATCCATGAAGCAATGGCCTCTCACGGTTAGTTTTACTTTCAGGAAGTTGGTGTATTACTACTTCATTCATTCATGTTTGTGTTGGTCTTGACACTTGAACACGGGGCCTGGGCAATGTCCCTGAGTTTTGCTCAAAGCTAGCACTCTCTCACTTGTAATCACAGCTCGCCTACTGCTTTTGGTGGTTAAGAGATCCATTTCAGTGTTTTCTGCCTAGGCTGGTTTCTAACCATGATCCTAAGATCTCAGCCTTCTGAGTAGTTAGGATTACAAACCTGAGCCACCAATACTCACTTTTTCATTTATTTTTTGACAGGGTCTTTCTATTTAGCTCACAAATTGGCCTCAAGCTCATGATCCTATTGCGTCATCATCCTGAGTGCTTGAACGTCTAATTAGTGCTACTGCCTCTGCCATAGTAATTATTTGACACAGATCTCTTCTATTGCAGTGAATAGAGTACCATGATCTTATTGGCTTTTTATATATAGTCTTTCCCTAGCAATAATACATACTTTTTATAGTGTCTGTGAGATTTGCTGTCTGGCTTCCAATATTAAATATCAACCTGTTTCCTGTCCTTTTACTCTTTTCCATTCCATTTACATTGGAATTTCCATGGACTAAATGCCTACCTCTACAACTTGATGACTCTATATCGACTGGCACTTTTACTCATTTCACAGCTTCTCTTCACCCAATTATGTACTCATGTCTCAGGAATCAAAATCACCATTTACTTCAAACAATTCGATTTGTTTTGTAGAAGTATTTTGAAATTCCTTAACCTTATTCCCAAACAAGATTAGGTAGTTGTTAGGTGCATTTGTATTAGCACATACCACAACTGGGATAATGGTACACTGTGTAATTTATTCTAACAGTGTTTAGTTGCTCAAGAGAAAGGAATGAAAATTGTTGGGTTCATCCGTGTATGTATTTTGACAGTCGACTGTAGAAGTAAAATGGAAGGGTAAAGGAAGACAGTTATTTGCAAGAGAAGAGCTACTATATTAGACATTCTTCAGAAAAACAGAACCTTTAGTATATCAGAAGAAAACAAATAACAGATTGGTCTTAAGAACTTGACTCACAATTGTAAGGGTTGCTAGATATGATATCTACAGGGCAGGATAACAGGTTCGTTTAGGTAAAAGTTGAGTTTATAGCCTTGAGTTCTATTCTATAGACCAAAAGGGCAGAAACTCAGGCAACATTTCTACTTATAGTCTTCATGATTCATTCCATCTTCCGAAACCCCCAGTCTTAAAACCTTCAACTGAGAACTTTCTGCTCTTAAAAACGAACTACTGAGCCCCATAATCCAACCTAGTAGATGGCTAAAACAACTATCACGTTTGTCAGTGTCTATTAGTATGTCAGCAATAGGGCCAAAAAGCCAATTTTCAGTAAACAAATTCAGATTAAGGAAGAACACTTGGAATTTCCTTTGTGAAGTAATTTTCCCAAAGTGCCTAAAGTTCAACATCATGGATTATTCTGTGAGAGATTCCAAAAAGGTTAAAGCCTTGATTCCTGATGTCCCAAAACTTCTCAGCTATACAAAAAATTTTGCACACAAAAACGTAGATTCAGTGGCTCACGCCTGTAATCCTATCTATTGAGGAGGCTGAGATCTGAGAATTACAGTTCACAGCCAGCAGGGGCAGAAAAGTCCATGAGACTCTTATCTCCAATTAACCACCAGAAAACCAGAAGTGGCGCTGTGGCTCAAGTGGTAGAGCACTGACTGAAGACTGAACTGAAGACTGCAGGAAAAAGCACCCAGGCCCAGAGTTCAAGCCCCACAACTGACCAAAAAAAAAAAAAAAAAAAAGGTAGATTCACATTGAAAACTGTCTGAGAAATGTACAACTTGTTTTCCCTAGGCCATGAAAACATGGCCTAATACATACCACTGAAACAATTACTTAAAATATAGACTAAGGGTTTAAAGGTGGACAGAGCAGAAACTTATTTCCTAACTATATTTAATATATTAAATGTATTATTTTCTTTTTATGTTGTTGAAAGATGTGATCTAGAATCTTTTTATTATTTAAAAAAGCGTCAGACACTGGTGGCTCAGGAGGCTGAGATCTCAGGATCATGGTTCTTAGATAGCTTGTGACGCTTTTTTTT
>NW_012267224.1:27972502-28017656 GCF_000151885.1 Dipodomys ordii
CAGCTTTTTTCTTTTTGCTTATGTGGTGCTGAGGAATCGAACCCAGGGCCTCAGGCATGCAAGGCAAGCGCTCTACCACTGAGCCACCTTCCCAGCCCTGATACCTTTGTTTTTAACTACATAATTATCACAGAATTTCAAAGAATGAGATGATCATAATCATTACGCACCAAAAAATGGCTGAATAGTTATAATTTTAAAATATTTTAAGTATGGTAAATGGAACTGTGGCTCAAGTGGTAGAGCTCCAACCTTAGATATAAAATCTAAGGGAGAGCACCCAGTCCCTGAGTTTGAGTCCTAGTATAGGCAAAAAAAGAAAAAAGAGAGGGAAGGAGGGAGGAAGGGAATTTTTCACTCAAGGTTGGCATTCTACCACTTGTGTCGTATCTCATACCTTAAGACTCATGCTTTTTCACTCAAAGCTAGTGCTCGTACCATTTTGAGCCACAATGTCACTTCCAGTTTTCTGGTGGTTAACTGGAGATAAGAGTCTCAGACTTTTCTAACCAGGCTGGGTTCCAACCGTGATCCTCAGATCTCAGCCTCCCAACTAGCTAGGATTAGAGGTGTGAACCACTGCCCTGTACTCAGCTGCCTTTTTTGGGGGGTGGGGAGGGGGCGCGCTGGTCCTGTAGCTTGAACTCACGGCCTGGGCACTGTCCTTGAGCCTCTGTGTGCTCAAGGCTAGCATTCTACCACTTGAGCCACAGCACCACTTCTGGCCTTTTCTGTTTATATGATGCTGAGGAATCGAACCCACACTCTCATGAACACAAGGCAAGCATTCTATCACTAAGCCACATTCCCAGCCCCCTCAGCTGACATTTTTAGAAACAAATTTTCATGTTCAAATTTTCTATTAACTCATTCAGCAACCCTTCAAGCCTTTATACAACTGAAGAGTTACTGGGCTTGCTTCTGAATTAAGTTCTAAATTAGGAAATTTGGCTAAGACCACTAAGCCTTTCTCCTTACAGCAATAGTGTGGTTTGCTTTATCGCTCCTGTGTTCCAAATAGAAGTTACTTACCTCCTTTGCACCAGATTCTTTAAGTAATTTTATTATGGGTGAGATGGTATTGCCTCTTACAATTGAGTCATCTATAAGAACAATTCTTTTGCCTTTAAAATTGTCTGATAATACTCCAAACTTTTTTGCCACACCAAGTTGTCTTAACCTCATGTTTGGCTGAATGAAGGTTCTTCCTACGTAACGGTTTTTACACAGCACCTCCACATATGGAAGTCCACACTGGCAAAGAAGAAATAAAAATGGACAATGAGCAGCAATATTTGGAAAATTCCAGGCTCCCATTTTCTTCTCTAGCTTTCATTGCTACTTTAATATGTGAAACTTCAAATTTTGATGTTATTCTGAATTTACCATTACCAGAATAAATTTTTTCCTACCATTTAACCTATTTTTATGAGAGTAGAATGAGATTCCTTTTAGATTTTTGCAATGTTCACATCTGCAATGGACATCTTGGGGATGGGAGCCAAATCTAAACATGAAATTTATTTATGATTGGTAGACTCCTTGTACACATACCTTAAGGTAATTTATACATCACTTTTAGTGTGTCTGAGTTTTGCCAATGACTAGGTATTGGAAATTTCCATTTGTGGCATTAGATTGGTGGTCAAAACTTTTGGATTTTGGATTAAGTGTGCTCAATCTGTAATTTTACTAAATTCATTATATATTCATGATATTATTATTTTTTTTTAGGGGAGAGCGCGCACGCAGTCCCCCACTACCACAAATTACGCAGTCGAGTTTCCCCTATGTGGAGAAATCGCAGGAGTCAGCGCGCCCCAAGTGCAATGGACGCGCCTCGTCCTGAGAAAACCACCTGCATGATCATGGTGTTTCCTCTGCCAGGTAAGTATGTCATGATATTATTTTAAAAAAAGGAGTAGGCCAACATATGCTAGTGTTTAGGTGAAGTTTTTCGTGGTCTTCAGAAGACTGCTATTAAATGAAAAAGTTAGTAAGTAATTCTTGCAAAGAAAATATACTCCAAGCCTTCTTTTCTCCTTACAGTAAGTTAATGAATTTCTCTTTATAGGCCAAGAATTCTTACTCTACTAAGAGAATAATTTACTGCATATAAGAGAAAATACCTTTGCTGCGTAACCAAGAGCAGCGGGTGTAGCAGATTCTGGAACAGTGCTAACCATGTCTGCATCCACAGGGGCTTCAATTGCCAGCTGCTGACCACAACGGTATCTGACTGTATAAACCATTTGCTCTGGTGGGTTTGAAAAAGGAAACAGATTATTTCTACTTGGCTATTCTAAAAGGCTAGTGATAGAATTCTACATAATGAGTCTAAAAAGAAAAGCAATATTAAACAAAGTGGAAACTAGGGATTCATTGTATGGTACATCTAAAACCTGATCTAAATGCAGTCCGAAAAGTCAATCCTGATTCCTAAAAGAAAATCAGATCTAGAGTTCAAGGGAAATAGTGACCTTATTATTTGCAGGATAACTAATATATGTATAATATATAATTATGTGCCTCCCAAAAGACATGGGAGCACATGGAGTCAGGAACTGCCATGTTTCAGTGAAGCAAATAAGAGGTTTACATTAGCAGTCAAAGAAATGAAATTTCCTTACCTTCAAAGATGCTATCTGGTCTTGCAAAATAAACATATTCAAATATACAAAAAGCCACTGGGTTTCCTTCAGACCTTGAAATAATGTCAAGAGTTCGGACATTATGTCTGGATATTTCCACAATTTCCCCAGGCAAGACTTCCCGGCAATATCTTGAAAAACAATGTTAAGACAAAAGAATTCTAATAAATCAGTATTTAAAGCTGCTAATAATTATAAAACACAGTCTCTGTTACACAAAGAATAGATTCATTTAAGTTTAAGATGGCTTGAAAAAGAGAGAAAAGGGCCAGATACTGGTGGCTCACACCTGTAATCCTAGCTACTCAGGAGGCTGAGATCTGAGGATCACAGCCCAGGTAGGACAGTCCTTAAGATGCTTACATCTCCACTTAATCACCAGAGAACCAGAAGTGGTGCTATGACTCAATGTGGTAGAGCACTAGCCTTGAGCAAAAGAGCTCAGGACAATACCCAGGTCCTATTCAAGCTCCATGACAAACGAAGAAAAAAAGTATGTATGTATGCTCATAAACCTATTTTGTAAAACAACAAAAGGAAAACATATGCCTTACTTATTAAGTTCTTTAAATTTTTCTGTTATCTTTAAGTTCTAATTAAGAATCTTTAAAATACCCTGCTTTTTAATTTTTGAAAAAGCAAATGATAGGAGGCTGGGAAGGTGGCTCAGTGGTTAAAGCGCTTGCCTTGCATGCCTGAGGCCCTGGGTTCAATTCCTCAGCACCACATAAGCAAAAACAAAAAAGCCGGAAGTGGCGCTGTGGCTCAAGTGGTAGAGCACTAGCCTTGAGCTGAAGGGCTGAGGGACAGCGCCCAGGCCCAGAGTTCAGGCCCCATGACCGGAAAAAAAAAAAAAAAAAAAAAAGAAAAAGAGAGAAAAGAACTGAGGGGATGGGATATGTGGCTCAAGTGGTAGAGCACTAGCCTTGAGCTGAAGAGCTGAGGGACAGCGCCCAGGCCCAGAGTTCAGGCCCCATAACCGGACCCAAAAAAAAAAAAAGAAAAAGCAAATGATAAAGAGGGATGAGACTGAAGGAAATAACACAGATCAAGATGCAATGTATTCATATACTGTTTTGTTAAATGACATCTCTCTTATACAACTAAATAAGATAAAAATAAAAAAAGAAAAGTAGTAAAGAAAGTATTTTTTTGGGGGGGGGGTCCAGTCATGGGGCCTAAACTCTGGGCCTGGGCGCTGTCCCTCAGCTCTTCAGCTCAAGGCTAGCGCTCTACCACTTGAGCCACAGCACCACTTCCGGCTTTTTCTGTTTATATGATGCTGAGGAATCGAACCCAGGGCCTCGTGCATGCAAGCCAAGCGCTCTACCACTGAGCCACGTTCCCAGCCCCTCTTTTGGTATTTTGAAAGAAAGATGACACTTTAGAGCTGAGCACTGATGGCTCATGCCTATAATCCTAGTTACTCCAGAAGCTGTGATCTGAGGATTGTGGTTCAAAGCCAGCCTAGGCAAAAAAGTCCATGAGATTCTAACCTACAATTAACCACCAGAAAACTGGAAGTGGCACTGTGGCTCAAGTGGTAGAGTGCTTGCCTTGAACTTAAGAGCTCAAGGACAGCGCCCAGGCCCAGAGTTCAAACCCGACTCCTGCCCTCCCAGACCAAAAAAAAAAAAAAGATAATACTTTAATGATCAGGAGGTGGTGTTATGGGACTATTTAAGCCATACAACTGCAGAGCACAATGAATGTAACAAAGCATTTACAAGTGCTTTCTTACAAATTGCATCAGTGAAAATAATTTTGGGTAAATATCAAAAGAGGGCCAGGTGGGCTGGGAAGTTGGTTCAGTGGTAGAGTGCTTGCCTTGCATGCCTGAGGCCTTGGGTTCGATTCCTCAGCACCACATAAGCAAAACAAAAAAAAAGCCGGAAGTGGTGTTGTGGCTCAAGAGGTAGAGCGCTAGCCTTGAGCTGAAGAGCTGAGGGACAGCTCCCAGGCCCAGAGCTCAGGCCCCATGACCAGACCCCCCCCCAAAAAAAAGAGGGCCAGGTATAATTGTTTATTCCTATAATCTCAGCTACTTGGGAAATAGAGACAGAAGAACTGCAGTCTGAGGCCAGCATGAATAAATAGCAGGACCCTATCTCAAAAGCCAGGTAAGGTGGTTCATGTCTGTAATTCTAGTCATATAAGTGGCATAGGTGGGAGGACTGGGGCACAAGACATTTTCTTAAAAATCAAGTAAAAATAGGCTAAGGTAGAGCAACTGCCTGTGAAGCATAAAGCCCTAAGTTGTACCACTTAAAAACCATAATTTTTCTTTTCTTTCTTCAGTCATTTGCTTTTTTAATTTGAGACAAGTTTGCCCAGATCAAATTCCTACTCAGTAACGCTTCCACCCCAGCCTCCTGGGTGTACAACTATATGAGTTTGTTATCTAGTATGAAAACAACCTTTTTTGCTCTTGCTCCTGTTATACATATAACTCAGGTTGGCCTCAACCTCAGGATCCTCCTTCCACACTATCAAAGTACTGGGATTGTAAGTATGAGCCACTATACTTGGCTAAAAATTTCTTAACCATGTAGAAAAACTTAGTATTGAAGTGATACTTACCTCGCACCAATAGATAAAAAGCTACATGATTCTGAGGACACCACCCATCCTTCAGTTTCAGATGTTTTCTTTCCTGTACATCACAGGACAAAGAGGTAATTTCAATACAACAGTTAAACATTAAATAAATTAAAAAACTAACAGCTACAGAGGAGGCGGAGGTCCAAAGCAGCCCAAAATTAGCATAAAATCCTGTCTGTAAACCAACCCAAAAATAAAAGGACTGAAGGTGTGGCTCAAGAGGTGTAGCCCTTGGCCTGGTAAACATGAGGCTCCAATCCCCAGTACGGAAAAAAATGAAAGAAAAAAAGGCAAAAAATAAATAAATAAAGGCACATAATCCTCATTTGAAGTAAGTTACATATAACATAAAGAATTCGAATCCTTTCTAGTATTATGATCTTATGGTTTCAGTAAGACATGACTTGATAAGGCAAGCTTGACTAATTAAAAAAGAAAACCACTAACATATGTAAAAATAAGGATTCTACTAAACTTTTTAAAAGAGACCTATCCCCATATGTAGTCAGGGAAATGTTCTTTGTTGTATATATGCATGTGTGTGCACGTGGGCGCGCGCGCGCCTAAATGTGTCAATACTGGGTGGGGGCTCAAGGCATCACACTCTCTGACTTTTTTGCTTAAGGCTGGTGTTCTATCGATGGAACTATGTCTCCCTCTTTTTGGTGATAAAGAGCCTCACAAGCAGTCCAGGGTGCTTTCAAACCTCAATCCTCAAATCTCAGCCTTCAGAGTGGATAGGATTACAGGTGTAAGCCACCAGCACACAGCTACAGAAATGTTATTTTAAAACTAAGAATGCCATTTTCTTCTTTTTCTGGTACATTATACTTAAAGATTTCAGGACTATACACTAATTATAACGACTTTAAACAGCATTATGAAAAGTACACCCCCATAAAGGAAAGAAAATTACTTTCCTTCTGAGGTTTATTACCTTTATCATTTATATCAGAAACCGGAATAAGACGACCAATGCATAGAGGACGATTTCCGTAAGGATCCCGTACTGCATAAATAACATCTCTGTGCATTATAATCAGGGAGTATGCTGTGGGTGCTTCCTTCATTAAATTTTTAATCCTGGAATTAAGTAACTCAATGAATCACAGCAGCAAAGCAAATCACATACACAAAGCAAAGCTTTTACTACCAGAGTGGCTAGTATAATCGTTTTACAATTACCTTGCTACCCAGTCTGGGGTGTCATCTCGTTCCTGAGGTGGGGTATATGCCAGTAACTGGGTAATCATTTCACTGTCAGAGCTTGTTGACAGACCAATGCCATGACGCAGAAGCTATACAAAAGAGAGATGCCATCAGAAGGGTATTCCCCATCTTCCTCTCACTCAATAGCCCGCCTAGGAAATCAGGTAATTTGTAGGCAGTTATGAAAACCCTGCACCCTATTAATATATATGGATATTAGTAGAAATTGTCTCTGGAGGTTTTCAAACTGAAAATTACAATCAAAAATTGCCTCTAGAGATATAAAGAAAAGGTGTTTTTGTTGTTTTGCCAGTTTCATCTTTTATTTTAAACTAAGCTCCTCTGCAATGTACTAGGAGTTTCTGTATTTGTCCAGAACAAACATAGGCAACCGCATTTCACTCCCAAATTAAAACTGAAATCAAACAGATATTGTTAAATATTATAGGTAATAAGCCCAAATAACATACTATCCACAAGAGCTCAAGAATCCAACTACCAAAAAACATTGAAAGATTAAGTTTAGAACTAACACACAGAATTGAAAGGGAGGATGAGGGTTGAATTGTGGGACTTTTCTTACCCTTAAAAATCCTGACCACTGGCTGGGAATGTGGCTTTGTGGTAGAATGCTTGCCTAAGAATGCATGTATTAAGCTCTTGGTTCTATTCCTCAGTACCACATAAGCAGAAAAGCTAGAAGTGCTGAGGCTCAAGGGATAGAGTGTTAGTCTTGACCAAAATAGAAGCTCAAGGAGTTCAAGTCCCAGGATTGGAAAAAAAAAGTCCTCACGAACCCAGGCACCGGTGGCTCATGCCTTTAATCCTAGTCAGGAGATTGAGATCTGAGGATCGAAGTTCAAAGACAGCCCAGGCAGGAATGTCCATGACTCTCATCTCCAATAAACTATTCAGAAAAAAAAAAAGCCAAAAGTGGCACTGTGGCTCAAGTGATGGAATACTAACCTTGAGCACAGAGCAGCTCAGGGATAGTGCCCAGGCCCAGAGTTCAAGCCCCAGACCCAGCACAAAAAAAAAAAAAAACAAACCTGACCAATAAATAGGACACATTTCTTGTACAGTGGTATACTATAGTGATAACTCAAAATGAATTTGTTGGTAGCAGTGATGATAGCTTCCTATCCTCTGTTATGATTGACAAGTGTTAAGAATCAACTATATTAACAAGTACTAAAGATGTGATAACACTGGTTACTTGTACTCAACTGGCAATTAGAAAGTTCTGAACAGGAGCAGCACTACAGACAGGCCCAGAATGACTTAAGTAGATACTACAGAACATTTTCAGTTGACAGCTAAATGTGCAGATATGAAGTCTAACATCTGAGTAAAGGGTATGTTTAGAATTGAACTCTTGGTTATTATCTTTAAGTGGTGAACTTATAGTAATTTACTTCATAGTTCTACTATTGTGATTGCCTGAGTTATTGAAATGAATTAATTATACTTTTATCATTTGTGAGTAGAAAATAATGTGTACTAATCATAATGTTATAGCCTATAAAGAAGGCATATCATGAAACAGATTAATACTCCTTAAAAGTGTCTGGTTAAAGGACAAACATTATATATATGTGTGTTAATTTCATCACAGATGTTTGTTACAAGCCTGGGTTAATGTTTTTCTGTGTGTGTTCATGCACGCGCGATCCAGTATTGGCATTTGAACTCAGGTTCTTGAACTTTTGGTTCAGTTTCCTGGCTCATAGTAGGAACTCCACTACTTGAGACATGACCCTAGTCCAACCATTTTTCTGGTTATGGAATCTGGAATTTGGAAATGGCTGGCTTTAGATCTTAAGTCCTCTAGGCCTCAACCTAGGATTACAAGTGTGAACCACCTGTATCTGTCTTGCTTTTTATTATTTTTTAATAAGAGAATGAGCCATTAGACTACTTGATTAAAAGCTGCCAGACACTTCCCAAGACTGGCCAAAGAAGCAATTGCCCAAGAGGAACTGAACAATAGCCTAGGAATGAGCAGGTTCAAAAGGCAGCTTGGGAGCTGCTACAGTTGCCTCCACAGCCCCAGGCCCCAGTCGGCAGGCCTGAGAGACAGTGTAGTGACTCCTGAAATTCTATGGGAGAGGTAGCAACTGCTACTTGAGTTTGTGCCATTTTCAGGAAAATTCTAAAAGCAGTCCATCAAGCAATTGCCTCTACAGAGATTTTTGTTGTTGTTGTTGGTCATGGGGCTTAAACTCTGGGCCTGGGCATTGTCCCTCAGCTCTTCAGCTCAAGGCTAGCACTCTACAACTTGAGCCACAGTGACACTTCTGGTTTTCTGGAGATAAGAGTTTTATGGACTTTCCTGCCAGACTGGCTTTGACAGCAATCCTCAGATCTCAGCCTCTTGAGTAACTAGGATTGAGTAACTATAGCCACCGACGTCTGGCTATCTACAGGGATTTCTTAAGCTGTCACCAGCAAAACTGAAATTGTTTTCAAACTCTTCAGCTGTTGAGAGAGACTTATTTAGCCACCAACACCTGAAGGAAACTTTGATCAGCTGTGGATAACACAAGAGACTTGTCCAGCAGAAGAGAAGTACTGCCCCAGTTCCAGGTTGAAATGAATTTTAGGATACCTACTTGGTATCCTTCAGAAAACTGGTTAAGGTGAGATGTCCCCTCTCCACCACCATTTAATCATATGTTGGGTTGAGTTTGAATGTAAGAAACAGTTTGCTTTCTCCTACCTAAAAGAATCTCTAATCACAGGAACAAAGTTATAAGGGCAGTAAGTACCTCCAATTAACCCAAATTTTTCTGTGTTTCTTTTCTTTTTCTTTTGGTCAGTCGTGGGGCTTGAACTCTGGGCCTGGGCATTATCTGAGCTCTTCAGCTCAAGGGGAGTGCTCTATCACTTGCGCCACAGTGCCACCTCCGATTTTCTGGTTGTTAATTAGCCAGCCTGGGCTGGCTTTGAACTGAGATCCTCAGATCTCAGTCTCCAGAGTAGCTAGGATTACAGGCATGTGACACTGACACCCAGTTTCTCTGTGTTTCAAAAAGTAGTAATTAATCAATTCCAAATCTCAATTTGAATACATCACAGACTATACTTCAAATCAACTCTGAAGTGACATTGTTAGAATCTGCAATTATAACAAGTACTCCAGGTCATTCTGTGGTGTTCACTGCAGTTAGGTAAACACTGACTATAATCAGAACATGTTCTTTGCCAAGAATTTCAACTTCTTTTCATGAATTAATCTGATCATGATAAAAGCAATTAGAAAACACCTTACCTTTTTCCTTAATCGAGCAGCATTTACCAATTCACCATTATGTGCCACAGCTATTTTCCCATGAAGTGTTTCAACAACAAAGGGCTGACAATTTTCTAATTCACACTTTCCTGTAGTGGCGTATCTCGTATGTCCAATTCCAAGATTTGAAACATATAATTTCTTTAAGTTGTCTTCAGTAAAAACATGATTTACAAGACCCATTCCCTTGAGAAACAGAAGTCAAAGTGCATCTTAGAAGATAAGAGTTATGAAATGAAACCCTTTTGTACAAATAAATAAACAAATAAAAACAGAGCTAATATGGCTAGTAACTAAAGCCTTTCTGCTCAGGCAATACAAATTAGACAACATAGTTCACTTTCTCTATGCTTCAGAATTCTCATCTTAAAGAATCAAGACAAGGAAAGGGGGAAGAGAAAAATAAGAAGGGTACAGGTATGGGCAGGGAATGAAAACCTAATTTTAAGACTTATAAGGCATTTATTTCAAAAATGTATTGAAATTCACATAAAATTAAAATACAGTAGATTTAGAATGTTTGTAATGTTGAAATATTTATGTTTTTTGACATTTTGCTTAAATAGAAATGAGACACAGCTGTACTATGTGGCCCTCAAGGGTCTGGATCTTATTATCATCCTTCCTCTTCCTCCCTAGGGCTGGGATTACAGGCATTACCACCATCACACCAATCTTGTACTTTATGACATTTTCTTATTAACACAAGAAGAATATATGTACTAGGCAATAAAAGTTGTCAAATAGTACTGTGCGTTAAAAAATCAAAACATCTTCAAGTACTTAAATTTTTTATTGAAGTCAGTAAACAAGAATTTCATTCTAATTTGACAAACTTCAATATTATATAGAGTTGGAAAGGGACAATCTAAATACTATTAATTTGAATTGCAAATTAATCACTCATAACTAATGAAAGTCATCTTTATCATCAAAAATTTCAACATTCAGGTCCAGCACTGGTGGCTCATGCCTGTAATTCTAACTACTCAGGAGACTGAGGAGTGAGGTTCGAAGCCAACCCAAATGGACAAATCCAGAAGACTCTCCAAATAACCAGCAAAAAGCTCAAAGTGGAACTGTAGTTCAAGTGGCAGAGGACCAGCTCTGCATGAAAAAAACTAAGGGGAAACTTCAAGTCGTGAGTTCAAGCCCCAGTTAGACACCAAAAACTAAACAGACAAAATTGTTTTCAGTATTCAAATTTACCTTATGTACTTTGAATGTTGGCACTGAATTCCCATCACTGGTCACAATTCCAGCACTCTCCTGACCCCTGTGAATATACAAAAACACCAATTAAGTGTGCCCAATTGATCACCTTCTTCAGCACATTATCAAGCATACCTTTCTCCAGAGATTCAGAAAGAGTCTGAAAACACATTACATGTATCAGTACTAGCAATGATGCAATTGCTTGTAACAGGAATTCTAATACCAGTTACTGCCCTAAGCTTTTCGTTCTTTCTTTTTTTCTTTTTGTCAGTCGTGGGCCTGAACTCTGGGCCTGGGCATTGTCCCTAAGCCCTTCAGCTCAAAGCTAGTGCTCTATCACTTGAGCCACAGTGCCACTTCTGGCCTTTTCTGTTTTATGTGGTGCTGAGGAATCGAACCCAGGGCCTCATGCATGCAAGGCAAGCACTCTATCACTAAGCCACCTTCCCAGCCCCCCTAAGCTTTTCTTTTTTTTTGGGGGGGGGTCTGGTCATGGGGCCTAAACTCTGGGCCTGGGCGCTGTCCCTCAGCTCTTCAGCTCAAGGCTAGCGCTTTACCACTTGAGCCACAGCGCCACTTCCGGCTTTTTTCTTTTTACTTATGGTGCTGAGGAATCAAACCCAGGGCCTCAGGCATGCAAGGCAAGTGCTCTACCACTGAGCCACCTTCCCAGCCCATCCCCTAAGCTTTTCTTTACATAAAAAAAAGTACCTTGGGGCTGGGAAGGTGGCTCAGTGGTAAAGTGCTTGCCTTGCATGCATGAGGCCCTGGGTTCGGTTCCCCAGCACCACATGAGCAAAAAGAAAAAAAGCTGGAAGTGGCGCTGTGGCTCAAGTGGTAGAGCGTTAGCCTTGAGCTGAGGGACAGTGCCCAGGCCCAGAGTTCAGGCCCCATGACTGGACCCCTCTCCCCGAAAAAAAGGAACCTTGTCTTCATAACAAGTGATATGACTATCATTCCTATTTCATGCATAAGCACACTAAGGAAAGAAGCCAAAGTAAGTTTCCCAGTGCCGCACAAGGTGATACTGCCAGAATTATAAACACAGGCAATCCAGCTATAGAATTTGTGCTTCTTGGCAAATGAGGCTGTTAGGCAAATGAGGCTGTGGGACTTAAGGTCATGTTTCCCCAGTATTACCCCAAAGAGTAGGGAGATCAGGTTGATATGGAGAAGAAACTCAAGCAAAATTTTCTCCAACAAATACTTGTAACAGTAATGCTCAGTCTAGCCTGCACCATTAGGTACACACAAGAGTTAAATTCTTGGGGGTAGTGGTGATGGTGTTTGTTCTTGCTCTGGATTTTAAAAAATTCTAGTGTTGGGGGTAGTGATGGTGTTTATTCTTCCTTTGGGCTTTATCCTCTTCTGGTGGGGAGAGGTAAAGGCAGGAGGCAGAAAGGGAGAGAAAGTAGGAGGGCTAACAAATGCAATAATGCTATTTAGTAGACACTATGTAGAAATTAACCTATGTAACTCTGGGCAGGGATAGGATAGAGAAACCGGGAGAAAGTAAAGGGTGACATTGTACAAAAGAAGAAAGTAAGGTACTCATTACTTGACTGTTGAAATGGTAGCCCCTGTGTACAACACAATAATAACAACAATATTTTTTTGTTTTAAAAAAGGTTTAGGGGCTGGGAAGGTGGCTCAGTGGTAGAGTGTTTGCCTTGCATGCATGAGGCCCTGGGTTCAATTCCTCAGCACCACACAAGCAGAAAAAGCCAGAAGTGGTGCTATGGCTCAAGTGGTAGAGCGCTAGCCTTGAGCTGAAAAGTTGAAGGACAGCGCCCAGGCTGAGTTCAGGCCCCACGACTGGCAAAAATATAAATAAAAATAAAATAAAAAGTAAAATTAAAAAAGGTTTAAGTAAAAGGCTCCAAGTATTCAATAACTTAACAGTTCTGAGCAAATTCTAAAAATAGTAGATGATTATTGACAAATTTTTGTTCCAGGGTAGAAATAAAAGCCAAACCTCAGAGCTGAGGGTATGGCTCAAATGGTGGATCCACTTAGCAAGCATAGCACAAGGTCTCTGTCTCTGTTTCTCTGTTTGTCTCTCTCTCTCTCTCTCTCTCTCACACACACACACACCACCACCACCACCACCAACCATATGCATAATACTACATTCTCTATGAGACTAAATAGTGCTTGGAATTTACTTAGTGACATGATGTGGTCTTTATATTCATCGATGCTAGAAAACCAATTGATTTATGTCAGAGAAAAGTGAAAGCATTAGCTATATATCTCAACAGCACAATGTAAAACATATAGCTCTTATTATATCTGCTCTAAAACTAAAAGAACCTCTGCCAACCATTTCTAAACAATTTTTGAAAATCAACAACCACAGCAATTATGTAAGAAAGCAAATACAGAAAAAAAAGGGCTATCTCTCCCTTTTTCCTCATCAGTATAAATTTTCCTTAAAGCTGAAAATAACAAGATCAGCAATTATGTAGATTCAGGCTTCTTTAATCACAAAGCCTGTTTATTTGGCAGTTTCTCAAGTTACTCCCACAGGAAGCTTGAACCAGTTAAACTAGATCCTTTCAGGCTCTCAGGAGCTTATTGACAACCAGCTGTCTGGTTTCCTAGGAAACAAAACTGTTGGCTAGAAATAGTGAATCATTTCCAGGTCACTTTCAACATGGAGAGTGGAGCAGGGAAGCACTGGACTGAGGAGGAGGTTCAAGCTTTATTAGGTGTCTGGGCAGAAAGAAATATACGAAAGCAACTTTATGGAACACTGAGAAATAAAGGAATATTTATTTACATTGCTAAAAGATTGCAATCATTAGGAGTATACAGAGATTGGAAACAGTGCCGGGCAAAGTACAAAAACCTCAAATATGAATACAGAACAGTTAAACATGCCTACAACTCTGGCGACAGCTCTAAGACTATGAAGTTCTACCATGATTTGGATGCAATCCTGGGGCATGGATCTTCTACACAATTAACAGACAACCAGGCTCCAAGTGGCCGTCGGTCCCTGGCAATGCTGAGCCCAAGCACAACCCCAGACACCACTAAAGGTAAAAAAGTATTCATTGTTTTTGTCTGTTTTTCTTTTGTTTTACAATGTTACTGTAACAAAAGCATTCAGGACTTCTGAGTACATTTGAGAAATATAGCCTGAACTATCAGATTAAAAAAAACAAACCCAACTTAAATTTTGTTGCACAAGATGAGAATTTTTAAAAAGATGGTGAATACTTTGCACATTTATACAATACGGAACAAAGCTCATTAAAATGGTATTACCTGTGTATTGTGTTTCAGATGATTTGAAAGATGGGTTGGGTTCAAGAAATTTAGGTTAAGAGTGGCCAAAAGGGGGGAAATACCAAAAATGCTGCTAAGTGGTTATTTTCCCCATAACTCCATACAAGATAAAAAGCCTTCTCTATTTTAGTATCACTATTTTTCTAAATTTATAAATAAAAATACTAAATTTCCCAAAGGGCTCCTAGGAATTAGGATTCCCCAGGAAATTCTATACTGGAAATAAAAATGAGATCACCTACAAGAAAGATACAAAAAGGAGACCCATTTTTCTGGGAGAAATTCAATCTCTATTTGTGTATTTCTCTACTTTCTTTTCAACTTTTCTATCTATAAGTTGTAGCACATTTTATTAGCAAGGTAGAGACAGATTAACAATTTCTCATCAGTTCTGTTCAAAATTAAATGAGCTCATTTTTTCCATTTCTCTGTATAGTATGTTTTAACGTGGCTGAGCACTAGCTGGGTAGTGGTGGCTAGGGACACTGGTAAAGTAACAGTCTTTTGGATGTGATGCTCCTAGAGTTTCCCTCCTGGCTCACTAGCCCTGTAGTATTTCAGAAAACATCTTTTCTTTCCCTTTTGGCCAACTTACAAATTTTGCCACCTAGGTGGGAAAATAGAAAATTGAATTTTTGAAATCTACCACCAGCCCAAAGTATGTTAACCTGGTAAAACTCTTGCAGGTTGGGTTGTGCATCCCAGACCTCATTTTTCTTTCATAAATAGAATTTGGATTTCTCAGTCTTTTTATAGGCCTGGCAAATTTGTATTATCATACAGCCTTGTTACGTACTATATCTAAAGAACTAAAATTCATGAGAGGGCTTTCCACTTTGTTGTGGCTGGGATAACAGACATGTATCAACTGCACTTGGTCGCTGAGTGAAACGGATGCTGGATGCAAACTGTGATCCTCTGATTTCTGCCTTTCAAGTAGCTACAATACCTAGTTTAAGACACCACACACACTCTTACAAGATGCTATTTTAAGAGCAGAGCTATTCAAGTACCACTGTCTGTTTGTACCACGTACAAAGCATGGGCATACACACATCCAGTGATGTGAAGCTGCAAAAAGGATCATAAGAGAAAATTACAAGTAGTATATATACTCAAAGTACTAAATACAATGGAGTTTAAGAAGATAAACAAAACAGCTAAATGAATGTTGGATTGGCTGAACTGCATCTTTTTTTTTGGGGGGGGGGTCCGGTCATGGGGCCTGAAATCTGGGCCTGGGCGCTGTCCCTCAGCTCTTCAGCTCAAGGCTAGCGCTCTACCACTTGAGCCACAGCATCACTTCTGGCTTTTTTCTTTTTGCTTATGTGGTGCTGAGGAATCGAACCCAGGGCCTCAGGCATGCAAGGCAAGCACTCTATCACTGAGCCACCTTCTCAGCCCCATGAACTGCATCTTTACAGCTCAAAAATAAAACATTTGGTTTAAAAAAAAGTACCCCACTTAAAATACCTTATAGCATTTGAGACACTGCACCAGATTCTGGGGAAGCTTCACAAACATTAACCATGCTAAACAATAATTACAGTACTTTACTTAGGTAATCACTCAAGATGCTAACATTTAAATGCTGTCAATACTGGCTAATAAGTCACTCAGTTTTTGAAAGTCCCTGATTTTAACCAAAGGCTGGTCTCATGAAACTGCAGAAGCTCAAACCTCTTCCCCCAGGACCCCAAATTCCTTAGCTTCATCACTAGCAGAGGGCCTGTATCAGCAATTTAACTAGGCATATGTTTCCCAAACACCCAAACCCTCCTTTTCTCACTAAAAATCAGTCTTCTTATAAACTGCTTCCATTTTGGTAATGCTGTATTTCAAATTCATACAGAAATGTTTGAGATATTAATGTCCCCCCCCTCCCTTTTTTCCCTTGCCAGTTCTGGGACCTGAACTCATGGCCTGGGTGCTGTCCTTGAACCTCTTTGTTCAAGGCTAGTACTCTACCACTTGAGCAACAGCACCACTTCTGGCCCTCTTTGAGTAGTTTATTGGAGATAAGAGTCTCAAGGACTTTCCTGCCCAGGCTGGCTTCAAACTGTGATCCTCAGATGTCAGCCTCCAGAATAGCTAGGATTTTAGTTCTGAGCCATCAGTGCTGACTCTGCTACATTCTTAATACCACCATCTAGAATTTTATCATCTCGCATTCAAATGGTTAATATAACTCTTTAGTTGGTCTGAGTTTCTATTTCTCGCCACATTTCTTCCCTAATGCTACCAAAACAAAATATGACCATAATAAATCTGTTCTCATAATTAATTCAATTCTCGGTACTACTATTATTATCAGTTATAATAATTTCACTTCCTTATACCTTTTTTTTTTTTTTTTTGTCAGTTGTGGGGCTTGAACTCTGGGCCTGAGCTCTGTCCCTCAGCTCTTCAGCTCAAGGCTAGCGTTCTGCCATTTGAGCTACAGCGCCACATCCAGTTTTCTGTTGGTTTACTGGAGATAAGAGTTTCACGGATTTTTCTGCCTGGGCTGGCTTTGAACCATGATCCTCAGATCTCAGCCTCCTGAGTAGCTAGGATTACAGGCGTGAGCCACCGGCGCCTGGCTTTTATTATTTTTTTAATGCAGTACTGGAACTTGAACTCAGGGCCTGGGTGTTATCCCTTGACATTTTTCACTCAAGGTTAGCCCTCTACCACTTGAGTCACAGCTCCACTGCTGGCTTTTGAGGGGTTAATAGAGATAAGAGGTTCATAGACATTCTTGAGTATGCTGCCTTGGAACTATAATCCTCAGATCTCAGCCTATTGTGTTGCAAGGATTATAGGCATCATCCACTGTTGCCCTGCTTCTTTTTACTTATTTCTAAAAGAAATTCTGTTCTTCTTCCAGGCAAAAAAATGTCAGTTCCATTAGAAGATAAGGAAGATACCTTGGGAAATTCTTTACTTTTGGTTTCACACATCAGGCCACTGGCACTAGGTATAGTATGATGCTAGGTATAGTATGATGGGTCAAAATTATAATACAGCTGATCTAATTTCAAGTTGCAAAGACTGACTCAAAAAGAAAAGTGGGGAAGGGGATCAAATGTGATTAAAAATAACTTTACGAAAGCCAGTCAAATGCCATGACAATGAACAGATGCAAGTTCTATACTGTTTCCTCATCAGTTTAAGGAAAAACCTAGGTTATAACTTGTTATTCTGTCTTCTAAGGATAAAATTTTCTCTGCCAATACTGTGTCCCATCATTTATCATGTTTGATGTATGCAATCCATGTATCTCTTTCCCTCTCCTCCCTAGATGATGCAGGAATCTCAACATCAATAATGGAACCCCCTAATAATTCAACTTTTATTCCAACGGTAGCAAATGAAGGAGGAAAACACTGGACTGTGCCCGAAGTCAGGGCTCTACTAGGGATCTGGTCAGATAAAAGCATACAACGGCAACTAGAGGGAACAGTAAGAAATAAAAGGATATTTGAACAAATTGCAGCCAAGTTGCAGAAAATTGGAATAGAGAGAGACTGGAAACAGTGCAGAACAAAGTATAAAAACCTAAAACATGAATACAAGACTGTAAGAAGAGCTCAAGACCTAGGTATGACTAGGAGTATGAAATATTTTACTGAGTTAGACACAATTCTGGGACATGACAAGACAGAGAAATCACAAGAGCGTGACTGTCAAGATGCAGAAGCCACACAATGTGTTGACATAGAAATGGAGGATCAGTCAGGTAGGAAAATAAAGAAGAACATTCTTTCTTTTTTGGGAGGGAAGGGGGGGGGAGGTGGCAGAACTGGAGTTTGGATTCAGGATTCATGTGCTAGGTGCTTTACCACTTGAGCCACACTCCCCAGCCTTTTTGTGCTTTAGTTTAGGTCTCCTTTAGTTAAGGCAGTGTCTCCTTTTTTTCTGAAGATGTCCTCATTCTGCAAGTGTATACAATACCATGTCCAGGTATAAGAAAGTTGTGAATGTGTGTGTGGGGGGTGGGGAGGCAGGTAATATGCCAGTATTGGGGCCTGAACTCAGCCAAGGGTGCTGTCACTTAGTTTTTTTGCTCAAAGCCAGTACTCTCAATTGAGCCATGGTTCCTCACACTAGCTTTTTGCTGATTAACTGGAGATAAAGAGTCTCACAGACTTTCCTTTCTGGGCTGACTTTGATCCTCACATCTCAGGCTCCTGAGTAGCTAGGATTACAGGCATTGTTACCAGCTTTTTGTTAAAAAAAATCCTAATTTTAACTGAGCCTTTGTGGAACCTTGAAGCACTCTATAGACTTATTGCCTAAAGTGTGAAAACTGGACAAGACGGATTTGACCACTGACAGTATGATTACCACAGTTCTACAGCCTTTATCATATGTCTAGAAGACAGGGAAGGGGGTGGGGGAATGATGGAGGGAAGATGGGACAACACTTCACTAAGAAAGAAACTGGTATGTTACAAAGTTATACTTGCCTCTATTAAAATTAAAAGGTAAGACATCTAGAGATAAAATAGCCCAAAAAGCACTGCACTCCAGCAGGTATAGCTAAAGATAATTACATATCAGTTAGGCCTGAAGACCTGGAGATTTATGTATGTCCAATACCTATAGTAGTGACCCAATGCAACATGATTCTTAAAGGTGGGGAATCTCAACTACAGAAAAACAATCACATTTTGTCAGATACAGGCTAAAACAAAACAGTAGCTGGACTTTAAAAGAACTATAAGAGGAAATTTTAAAAGTAAACCATTATATATCTCCTCATGTCACAGTCACTGCTGCAGAGGTTACTGAAGACAACTTGGTCAGAAATAAGTCTGAAGACACAGGAGTTTCACATGTAAAACAAAACTTTGACTCAGGTAAGTACTCTGCTTTTTAATGTGTATTCACATTAAAAAACTTGAGGCCCCAATTCTCAATGTGTGACCTCAAGTCACAAACAATTCAGGTTAGATGAGGTCAAGAGAAAGGGACTTACTGACTGGTTTCACATATACACTCACATAAATTATTAGGCTGCAGCATCAAAATTCTGGAGTCAGGGCTCAGCAATCGGTTTTAACAAGTCCTCTAGGCAATTCAGATACATATTAAGTCTGAGAACCATTGCCTCATGAAATTCTGAAGTGTTCTCAAATGATGCTTTTTCTCTACTGCTCTAAGCGAAGTAAGAAAGAGAGAAATCTGAAATTCATGTAATCTGAGTTATCAAAAAAACTTCACACATAAAGAACCATACAGCCTTGAGAAGTATTTAAAAAAAACCTAGGTAATCAAATTTAGCAAACTTCTTTCTTTGATTTATTAGCTAGACAGATTCTTCTTGCCTTAGGTTTCACAAAGTACTCTAGTAACATCTTTGTTACAGAGAATTAAAACTGATTACATGGCGGGAGGCAGTGCCTGAAGCCTATAATCTTAGCTGCTTGAAGGTGGCTATCAGGAGATCATAGTTGGGAGGGGGGAAAAAACAGTATGAAATTCCATCTCAGCCAATAGATGAGAGAAGTGGACACCTAGCCACATGGGGAAGAACAAATAAAAGAACCACTATCTAGGCCTGGGTATAAAGCAAGACTATGTAACCAATGTAAAAAAGAAGCTGGCAGAGTGGTCAAATGGTAGAGAGTTTGCCTGGCAAATAATAGATTACACTGCTAATTAGAAAGAAAAAAGTGAAGTTTTAGATCGAAAACTCAGTGGTACCAAGAGATTGCCTAGCATGCTGGAGATGCTGGGCTGATCCCCAGCATTAAAAAGAACAAACAAAAAATGGAAATAATAGCATCCCAAAGATTTCAACTTATTAGTATTCAGAAAAACTCAAATACAATGCCTCAAGATAATTTTTAATACATAAAGATTTAAGACATATCTAAACTGAGGTTCTTTTCACTGACTAGATTTAGATGATGATTTGAAACACATTTAGAAATTATCAACAAAGTATGATATCTTAAACATTTACATGGAAATGAAAGCAAAGTTATAAACCTACAAAGATCCAATCAGTTAAAAATATGGAAAAAATTAAGCAAAGATTTTAGGCATACCAAATATTATACCTATTAATTCACAAATCATACCATTCAACTACTTATAGGATTGTAATGTTTATATTATATAAATCAGTCTTACATATATCAATATTTATTTTCAGGAAAAAAGTCCACATCAAATATTCTTTATAAAAATCCAAAGTTATGGATATTTTCATGTAAAACCAGAGGTTCTCATTCTGATTTTTATATATTTTGTTGACTAACTTAAAGTCATTATTGCTTTATATTTTTAACTTTGACACCTGGTCATTTATAAAACAGAGTCCCCCAAAAAGCACTTTGTTTCTTTTTGTTCTTTGAGACAAGTCCTGAAATATAGAGGCCAGCCTGGCAGGAAACGTGAGATTCTTGCCTCAATCTTCCACACCCAGTCCCCAAATATTTTCTTATTTTAAATACTTTTGTTGTTGTTGTTGTCTATATGGGTCTTGAACTCAGGATCCTAAGCAGGTACTCTATCATTTGAGCCTTTTTTTTAGGTAATAAGGTTGTTGTTCAGTTTTTGCCTAGGTGGGACTTGAAAGGGATCGTAGTTTGCCTCCTGAAAAGCTGAAATGACTAGCCAGATGGAAAATTCTCCAACTAATCAGAAAAAGTTGGACACCAAAGTGTGGCTCAATGGTAGATCACTAGCCTTGAGCTAAAACGTCAATCTTAACAGCATAAGACCCTGAGTTTAAGCCCCATGACCACCACCACCACGAACAAAAAAAACACATGCTGCAAGAAAATCATTCTGATCTGCAGCCTAAAAGCTCCAAGTGAAAAACCACATTGTTAATCTGAGAATAATTCTAAAAATGTATTTTCAAAATTAATTTGTTAAAAAACCAAAATGTTAACTTATCCCCACAATTAACAAAAATTAGCAATGAGACAATGTGACGGCCAGAAGGTGGCATGATAAAGTATTGTTAGTCTCTCAAAAGGTATGGCTGGGACTGCAGCCCTGGGTTCAATTCCTTACTACCTCATAAACAGAAAAACTGGAAGTGGCATTGTGGCTGAATGCTAGCCTTAAACAAACGAAACTCAAGGACAGAGCCTAGGCCCTGAGTTCAAGCCCTAGGACTGGCCAAAAAAAAAAGGTTGCCAAGAATCTTTTTTTTTGTCAGTGTGGGGCTCGAACTCTGAGCCATCCCTCAGCTCTTCAGCTCAAGGTGAGCGCTCTACCACTTGGGCAACAGCGTCATTTCTGGTTTTCTGATAGTTAACTGGAGGTAAGAGTTCCACGGACTTTCCTGCCCGGGCTGGCTTTGAACTACGATCTTCAGGTCTCAGCCTCTTGAGTAGCTAGGATTACAGGTGTGAGCCTAGTGCCCTGCAAGAATCATCTATTTCAACACACACACACACACACACACACACACTAATTTTCTTTAAACATGAAATGTTTAAATATTTCTGTGTATTGTGCATGCAAACTGGAGAAGATTAATAGTACAATTATTAAATAATATACTTTAGTCATTTGAGACATAATGTTACTAAGTGCTTTTTCCCCCATTTTAATCCAATAGAAGACCCAAAGAAAGAAGAATTGATTACTAAAACTTTGGAAGACTCAAGAATTATAAACATAAAAAAAGAAAGTTTGGAAATGGGTAAGATGTTAAATTTAAATAATGCAATCAGCTTTACATGAGTTCTAGCCAGGTGTGGTAGTACTCTACTGTAATCCTAAAGAAGAGGATCTAAGTTTGAGGTTGGCCTGGCCTGATTCTAAAATAAAGGCTTGAGTTTTAAGATTCTTACTGGTAACAATACTGCAGTCAACTTAAGAAACTATAGCTAGTCTTAGTCCCCCCAGCCCGCCCCCACTTCCTAGTATAGTTTCAAAAACATTTAGAACTTCCAAGGACAGACGCATTAGTGACACCACTGAGGCTGTACCAGGTGGTTCCCACACAGCTTCAGGATCTTGTGATTAGAGGGTTGCACTCGTGAGCCAGCGTGACCTTGTGGGAGGAAAGCAGGGCCTGAGGGCAGTTCAACCTTTTGATAATGATTTAATCAATCATATCGATAAAAACTGCTTCCTGGTTAATGACACATCTTGTTTCCAATTAGAAAGTATGTGGAAATTTAGTGCAGCACGCACAAGGCATGCATTTTTTTTTTGAGGTCCTAGGATTTGAAGTCAATGCCTCAGGCTTGTTAGGCTCCACTACTTGAATCATATCTACAGCCCTTTCTCCAACTTTTCCTGTAGCTAGCCAGTGGAGCACCATCTTCCGATTTGTGTCTCCCATATAGCTGAGATTACAGGGAGGTCTTACTAACATTCTGCCACAGGACTGGTCTCAAACCTGGATCATACCAATCTCTGCCTCTTTCAAGTAGCTGAGATTAGACTTAGATAGGAAATTACTGATGCACGCGGAGAATTGGAGAGTTCTAGAAACATCAGTTTTAAACTACTATACTGTTCTCTAGTAAATGAAGCCACCATGAGTATATACCACCTCAAAAGTGGGGGATAGCTCCTCAGCCCCACGATGTATTCCCTAGGTTTAAAATGTTGAATCTTTTTTTTTCTTTCTTTTTGCCAGCCTTGGGGCTTGAACTCAGGGTCTGGGCACTGTTTCTGAGCTTCTTTTGCTCAAGGCTAGCACTCTACCACTTGAGCCATAGCACTACTTCCGGCTTTTTCTGTTCATGTGGTACTGAGGAATTGAACCCTGGGCAAGCACTCTACCACCAACCACATCCCTAGCTCCAAAATGTGGAATCTTAAATGCTCTCTTGATATATCAAGTTTAATATTGCCCGAAAGTAACTAGCTAAAGGACAGATCTCTATTGTGTATTACCCCAAATGCTTCTTATATCTAATTTGGTAGAAAATATGGTAAGGAAGGACAGAAAGTATTCTCTCTTCTTACTAAAAGAAATTAGTAAATAATGTAACTTTTGCATTTCTAAAATCCGATGAAGATCATCTATTAAGTATCAGGGAACAATCAATCTGCTTTATTTTTGAAATGCTGAATATAGATTTATGAAAAGTATTTTGACTGTCATACTGAATTTATTATTACTATAATTTTCAGTGTTTTACATGTTTCAAGAAAAAGGATTTAAGAATTAACTATAAGCTGAAATTATGTTGATTTAAAGGTTAATAGTCTCTAAATGCTAAAAATCATCAACAGAACTTATTAGTGACCCAGAGGCTGGAAAACACTGGTCTGACAATGAGGTCAGAGTGTTGATACACACATAGTCTGACAAAAAATTAAATCAAATGCTGGAAGAGGGCCACAAAAAACAAAGAAATATTTAAGGAAATTGCCAGAATATTAATACAGTTTGGAATATACTAGAAGCGACACACAAAATATAAAATTTTAAATGTGAATATAAAGTTTACAAAAGAAAAACGTTAACCCTGAAAGAAAAATGGGCTCTTTTTTTTGCATTTTTTTATTGTGATTAAGTGATTATATAAATTTCACACATTTCACAGTATTGTGGGATAGTGATATTTAGTTAAAGTCACAAACACAGAAAAATGATATCATATGAAGAAATTTTAGGCATCCTAAGAGGACTAACTCTTAGAATTGCCAAATGGAAATATGGTAACCTTGGAGGTGACTATTCAAAAAAAAAAATCCTAAACTCTTCTCTTGGAAAACTCTTAAGAATAAAATCCTAAAACTGTATTTTTAAGTGGACATTAAAAAAAATTAGAAAACAGCTGGGAAGGTGGCTCAGTGGTAGAGTGTTTGCCTTGCATGCACTCCACTTAAGCAGAAAAAGCCAGAAGTGGCACTGTGGCTTAAGAAGTAGAGGGCTAGCCTTGAGCTGAAGAGCTAAGGGACAGCGCCCAGGCCCAGAGCTCAGGTCCCACAACCGACCAACAAAATAAATAAATAAAAAATTAGAAAACATATCTAATTTGAGTTCCAATTCCTTTCCAAACCTTGTACCCAATATTTCCTAATTCTTCCACTCATCTTTCTTTTTCCAATTGCTTACATGTTCTCACTTTGGTATACTTGAAGGCTTAAAAACTGTATCAAAAGATGTTACATTCTGGTTTTTCCCCCTATGCTTTTGTTTAAGAATTATCTGAAGGTCACAGTAAAAGCCAAGGAACTTGGAGCATCAAGAGAAAAGTACAAGATGGTAAGAGCCTGAGAAACACCCATTTTTTTCTACATTGTTAAAACTTTGGCTTTGTCCTGATAAGTGATATTTAGTCCTGTCCTTGACAAATTAGTCTAAATACATTTTTCTATGGTCTGTATGAGAAGAGAATGAGAAAATTCTTTTATAGCTCATTAGAAATAAAAGCAATGTTTAAAGTAACTGGATAACCCCTCAGTACAACTTCGTAATCATAATAAAATTATATTAGAAAAACAAAAATGAAAACCAATATTAGAAAGACTAATTTTGGTTCTAAATTTTGGTTTCAGCGGGGGCATTAGTGGCTCATGTCTGTAATCCTAGCTAGATCAGGAGGCTGAGATCTAAGGATCAAGATTGGAAGCCAGCCCAGGCAGAAAACTTTGAAATTAGGTAATTTGGCATGTATCAGATAATTAGATACGAGGGGAAAAAATATAGACAGGAAAATACACTATGCTGGTTCCCCAGGACCCGTAGTGTGTGTGTGGGGGGGGGGGGTTCCAGGACCTTCCCTTAATGGATACTAACAATGTTCATATAGTCAAGTATCATATAAAAAGTATAAAAATAAAAAAGTCTAAAAGTTTGTATTTGCATACAAACTACACATATCCACCTATTTTAAATCATCTCTAGAATATTCATCCAGTAACAGAATGTAATTGCTATGGAAATAGTTGTTATACTATATTAGTTAGGAAATAAGGACCAGAAAATGTACTGTAAATATAACTCAACAATTTAACAAAAATATTTCATCTTCAGTTCACTAAAACCATAGGGCAGAACAGATGAATGACTGTAAAGAAAATGCACATGATGAAGCCAGATGCTGGTGGCACAAACAGAAAAACAAACTGTAATTCTATATACTATCTACCAAGACCTGGAAACTTACATTTTAGAAACTACCATTAAGGGGGCTGGGAAGGTGGCTCAGTGGTAGAGCTCTTTCCTTGTATGCTGGAGGCCCTGGGTTCAATTCCTCAGCACCACATAAGAAAAAAGCCGGAAGTGGCGCTGTGGCTCAAGTGGTAGAGCGCTAACCTTGAGCTGAAAAACTGAGGGACAGAGCCCAGACCCAGAGTTCAGGCCCCATGACCAGACCCAAAAATAAAATAAAAAAAAATAAAAAGATACTACCATTAAGAATAGTTAAATTTTTTTTTAAAAAGCTGGGCATCGGTGGCTCATGCCTGTAATCCTATCTACTCGGGAGGAGATCTGAGGATTACAGTTCAGTGCCAGCCCAAGCAGGAAAGTCCATGAGACTCTCATCTCCAATTAACTACCAGAAAACCAGAAGTGGAACTATGGCTCAAGTGGTAGAGCACTCACCTTGAGCTGAAGAGCTCAAACCCCACGACCAACCAAAAACAGAAAAAAGAAAAGAAAATGCACATAGCAGATAATCAGAAAACCTGAGTCCTGATGCCTATATCCTACTCAGAAGGCTGAAATCTGAGGATTGTGGTTCAAAGCCAGCCCAGGCAGCAAAGTCCCCAGGATACTTATTCCCAATTAACCACTCAAAAATGTGAAGTGTACCGGTGGCTCAAAGTGGTAAGCAGAGCTCTGGCCTTGAGTAAAAAAACTCAGGGATAGCACCCAGGCCTTGAGTTCAAGCCCCACAACCAGAAAAGGAAGGAAGGAAGGGAGGGAGGGAGGGAGGGAAGGAGGGAGGAGAAGGGAAGAGAAGGGAAGGGAGGGAGGGAAGGGAAAGAGAGAAAAAAATACAGAAAGGAAAATACATTATGCTGGTTCCCCAGGACCCTTAGTGTGGGGGGTGTTCCAGGACCTCCGAGAGGGAGGGAGGGACGGAAGGAAGGAGGGAAGGCAGGAGGGAGGGAGGCAAAGAAAGGAGAGATTAGAAAGAAAACCAGAGTCTTTGTCTCTTTCATAAGTCAATAAAGACAACCATTATATTTCTCTGAATTTCTATGATAATCTAGCTTTCATGTTTTATAGATTCACTGGGCAAACACAAATACCTGAAAAGCTAAATAAGGTATTTTAATATAATAAACACACCAAGTGACAATCACCAAAGTAAAAAATAAACAGCATTCTGTAGGCTGAGGCAGAAAGAGTACAAGCTTGAGGCCAGCATGGGTTATACAGTAAGACTGTCTCAAAAAAAAAAAAAAGTCAAATAAAATTATCAGGTCCCTGATAACTAAATCTCCTCCTATAAAGATTAACACTACTTTGGCTATTACCTATAGATTAGTTTTGGGTTGTACCTATTTTGTTGTTTTTTTTTAATATAGCATTAGATTCTGAATGTCAGCTTCTTTCATGCAACACTGATTCATTTATAATTTTACTTGTAATGTCTTCTTGTTTTCCGTTTTGGGGTTTGTTTGATTTTTTTTCCCCGATCATGATGCTTGAACTCAGGGACTGGGTGTTGTGACTGGGCTTTTTTGCTCAAGACTAGTGCTCCACAACTTTGAACAACAGCCACTTCCAGTTTTCTGGTGGTTAAGTGGAGGTAAGAATCTTATAGACTTTCCTACCCAGGATGGTGTTGATCCACAATCCTCAGATCTCAGCCTCCTGAGTTGCTAGGATTACAGGCATGAGCCACCAGCACCCTGCTAATTTTTTCTTTCAAAACAGCTATGGAATATCCTTTAT
Source organism: Dipodomys ordii (assembly GCF_000151885.1). Lineage (NCBI taxonomy): Eukaryota > Metazoa > Chordata > Mammalia > Rodentia > Heteromyidae > Dipodomys > Dipodomys ordii. The sequence continues at coordinate 27,999,591 of NW_012267224.1, forward strand.
AGGAATACACGTTCCATTAAAAAAAATCTAGTCCCTTGTTGGACATTCCAATTGTTACTAGACTGGAACTGTTCTGAAAAACTTAAAATGTCTCTCAATGAATTTCTGCTGAGTATATATCCAAGAATAGGATATAGGATCATAGGGCATGCTTATAATTCCGGTACTGTTCTAGACACTTTACCTGTATTAATGAATATAGACACTATCACAACTCAATGAAGTGTGACCATCAGTCATATCTGCTTTATAGAGGAAGAAACAGAGGCTTAGAGAAGCTTGTGCTTTTGAACCAATGGGCTATGTTACCTCTCTGTGAGGGAAGAAGCCACATCTACCCTGTGTAATACAGTATCCACCAGGGCCTTATATGTATATAATAGGAGTTCAACAAATGTTCAATAGTCAGATACTGCCTAGCAACTTTCAGTCAATGGTAAGATAAACAAATACCACGGTGGTTTCCTAAATAATCACTACCAAGCAGTGACTTTGCAGTCATCATGTTATAGGGCAAAGCAATATTCATGTGCTTATGGAAGCAATACAGTATAAACAATCCTGCACTGCCAGTCATATAAAGTACAACACAACTAGGTATAGTATGCAATACTTGATTACTGTTACTGGCTTATGTGTTCGCTATAGTATACTTTTCTGCATTAAAGTGGTCTTCTTTCTTTTCTTCCCCCCTCCCTTTTCTCTCTCTTTCTCTCTCTCTCCCTGCCTTCTCTCTTTTTGTTTTGCCAGTCAGTCATATGGCTGTAATTCAGGGCCTGGATATTGTCCTTGAGCTTTTTTGCTCAAGTCAAGTGAACTACTTGAGCAACAGCTCCACTTCCAGCTTTTTTTGTGGTTAATTGGAGATAAGAGTCTCATGGACACTCCTGTCCAAACCACAGCTCAGCAGTCTGAGTAGCTAGGATTACAGTCATAAGCTACCAGTGCCTGGCTCTTACATACATGTATTTTAAAAAGTCTACTATTAAACAGGATGTTAGGTTACCCTGACAGCAGCTCCATACAGTTCAGTTCATGTTTACTGTCTTTTGACTGCAGCAATGGCTCTCATTGGATAATTGAACTATACCACATAGGCTTGTGTAAATACAGCTAGGATTCCATGACAACAAAATGGCCTACTGACATATTTTCCAGAACACCTATCCCTGTGGTTAAGTGACACAAGACTTACAAGAGAGTAACAAGAACTCCATCTTCCCTTTTACTCCTTTTAAAGTCATTTTATTACAAATGAGTTGCAAATTGTGTATTTCCATTTTGGATATAAATACAAGTCAAATGAGATGTCCCTGTTTATTGCTCCTCTTAATACTAGTGGCTATGCTATGGAAAAGGGAAATGCTAAAGGTTTACTCACCTGAAAGTGTCATTCGGAATGCACTAAATTTTAGTATTCAGACTCTAAAATATGTAACATCAGGAAGTGGCACTGTGGCTCAAGTGGTAAAGCACTTGCCTTGAGCTGGGACAGCACCCATGCCCAGAGTTCAAGCCCCACCAACTGACCAAAAAAAAAAAGTAACATTACCCCAAGAAATGAAAAAAGACTCAGAAGCTAGAAAATTAAGCTGCTATTACTGGGAAACTAGATTCCAAGTGTATGTTGAAGGCTCTCCCCAGTTTGACTAGAATGACAAAGCAGTGGTACTCTTGAGACTTTGAGGGAAAGGGAAGGGATGAGCACAGATAAATTCTATTTCAGATATATGCATAAAGTTTTTTTAAAATAGTTGATACCAGAAGAATAAAACACTTAGTGTTTTAAATAAAGGATCATTAAATTACAAAAGACAATGGTCTATGAAAATTGAACAATGTAACCTGCTGAGGTTGACTGAAGGTGATTGGAGTAAACCCCCTTACACACTGCATAACTATTATAAACTAATAAAAAAAAAGTTACTGATAAAACCTTTCAAAATCGAAGGACATGCATATATCCAGTTACCTTTATAAACATTTTACATTATATTTTTGTTTGTTTTTTTGGGTCCGGTCATGGGGCCTGAACTCTGGGCCTGGGCGCTGTCCCTCAGCTCTTCAGCTCAAGGCTAGCACTCTACCACTTGAGCCACAGCGCCACTTCCGGCTTTTTTCTTTTTGCTTATGTGGTGCTGAGGAATCGAACCCAGGGCCTCTGGCATGCAAGGCATGCGCTCTACCACTGAGCCACCTTCCCAGCCCCAACATTTTACATTATAATATAGGAATACTTTGTGTTTATAGCACAACTTGTTCTTTCTATAATTAGCGAGGTCAGTTTTAAAATTAATAACTTCCTCAAACCAAAAATCACTTAGGTAGATATAAGATTTAGATTGAGAGGATGAATAAGTAAAACCCTTGCTAGGTGCTGGTGGCTCACATTTGTAATCCTACCTTCTCAGAAGGCTGAGATCTAAAGATCAAAGCCAACCTGGGAAGGAGAAGTTGATAATACTTTCATTTCTAATCAACCAGAAAAAAAGCCAGAGACAATGGCATGGCTCAAGTGGCAGAGTGCCAGCTACAAGAGAAAAAAAAACAAGCCAGAGTACAAGGCCTGAGTTCAAGTCCAAGTACTGTCCCCTACCATCCCCCCTACCCCCCCAAGTCCTCATGTAAATGAATACTATATATTTATCCAGTCCCTAAAGATAGAAATAAAAATAAAATAAGTTATCTCTAGTCTTGATTTGGCAACTCTAATCAAGTTCTCTGCTAATGTCCTACTGTGTTACACTAAATGAAGATCATGGGGTGCTGCTTTCATAGGTTTGTCTAAGTGCTTTTCTTTTTTAGAAGTGTCTTTTAAAAGATAATATCACATGCTCTATTTGCAGGACCAGTGTCCACAACTCTTAAGAAAACTGCTCCTAAGGTCATTACAAATCAATTTCCTCACCACAGAATAAGAGAACCAAAAGATTTCACAGTTTGTGTCTTCAGAAAAGACACTCAACTTCACCAGGTAAATTTTTACAATTTTTTAGAAATAGTATAAAAGTGTCTATCAGTTGTTAGGTTCAATTCCAAACTTAAGAGAAATGATAAACTTCTTAATAAGAAGGGTATGCTCATCAACTAACTAACCAAGTTCAAGTTTAAGAGTCTGTTTTCACAGGGCCCAGGTAATTACGCCTGTAATTCTAGTTACTCAGAGGCTGAGATCTGAGAATCACAGTTGAAAGCCATCCCGGGCAGGAAAGTCGTGAGACTCTTGCTCCAATAAACATCTAGAAAACCGGAAATGGCACTGTGGCTCAAGTAGTAGAGTGCTCGCCTAGAGCTTAAGAGCTCAGGGACAGTGCCCAAGCCCAGAGTTCAAGCCCCACGGCCAACCGGAAAAAAAAAAGTGTTTTCTATTGCTTAAAAAAAAAATACCTGAAGGGCCAGGTGCTGGTGGTACATGTCTGTAATCTTAGCTACTAAGGAGGCTGAGAGCTGAGGACTGAGGTTCAAAGCTAGCCCAGGCAGGAAAATCCCAGAGACCGCCGATTAACCACCCCCAAAAGCCCGAAGTAGAGGTGTGGCTCTAGTGTTAGACCACTCCAAAGCCTGGAGCACAAAAGCTCAGGGACAACACCTAGACTCTGAGTTCAAGGACTAGCACAATAATAACAACATAACAATAAGACCTGAAGTGATGTAGTTTGTTTTTTTTTTTTTATAAATTCATTTAGCTTTCAGTTTGGGAGACTGGAAGTTCAGGATCAGGAAACCCCATCAGTTCAGTCTCTATCGAGGGCTTCTTATGTTACAAATATACCCAGGAGTCACAAGACAGACATGAAAACAGAGAATTGTCTTAGAAAAGCAAAATTTACTTCTGCAGCTAAAACAGTGCTAACACACTGAGGACAAATTTCTTGTAAATGAGCCCTCTGAGTATAATTCAAATTACAAACCATAAAATCAAGGAAAGGCTAACCAGCGTAGTGGTGGTAGTTGGAATGGGGGTACAGGTAGGAGGATTTCAAGTTTGAGGCCAACCCAGGCAAAGTTAGCAATACCCAATCTCAAAACTTAAGTAAAAACAAAAGGCCTGGGGGCATAGTTCAATTAGTAGCCACTTGCCTATCATGAGGCCCTGGGTTTAATCCCTAAGGGTTAGAGGAAGCTAACCACCTGATTCATGGCATAAATATATACAATAAATGTTCATTATATTTGGGACTTAGTCCTTTGGCTTTTGTCTTATTTCTGAGACTGGGTCTCATGCTACCTTTGGCCCATACCGGCCTTTAACTCAAATCCTTCTATGTCCATGTTCTGATTAGTAATGCACCACGCTGCCTAGCCCTCTTTTATAGAATCTTCAAATAGGTCAAAAACAGTCTATACTCCATAAAATCTAATTAGGTTGCAAAGATAAAGCTCTCTAGCCTTTTAAGGGTGTCTGTTCGTAATCTGCTAACTACTAAACTGGTGTTTTCAGGACCAAAGAGCATCTGGTGACTCTAGGAATGTAGCATGAGCACATCCACACACAGTTTACTGCTAAGGAGACAGCTTGCTCCTTCTGACAGAAAGCAGAGCTACAGAATAAAGCTGCAAATAGCCAGAACAACGAAAAGTAATCCTGGATGAACCCATCTAATTAAGTATGGGCTGCAGGACTGTTTAATAACGGATGCCCCACATTTGTTTTTGTATTAAACATAACTTTTAGGTATGCAAAAATGATAGAAATCAGTCTTTAAAAATTCCATGTGTTAAAAAAATGTAGTGTGTAAAAAACAAATTAATTCATTGAAGAGGGAAAATACTGGGCTGGAAAATCTCCCTAAGAGGTGAAAAACTGCTTGCCATGTAAAAGGCCCTGGGTTTGATCCCAAGAACTCCAAAGGAAAGAAAAAAGAGAAAGAAAAAAGAGACAAAGACCTATTCTTTAAAAACTAGCCATTGAGTAAATGACAGTAGAACCTCTGGCAACAAATCACCACTTACTAAGGTAAGTGTAAATAACTAACTCCATTGATAATTAAGCTATGACCACCTATCTAGACTTCCAGTTTTGATATTCCTCTGTTCAAGGTCCTATTAGTGTGGGGTTGAGTGGTAGAGGGCAAGCCAAGAAAGCGAGCAAGCTAAGCATGAAGCACTGAGTCTAAACCCTAGTACCATTAAGAATAATAATGGTGATAATAATAATACACTATCTCTTGGGACTGGGAGTACAATACAGTGGTAGAGTGTGATTAGCATAGGTTCAAGGCCCCTGTTCAATCCCCAACACCCCCCCAAATTAGTCCTTAATCTTTCTCTCTTTTTGGGGTGAGGGTGGAGGGCCCGGTTGTGGGGCCTGAACTAAGGCTAGCACTCTACCACTTGAGCCACAGCACCACTTCTGGCTTTTTTTCCCTGCTTATGTGGTGCTGAGGAATCGAACCCATGGCCTCATGCATGCAAGGTAAGCGCTCTACCACTGAGCCACCTTCCCAGCCCTGTCTCTTTCTTACCTCTTTAGTGAAGCAAACAATTTATCCTACCTTCCAGATACATGGGAAGTTCTCTCAAAGGCTGTGAACTTTGTTCATTTAAAAATCTGAATTATGTTAGATGTAGATAACTCATATCTATAATCCCGAGTATCCAAGAGACTGAGATCAAGAGGACTGTGGTTCAAAGCCAGCATGGACAGTCAAATCCAAGAGATTTATCTTCACTTTACCAGGAAAAAGCTGGAAATGGAGGTGAAGTGTAAGTGGTAGAGTGCCAGTTTACAGTGAAAAAGCCAAGCAAGAGTACCAGACCCTGGGCTCAAGTCCAGCTATCTGCATAAATTAATTAAATTTTAGAAAGGAAAACTGAATTAGATAGGAGTTGGGGGTGGGGGGACAGAGGGGTGGTGATGGGAAAGGATGGTAAGGGGAAACAAAGAACAATGCTTGATAAGACATGCACTCATGGGTTGGGAAGGTGGCTCAGTGGTAAAGTGCTTGCCTTGCATGCATGAGGCCCTGGGTTCAATTCCCCAGCACCACATAAGCAAAAAGAAAAATGACCGGAAGTGGTGCTGTGGCTCAAGTGGTAGAGCACTAGCCTTGAGCTGAAGAGCTGAGGGACAGTGTCCAAACCCAGAGTTCAGGCCCCACAACCAGACCCCTCCCCCTAGAAAAACGATATGCACTCATTACCTTGCCCATGTAATTGTAACCCCTCTATACAGTATTTTTCACAATAAAAAAAGAAAAAGAAAAAAAATACATACTCAACCCCCCCCCAAAAAGATAGGAGTTGGGGTAAGCAGCAGCCCCAGCTTGGTAGGACTTAATGACTCTTGCCACTGTCTGAAAATTAAGCTAAATAAGGTTAACTTTCAACACTAGTCTTCTAACAAAGACTATAGAATCAGCTTAATACAATTTACTCTACTGTCACATACTCTCTATCTGTTTTGTGTTTTTTGTGTGTGTGCCTGTCTTGAAGCCTGAACTGGGCCCTGTTCCTGGGCTTTTGTGCTCCATAGCGCTCTACTACTACAGCCACATCTCCACTTCCAGCTTTTTGGTATTTAATATAAGAGTCTGCTGGACATTCTTGCCTTGTCTGGCTTTGAATTGTGATCCTGACATCTAAGCTTCCTATATAGCTAGGATCATGGGCCATAAACCACTGGTACCCAGCCCTCCCTTATCTTTAATGCCTTTATCATCTGTTAACCTCATAATTCTCCCATGATAAAAGCAACAGCAGGAAACACATAACTAAGGCCTCCTAATGTTTAAAGGGAAGAAGACTAGGTAATGAACTCTTAGTATTTTTGACTAAAATGTAAATCTAGTTTTAAAAAATAAAGCCAGTCCATATATTTCCTTCAGATCACTAGTTCCATTTCTACTCATCCTAGTGGAATACTCAAAATAACTTCTAAAAATGTTATAAAGCAATGTTTATAACAACCACATATTCTCTTGGATTATATATCTAATCTTTTCAATAAATGGTTTTCAAATGAGAAATATGGTTAATCCACAATTCTCCAAGAATAGGAATGTCCAAAATGTGAAACTCTAAAAAGAGCAAAAAGTTTGGTGAAAGAATGCTGCAGCTCTGCTGCTAAATATGTCTAGTTCCTTTAGTGTTTTGGAAGTTGTTACAACATTGCCTATGTTAACATGTAAGAGACAATCAAACCTAGGTTTGCATTTCTTAGCTCAACAGAATCCTCTATACCAATTTCCAGTTATGTCAAGTAACTAGAGATAGAGGAGATAGAGCTCATGGAAGCAAAGGTGTATTTTTTTTTTTTTTACCTAGAAGGGGGTCTCTCAGTCTTCCAGCAATCTGGTAAAGCATGACAAACAAAGGTTACTTCCGTTTTAAGTAAGTGTGGATTTGTGGTATCTTATGACCTCTTAAAACACCTAATTTAGGATCCAAATGTTAACCAATGAATCTGTTCCCAGTTTGTTTTCGGTTAACTTTTTTTTTGGGGGGGGGTCGTCCGGTCATGGGGCCTGAACTCTGGGCCTGGGTGCTGTCCCTCAGCTCTTCAGCTCAAGGCTAGCACTCTACCACTTGAGCCACAGCCCCACATCCAGGCTTTTTTCTTTTTGCTTATGTGTTGCTGGGGAATCGAACCCAGGGCCTCAGGCCTGCAAGGCAAGCGCTCTACCACTGAGCCACCTTCCCAGCCCCTCGGTTAAGTTATAAGGATTCTACTATCGTGGCTCCTTTTGAACTTCAACTAGTCCTGTTTTCCAGGATCTAAATTCTAGGATCCCTCAGCCCCATCGCTGAATCTATTTTCAAACTACATGCTCAACAGTTTTGTCCTCGCAAACAAAATCTTGTGCTGGTTAGAAGCCCTGTATAGAAACCTAAAGGCGCATTAGGACCTGCACACCCTACAGGCTTGGGGAGATTAGAACCAGCTCCTTCCCCTTCTACCTAGTTCAATAGAACCCGAACCTAACAAACCGGCTAGGTCAGGAGAATAGAAGGGAAGGCGGAGAGACCTTAAAGGGCAATAAGGACTGAGGGGAGGGGAGGGGGAGGGAGGGTGGGACAGGCTAAAGCCCAAGGAGGCTAGGAGCCCCTCCACCTTCTGTGCAACCAGGTCTGCACCAAAGGCAGATACGGGCCAGGTAAAAAGGTAAGTCCTCCTGGTCATGGGGGCCTCACGGTATCACTCGCCGTGGAGGTGGGAAGTGGCCGGTGGAGATGGAGAAAGCGCCTGTCCCACTACCCGCACGCACTACCCCTCCTCCTGTTGCTCACCGGTGCTGCAGCCCCACGAGTCCCAGAGCGATCACATGTGGTACGTCCAGCTGCGTGGGCCACTCTCCAGAAGCGATGCACCCGAACACCCCACATTCCTCTCCAATCCCCAACTCTTCCAGCTCCATGGCGCCGCCGAAAGCACGTGGAGGGACCTGCCGCCGCAATCGAGGTCAGAGCACCAACCAGCCGCCGGCTCGGCCCAGAGCGCCTCAGAGGCTCGCGCGCCAGGAAAGCTTCCTCCTCCAGAGGGTCGACCCTCGCTACTGCGGCGGCGCGCGCTTTCCCCAAACCCCCCTCGACCCGCCTCCCACCTCCAGCCAATGAGAGATGCCCTTGCGAGGCCGCGCCTCCCCCAGTGGGAGGAGTCTCGCCCGCCACGGGGGTGGAGCTAGCCTCCCCCGCCCCAAAGACGCACCGAAATATTTCTGCACGTGGAAATCTCCGTTATTTCCCTGTGCCCCAAACCCGGGTGCTGAGGGTAACGGGCTTTAGGCCATTTGTCTTTGAGTGACTGTGTGAGGTTTACACGTTCCTCCCTAGGTGCTTTCCCCCGGCCTTCGGGACTTGGTATGTTCCAACCTGTGAGCGGGGGGAGGAAGGGGGCCCGAGTCGGCAAGCCCGGCGGAGCGGGGAGGGGCTCTGGTGCGCGCCACTTCGGGCCTCGGCCGCTCGCGCGCCTGCGTGGCGGGAACTCCCCAGGGAAGCCCTCCCTCTCCGCGGTGGCGTCACCGGAGACCCTCCGCGTGCGGCCCGGGTAGCGGAGCGCGTGTGGAGCCGCGCGAGTCTGCGGAGCCAGGCCCGGGGCGTGTCTGTAGCCAGCGCTTCCCTTCGGCGTTCTTCAGCGTCTCTGACTGTAAAACCGCTCTTTTCCAGATCCCCGCGACTCTGCCCAGAGACTCCAGCCCGCTCAGGACAATGGCGGCCGCCGAGGGTGAGTAACTGGCCCTGTGCGGGGCTCCCTGCCGCCCCCTCCCCTGGGCTATGAGCTTTGTGGACCCCACAGTCCCACTGCACAGCCCCCCCCGGACCGTGCTCGGCCTCCCTTCGGCAGAGCCTCCAGGTATCGCGGCGGGCGCGCTCGGGACCCGGTGAGCCGGGAGGACGGTGCTCACCAAACACCCGGGGTCCTGGAAACGCTGGGATTGGAGCCAGAGCACCGACCGAGCGAGGGGGTGCCTCGAACTCTTGAGAAATTGCCAGAAACTGGACAGATGCCTGGAAACTTTTGTGTTAGGTGTTGCATAACAATCACACGAAGAACACCTAGAGTTTACTTTGCAAACCAAATGCTTGCTTTTCCTGTTTGGTTGAGTCTTCTCTACCCTAAGGTTAATTATTTAGTCTTAGGAAAACCTGTCCAGGTTCCCATCGATTTTGTTTTACCTAAAGCATCCTGAAACGTGATGACTTTGAAGAGCTCCAAAAATCGTCAGCGAAAGTTTACTTGGTTAACTTTTTGTCAGATTTACGTACTTAGATGTTTACTTGATTCCTGAGTGGTCAGATTTTCTGGGAAGATCCTCATGCCATTATGTTCATTTGACCAGCACATGGGGGTTTCTAACTTTGTAATAGATTAAATTGTTTGTGTTGGCTGATCAGAACATTTTTTTCCATACAGGGAAGAAGAAAAAAACTGAATTTAGATCAAACTGTTGCAGATCCAACAAAAAAAAGATGGCAGTAGGCCAAAAGTTTTTACTTTTATAGTTTCTAAAATAGTCAAAATGTCATTGATTAAAGATATTCAATAGTATACATAGAACTATAACTTCCAGTCATAAGTTTCTTTACCTTAAATCCAATCTACTGGTCTCCATCTTGTCTTCAGCTTTGCTTTAAGTAAAAACAAAGGGAACCAAAACCTTGATGGAACAAGTTTACTTATATCCAAGATGCTGACATTTTAACGTGTAAAAAATTTCAACATGTAAGAAATTTGGGGGAATATTATGCATTCTTTTTTATCCACATGGAATGCAAAGTGTATTCATAGTCCATGTGGTTAGTGGTCCCATGATGGATAGCACAATCCTAGAATGTTTTTAACTCTCCTCTGGAAATTTTATACTTTCCAAGATTTAAATTTCAATTCCATGAACCAGTGTCAGTCCTTGCCAGAGTCTTGTGAATTCATGTATGGATTCATAACAGTCCTTTGGAAATTCACAGCATAGACTACTTACGATTTTCTATTTTGACTAATAGGATACTGTATGTTACATATTTAAATGCTTTTATTTCTTAATTTGGGCACCACTCTAGTCTAACCTCTTCTTCAGTCTGAAATATTTAGAATGCTGGATTACTGCTGTCATCACCTGCCTCAGTTGCTGCATTAGTGTCCTGAATTCTTCCCCCAGACTCTTGGCTCCCGCACCCCCTTTCCTACTTCATTCTCCATATAGCAGCCATATTAACCTTTCTAAAAGTACACATTTTACTTCAAGGCTTAAGAGCCAAATAGTCCTTCAGATGTAACTCAATCAACATGGCTTAAAGGCCTGGGAAGTGAATATTAGAAATATAAGGGAACAGTGTCAGCTATAAAAGTAATTGTCAATGGAGCTGGGAAGGTGGCTCAGTGGTAAGAGTGCTTGCCTTGCATGTATGAGGCCCTGCGTTCGATTCCTCAGCACCACATAAGCAGAAAAAGCTGGAAGTAGCACTGTGTCTCAAATGGTAGAATGGTAACCTTGAGCTGAAGAGCTCAGGGATGGCTCCCAGGCCCAGAGTTCAGGCCCCACGACAAAAAAAAAAAAAAATAGTCAAAAGGCTTGCCTAGGGGACATAAAAAAACAGTTAAGGAACTTGGAGTTCTTGAATGTGAATAGAAAAAAAAGACTGGAGCAGTATAAGCTAGGTTTGTACCTTAAAGGGCTTTTAAAACCTTGTTAATAATAAATCTAGACGTTAGATTGAGATCAAGCTATTTATCCTCTAAATTAGGTGCCCTAAGTGACACTTATTACAAGGAATAGCAACTGATAACCAAGAACAAAATTTAGCCTGGGTGTAAAAAAGAAAAACTACATTTATTTGTGACTAATTAGGATTGCAATCTGGCAAACACCATCAAAGAGCTTTGAATTGTGTTTTGTATTTTCACAAAATGGTGGCTGTATTTATACCTTAATACAGAAACAGTTAATAATTAGGTTGACCAACTTGTTAGTCTAGTTAGTATGGCCTTATCTCTTAAGAAAGGGAATGTCTTTTCTCTAATTCAGGGGAAAAGTATGTATGGAATGTCAGGCATCAGTGATGAGTGATTCATGTTATAATCCTACTTACTCAGGAGGCTGAGATCTGAAGATTGAGGTTCAAAGCTAGGTGGGACAGAAAGGTCTGTGAGACTTATCTCCAGATAACCAGTAAAAAGCTGTAGGTACAAGTGTGGCTCAAGCAACAGAGCCCCGTCCTTGAGTGAAAAAGCTAAGGGAGAGCATCTTGACCCTGAATTCAAACCCAGTACCAGCACACACAAAAAATGTTTCAGGAAACTGACCCAGTCCAAAGGGGAGGTTGAGGGTGCAACCCTACTCACAGATGTGCTTGCGTACTTACATACGTAAAACTCCTCAGCAGTCAATGGCCTCCTGGCTCCATTTTAACTGTCCTGAGCCAAAATTACTCTAGTTGATTTTCTTCCTTGACACTAGTTTTTTTGTTATCTTCATTAGTTGGTGATGTAAGCCCTGTCCAACTCTTCTACCTCATTTCCTGCAGTTCTTTTCTATGCCTTAGCTGCTAACCTCCCAAATCCACCCATCCAGTGGCAATGTACATAATGAGAATGCTATTTAAATTCAGAGACAGGTTAATAATACAAGGAACTCAGGGATCCCTATCAGAAGACTGAATTTTGTCTAGAGAGGACCTAGTTTCCCATTTACATAATTCGACTTCGTTAAATTAGTAAGGACTGCTATAGAGATGATTTAAAGATAAATATTTAGTCACTATATTCACTTGATTCATTTAAACAATTTAATGTTCCAGAAATTCCTAAAATCTTATATAACTTTTTTTTTCACAGTGCTCACCATTGGTAAAAAACTTTATGAGGGGAAAACAAAAGAAGTCTATGAATTGGTAAATAACCCAGGAAAAGTCCTCCTGCAATCTAAGGACCAGATTACAGCAGGAAATGCAGCTAGAAAGAATCATTTGGAAGGAAAAGCTGCAATCTCCAATAAAATTACCAGTTGTATTTTTCAGTTGTTACAGGAAGCAGGTAAGCAGTTCCCCATATAAATAATTCCTTCCCTTGTCTGTCTTCCATGCAATCTTAAACTTACTGCCTTGGAGCCTTTAGTTCCTTATATTAAAGCTTAGTTCTTTGTTCCCTACTTTCTGATTATATAAATTAATACATGTCCTCTCAATATTCCCAATTGACTGATTTCCTATAGTTTCCTGAAAGCATTATTTCTTAAATCCAAGGAGGGGTGCAGTATATTTTGTTCCATTCAAGATAGATGTACTTCCCTTCTACAAAATAATTAAAATTCTATTCTGTCAGTGCATCTCTGAAGTAGTGGTTTTATCACATTTTAATTTAGTGTGGGAGAAAGTAGGCTAATTGGAACCCTTATCCACATTGGAAATGATAGGACCATAGTTTCTAAGTCACAGGATCTAGGGTTTTATTTCAAGGTTTCCTTGGTAGTGGTTCTCCTGGTGAATGAATCTATTTTGAGAGAGAGATAAAGGCAAATTTACATATGTTTTGCAGTACAGATAGATTTGATTATATTTAGCTATATATGTACTTTGTTTTATGTTTGTATTACTGGACATTGAACCCCGGATCGGGCACATTTAGACAAGGGCTCTACCACTTGGGCTATGCTACAACCCTCTCTCCAACCTTTTCATTTTCATTTCATTTTTGAGACAGTTTCACTGCTACCTTTGCCTGGCTGGCCTTAAACTCTTCCCTCCCTCCCTCCCCCCCCCCTCCTCAGTCATGGGGCCTGAACTCTGGGCTTGGGCACTGTCCCTCAGCTCTTTAGCTCAAGGCCAACGCTTTACCACTTGAGCCACAGGTGCCACTTGGGGCTTTTGCTTATGTGGTGCTGAAGAATTGAACCCATGGCCTCATGCATGCAAGGCAAGCATTCTACCACTGAGCCACCTTCCCAGCCCCTAAACTCCACTCTTGCCTGTACTTCCTGAGTAGCTGGGATTATAGGCACGCACCACAACACTTCTTAAATTTTTTTTTTAATTTTAAGTAGTTGTACAAAAGGTTTCAATTCAGAAAGCACACTGACATTACATACATATACATATACTTAAGTAGTAATGGATAAATATGGACCAAGTTTTTTTATTTACTTGTTCAGTTAGATCCTAGTATATTTTGGGAGGCTTTAAGACAGATGAATTAGGGTGATTGAGGTAACTATGTCCAGGATTTTTCCTGTTTTAATCCTAAATGTATGGTGCCCACAGGCAACTGGGAACTCTTCATAAATTATTCAAAGTATCTTTAAACTATATTTTGTTGCTAGATGTAGTGATACATGCCTGAAATCCTAACTACTTGGAGGTAAAAGTAAGATTGTCTTCCAAGGCCTGCCCCAGAAAAAGTTTAAGACCCAGTCTGAACAACTAATTAAAAGTAAAAGGGATATGTGTATGACTTTGTGGCCAGTAATGCCAGCCAAAAGTATATTATTTTTTTCCATAAGTAACTTAGCTAAAAATTAGTTCACAGAGTGTGTAAAGGTAGTCTCTACATTTTACATGTATATTTTAGTTCATTTTCTGTTATATCAGAATACTTGGAATTAGATAATTTATAAAAAGCCTTTTTTTTCCCAGTTCTGGAACTTAAACTCAGGACCTGAGCACCGTCCCTGAACTTTTGTGTTGAAGGCTAGTGTTCTACTACACCTGAGTCACATTTCCATTTCCAAGAACTCACTTTTATTCAGCTTATTTTAGTGTTGGAAGGATGGTCACAGGAATATCTGAGCTGATTAACATAGATGAAATGTGCTACACTTTACACAAGTAAAATTCACTTTTTTTTAATAACAAATGTAGGAACACTTTCTCACAAATTAAATGGAGTTTATGATTGGCAGTCAACTGAAAGGCATCATATTATTTAAACTAAGGTTCTTTTCTGTATAGAGAATATTATAATTTGAATATGAACTGATTTTCTTGTAAATGGGGGAAGTTCTATCAATAAAAGTAACTTGCTTATATTTAAGAACTAGAATTAGATACTTAGTTTATCAAGCTTAGTAGACAATTGAAAAAATATGGCTAATAACAGATTTAAGAAAGAATGCAGTTTTGTCTGTTTCAGGTTAAGAATGATTTAATTACCTGACTACTCATGTGCCTGGTCTTTTCATCAAAAGTTAAAATGATCTTAGTACTCTCACCTTCAATTTTAGCTACTCAGGAGGCTGAAATCTGGGGATCAATATTCAAAACCAACCAGGGCAAGAAAATCCATGAGATTCACATCTCCAATTAGCCACAAATGGAGTTGTGGCTCAAGTTGTAAAGCTCTAGCCTTTAGCAAAAAAGATCAGGGACAATACCTGGATTCAAACCCCAGCACCAGCATCCTCCCCCCGCCCCCATAAAAAAAGTGAAAGTGAAGATTTGAATTACTTCTTTGCGTTCTCTTATAAGATTGTTGTTTTTGCAGCATACAATAATTTACTGTCTTCTCTACTTCTGTTGAATCATTCTAGTCAGATGCAAAAAGAATACCAATAAGACAGTACATAGACATGTACATTGCACTTTGGGTCCAGGTTCTACTACTGATTGGCATTATGAAATGACTTAAGCTTCTATGAGCCTCTGTAAAGGGAGACTAATAACCTATCTCAAAAAATTTATATACAGCCGGGTGCTGGTGGCTCACGCCTGTAATCCTAGCCACTCAGGAGGCTGAGATCTGAGGTTCGAGGTTCAAAGCCAGCCTGGGCAAGAAAGTCCATGTGACTCTTATCTCCATTAACCACTCAGAAAACCAGAAGTGGTGCAGTGGCTAAAGTGAGAGCTGTCGCCTTGAGCTGAAGAGCTGAGGGACAACTCCCAGGCCCAGAGTTCAAATCCCACGACCAACAACAACAAAAAATTATACAAATATATGTAGAAAACAGTACAGTGACTTGTTATAAGTAAAAGTTGTTTATGATTAAAGATTCCCCAATTCCTTTCTGATATAAAAAGGCTGGTTTTAAGTTTGAGAATTAAGTTGGGATTTAAGATAACTAACATCACAGGCTGAAAATAGGTATCTTACATCAAACCCATACAGATCTACTGGAGGTGTTTTAATTCATGTTAATGCTGCAGCATTCCATTGTACTGTGATGTTGATAGAATACCTCCAGGAGAGGCAACATAGTCTTTCACAGCCTTCACGGCTGTGTGGACTACCCACTGAGCTTTGCCTAGTACTAGCTGACATTACTACAGTGTCTCTGTAATTTGTTCGGTTAATGACATTAATTGAATGCTAGTAGTTAAAAAATATTTATAATACTTAAAATAATAGACTCATGAAGTAGGTTTCTTTTGTGTGTGTGAAGTGTGTATGTACCTACATATGGCAGTTCTAGGGCCTTGTGTTTTCACTTGGCTTTCTTATTCAAGTCTGATGGTCTACCATTTGAACCATACTTCCATTTTATTTGCTGGTTAATTGGAGGTGTGTCATGGACTTTCCTGCTCAGGTTGGCTATGAGCCTTGTCTTCAGTTCTTACCCTCTTGAATATCAAGGATTACAGGCATGAGTTACCAGTTTCTACATAGGAAATGAGTCCTTGAAATACTGAAATTGTGACAAATATACATAAAGTTAAACCATTTTACCCGTTTATATCACCAGTGTGGCATTCGTGTTAAGAGTATTGTACATTCATCCCATTTCCAAAACTTTTTCTGAAGCATAGTCTTCATTCTTCATCTCAGCACTTTGTAACCTTTCTTTTATGTGTACCTATGAATTTGCCAGTTGATTGGTATCAATGGAATCATAAGCATCTTTTTTTGTGATGTATTTCATTTTAATAATTTTCAAGGTTCATTTATAATGTGACAGATTTTTAGGTTTGGAAGTATTACAATTTAGCATGCTTGGGGAGGGGCCCTATTTCTTTTTTGTTTTTTGGTTGGTTGGTTGGTTTTTTGTGCCTGATCTGGGGCTTGAACTCAAGGCCTAGATGCTTTCCCTGAACTATGTTACTCAAAGCTAGCGCTCTACCACTTGAGCCAAAGTTCTGCTTTGACTTTCTTGGTGATTAATTGAGAGAGTCTCAAAACTTTCTTGCTCTAGATGGCTTTGAACCACAATCCTCAGATCTCAGCCTCCTGAGTAGTTTGGATTATAGGCTTGAATCACCCAGCTTCTTTTTCTTTTTTAAAGTCAGAGACGAGGACTTAAACTCTGTATTTGATGCTTTCGCTCATTGGCTGGCACTCTACCAACTGAGCCACACCTCCAACCCTTCCCATTTGCTTTTTGGATTTTTTTTTTCACAAAGTCAAATATAAGGAAACAGATTACAACAAATTAAACACAGCTGATGATAAAATATGATTGACAGTTTCTGCACATCAGTTGAACTTTGTATTATGCACATAGCAACTTAGAATTTTGGTTTTTGAAATTTCTTCTATTTGCCTGTGCTTGGTGAAAATTGTATGGATTAACCAAGTGACTATAGTCTGAGCTTATAGTTGATTCTGATAATCAGTGTGTGGGGTCCTCATCAATTATAGAATATAAGAAGTCTGTGACTAAGTTAACATTTAGAAGCAATTTAGTGCCACTTGAATATGTCTTGTCCAAAATTAGATATTCAGTAATAAAAGAGATACTCAATATGTATTGTTGAATTGATGAGTGAATGATTGATACTCTGGAGGCCAAGTAAATTCTTTACTGAAAGTGGTGGCACATGCCTTTAGCTTAGGAGCGAAAAAAGAGATTTTGTAATATTTTGTAAAAGGAAATTCTAGTAGATAATTTACCTTTCATCATCAATGTGTAGGTATTAAAACTGCTTTCGCTGGAAAACATGGGGAGACAGCGTTTGTTGCACCTCAGTGCGCAATGATTCCAATTGAGTGGGTGTGCAGGAGAATAGCAACTGGCTCCTTTCTCAAAAGAAATCCTGGTGTCAAGGAAGGATATAAGTTTTACCCCCCAAAAGTGGAGATGTTTTTCAAGGTAATAATTTTATCTGACTATTACATAATAAGTACCATACTGTATTACAAGCATAAAAGATTTAAATATTGAAGCCTTGATATTATAGATGACCTAAAATTTATGTAAGGTACACTTCCCTTTGTAGTGATGTGTCTATCAGATTTTTGAAAGAAAATACCTTGAAAATGGGCTTATCTATGGGTTAGGTTAATTAACAAAATGACACATTTAATAGTAGGAAGAATATTAAATTTAGATTGAGAAGTACCATTTAGAAAGATGGCCAGTGCTGACATTTAAAGAAATTTACAGCTGGTCATGGGGACAATGGTCCTTAATCCCAGAAGTCACATAATCATAGCAACTGGGTGGTGGAGGCAGAAAGATCACAAATTCAAGGCTAGCCCAGGCAGCCCAGCCTGCACAGGCTGGCTTTGCACCTTGATCCTCAGGTCTTAGCCTCCTGAGTAGCTAAGATTATAGGCATGAGCTACCTATATCCAACCTAACTCCTTTTCTTTTCTTTTTTTGGTCTGTCATGGGGCTTGAACTCTGGGCCTGGGCGCTGTCCCTCAGCTCTTCAGCTCAAGGCGAGCGCTCTACCACTTGAGCTACAGCGCCACTTCCGGTTTTC
>NW_012267224.1:28018246-28087938 GCF_000151885.1 Dipodomys ordii
GGAAGTGGCGCTGTAGCTCAAGTGGTAGAGCGCTCGCCTTGAGCTGAAGAGCTGAGGGACAGCGCCCAGGCCCAGAGTTCAAGCCCCATGACCAACAACAACAAAAAAAAAAAAGATTAGTAAGTAGTCCTGTATAAATTCTTATATTTTCTATGAGTCTTAGAGTTGATAAAAACTGAGTTTGAGAAGATTTGATTGGCTGAAATGTGTTTCATAGAGGGAAAACAAATTTCAGGTATATTTGACCTAGTGTAAGTCACCCAAATACTTTGAATTTTAAAGGAACTATGAAAAATAGACAAAAATATTTTTTTTAGTTAAGTGGTATTATAAACAAAAATGTTTTAGAAAAAGTAGATATTTTTGAGGAACATATGCCCAGGAGAAAAACAAGAGGTTTTGTTTTCTTTTTTGTTTGTGAAAAGTTCAGAAGTTTTAGATATAAATAAATGACATGATTTTAAATTAATTGCAATGTTTTATTCTCAGGATGATGCCAACAATGATCCGCAGTGGTCTGAGGAACAGTTAATAGCAGCAAAGTTTTGCTTTGCTGGACTTGATATAGGCCAGACTGAAGTGGATATCATGAGTCATGCTACACAAGCTATTTTTGAAATACTGGAGAAAGCTTGGTTGACCCAGAACTGTACACTGGTTGATATGAAGGTATAGATAAAATAAGGAGATTTGAAAGTCAAGGTTATAACCAGAAATGTAGTTTAGAAGTATTTGTTTTTAATTTCTCTAGATTGAATTTGGTGTTGATATAACCACCAAAAAGATTGTTCTGGCTGATGTTATTGATAATGACTCCTGGAGACTCTGGCCATCAGGAGATCGGAGCCAGCAGAAAGACAAACAGGTATGTATTGTTTTGTAAGAGTATTTGCAAGATCATGATGGCATAAAGGAGAGAGAAAAAGGCACTTAATCCTTCTGATATGAACCTGACTTGTTAATTGCTATTTAAAGCTTAATATCTACTACATCTTGATGAGTATACTATGAATAATACTTTAAACGTGACAAGCAAATTTCTCATTATCTTCGTAGCCTCTCACAGCAATGAAAACTAAGGCTCTAAGAGGATAATTGTCTTCCCAATTACAAGAGTAAGAAAGTGACAGGCTGCAACTGTATGCAAAGTCTTTTGGATCTTGCTCTATTTCTGTTCTTTCTTACAAACTGGGGGTGAGATCGTCTGTATAATTAATACATTAGAATTCTCAAGGCAGTATTTATAGTTGGTATTGTAGAATTATTTAACCTTAAATGAAAATAAAACTTCTCTACAGACCATTCTTTAATTCAGAAAATGAATTTGTAGACTGAGATGTATCTTCACTTTTTACTATATAAAGCTGTCATTATCCCTTATCAAAATTCAGAAAACAGTGTCATATAACAAAAGGTACTTGTTTTCTAACTTTTTTATTCTTTTCTAGTCTTATCGTGACCTCAAACTAGTAACTCCTGAAGGACTTCAGATGGTAAAGAAAAATTTTGAATGGGTTGCAGAGAGAGTAGAGGTAATCCTTCTACAGTAAATCTGTAGAGTATCATTCATTTCTTTTTTAAGAAAATTTTATTTCAAAATGGATATCCCTGTAATCCCAGCTATTCCAAATGTTGATCTAGGAGGAGTCTCAAGTTCAAAGCTGCTCTGGGCTACTTAGTGAATAAGACTTTGTCTCAGTAAAGAGACACTTTCAGCCAGGTGCCGGTGGCTCACGCCTGTAATCCTAGCTACTCAGAAGGCTGAGATCTGAGGATCATGGTTCAATGCCAGGCCTGGCAAGAAAGTCCGTGAAACTCTTATCTCCAATAAACCACCAGAAAACCGGAAGTGGCGTTGTAGCTCAGTGGTAGAGTGCTAGCCTTGAGCTGAAGAGCTGAGGGACAGCGCTCAGGCCCAGAGTTCAAGCCCCACGACCAACCAAAAAAAAAAAAAAAAACACTTAAAGAAAATATCCCAGCTATATTCCTCCCAGATCCTGGAAAAATTTTCTCATTTACCTTTCCATTGCTACTCGGTGTTAATGGCAGGAGATGGATGAAACTTCATGCAGTTGTTTTCTTTTTATATATATATATATATATATATACTCAAAGGCCTTGTCTTCCACCTTCTATACAACTGTTAAAGTCATTTTAATTTTTATGCTATTATTATTGTTCATGTAATTCCTTTATGAATTGAATGTGACTTGTGGTTACCTGAGGATTACAGTCACCTTTTAGAACATTTCCGTGAGAACACTCATTGTGAATTCCAAGCAGCAAACTTAGATTTCTAACATAATCTCATTTGACTGATCATGCCTTAAAATACTGAGTGGAATGTACTAAAATCCTTGGTGATAGCAGAGAAAAACCTTATAATGAAAGTTTTTTTTTATCATTTCTAAGTATTAATTGAAAGATCTGAGCATTTCGTTTTATTAGCAAATATAATTTGTCTAGTGAAGTTTGTGTACATGCTAACACCAGGGCATGGATTTAGGTCCTAATGTTCACTTGGCTTCCTTGTTCATGTTTGGTGCTCAACCACTTGAGCCTTCTGCATGGCTTTTTTTTAATAATTTTTTTTTGAGATTAGGTGATTACATAAAT
Organism: Dipodomys ordii; assembly: GCF_000151885.1. Taxonomy (NCBI): domain Eukaryota; kingdom Metazoa; phylum Chordata; class Mammalia; order Rodentia; family Heteromyidae; genus Dipodomys; species Dipodomys ordii. The sequence goes on from NW_012267224.1 coordinate 28,020,863, forward strand.
TTCAGTACTGTGGAATAGTGATACTTAAAGTCACAAACATATTTTAACCTTCACAAGGCAATTGTCATTATCATGGTCTATAAAATTTGTGAATTCTATAAGCTTTGACAATACAATTATTTCTTCCACTCAGGTGATACTTAGATTTCTTTCCTTTTGCTTAATGTAGCTGTTCCCTCTTTCCCTCTAATTCCCTCCCTCCCATCACTGCCTTTAAGTTGCTTAGTTCATTTTCATCAATGTCCAGTACAGCTGATGGGCCCTTCCGTTGTATGTTTTCCCATTTCCCTCTATCTCCCCTCATGTGCACTTATATATGCCATATATCTGGTCAAGAACATGGAGTCATTTAGCAATGATACAACAAAATGAGTGGAAGTCCTTTGTTTCTCGGGTCCTATTTACTTTGTCGTATCTCCTTGCATTTTGGCTTTAGCATCCACATATCAGGGAGACCATGTGCCATTTGTCTTTTTTTTTTTTTTTTTTTTGTCGGTCATGGGGCTTGAACTCTGGGCCTGGGTGCTGAGCCAGAGCACCACTTCTGGCTTTTTCTTCTTATGTGGTGCTGAGGAATCAAACCCAGGGCCTCATGCATGCAAGGCAAGCACTCTACCACTGAGCCACCTTCCCAGCCCCCCATTTGTCTCTTTGCTCTTGGCTTAACTCACTCAAAATGATTTGCTTAGTTCAGCATGGCTTTTTGCCAAGTAAGGATGGAGTTTCTCAGACTTTATCTTTTGGCTGCTTCAAATTATGATCTTATACTTTTCGGCCTCCTGAATAGTTAGAATTACAAATGTGAGCCACTGGTGCCCAGCTTGTAAGCTGGGTGCTGGTGGCTTACGCCTGTAATCCTAGCTACTAAGGAGGCTGAGATCTGAGGATCATGGTTCAAAGCCAGCCCGGGCAGGAAAGTCTGTGAGACTCTTATCTCTAATAAATCACTAGGAAAAAAAAAAAACAGAAATGGTGTTGTGGCTCAATCGGTAAGAGGACTCGCCTTGAGCTGAAGAGCTGAGGGATAGTTCCCAGGCCCAGAGTTCAAGCCCCATGACTGACCACAAAAAAAAAAAAAAAAAAAAATTTCACCTATAGCCAGGTGTGGTAGCACATGATTCTAAATGAGAACACTCAGAAGGCTGAAGTAGGAGGATCAAAAGTCTAAGGCCTTCCTGAACTACATACTCAACAACAAAAAAGGTGCCTTACCTATTACATTTTAGTTAAGTAGACCACTTCTTTTTTATGTAGAAGTTGTATTTTTGTTAAAATACATCCTTTTGTTTTAAATTTGGTTTGTTAAGAAAGTATCTGTCCAGATGTAATTTTGCTGCAAACTTTATTCTATGATAAAAAGAACTATTCTTGTGTACTACATCCTATGTTTATTCACTTTTGTTTTTGTGTTCTTTCTCATGGTTATGCTTCTCTTTTCCAGTTACTCCTGAAATCAGACAGTCAGTGCAGAGTTATAGTATTGATGGGTTCAATTTCTGATCTCAGTCATTGTGAGAAAATTAAAAAAGCTTGTGGAAATTTTGGAATTCCATGTGAACTTCGAGTAACATCTGCTCATAAAGGACCAGATGAAACCCTGAGGATTAAGGCAGAGTATGAAGGTAAGCTTCAAGTAACTAGAGCATTTCACGTATTTCTAATTTTGCCAAAGAATATGTATTTTAAACTAATATCAAAATGAATTTTTCCTGTTTCTGAGAATTATTTGATGTGCTATACTTTCATGACACTCACACCAAAAGATCATAAGGTATTTCAAGATCTTAAAAAAGAATAAATTCCGGGCTGGGAAGTTGGCTCAGTGGTAGAGCGCTTGCCTTGCATGCCTGAGGCCCTGGGTTCGATTCCTCAGCACCACATAAGCAAAAAGAAAAAAGTCAGAAGTGGCACTGTGGCTCAAGTGGTGGAGCGCTAGCCTTGAGCTGAAGAACTGAGGGACAACGCCCAGGCCCAGAGTTCAGGCCCCACGACTGGACCCAAAAAAAAAAAAAAGAATAAATTCCAAGTACAAACATAGAAGGAAACGATGAGCTGGAGAACTTTGAGGAGCTCTGGTGTCTTAACCTAATAAACTTCCCCTCCTGTCCACCCGCCAGCATTGTATCTCAGTGCAAACAGTGTCGTCTGCACAATATCTGAGGCAGAAGCAGCAGAATCTTTGGTGTCTTTAATGGCCAGTCTTTGCTGGGAGGCAGAAATTGAGGCATAGTTTCAGGTTATAATAACAACAATAAAGTAGTTATGAGATAGCATTAAGTTCAGGTATAGATTAACCACCAAATATTTCTCAACTTGTAAAAATGAGGATTGACTATTTTCTCTAAAGGTAACTGCTATGAGGAGTATATTCAGTTATTTGGGAGGACAGTGGTAGTGTTTCAGACTCCTTCAGTAAACTAATGACAGCTAGAATCTTTTTCTCCAAAACAAATTGAAATTTGAAATGTGAGCCATTCAAGGTGGTGTGTGCCTATAATCCCAGTGCTCTGGAAAATCATGAATTCAGAGCAATCCTCTTCCCAAAGAAATGCAAAATTTTATATTCTAGCTTACAAATACTTGCTTTAGGAATCAAGGTACAACTCAAGAACTCGCCCTAAGCCTTCAATCATCATGACTCCTTGCACAAGGACCACTCAGCAGAAGATCACTGTTAAGTTGATACGATTTTGAACAGCCTAAGCAATAGAAGAAGGTCCTTGGAGCCATTTCCTCTCTAACCCACTGGCATTGCCTTTATTCTATAAATCTCAAAAGCAGTCAAACCTATTCTAGCTAGCTAAAATTACTTGGTAAACAGTAAGTGACAGAATGAATCATATATTTTGAATATATGTATAACAGTAGCATTTTAATACTATTTTTCAGAGACGATTGTGCAAGAAATGAAGGATTTGATATATTAAGGATTTTATATTCTTTTTTAGTGTTTAACATGATTTTAACTTGTCATTGCTCTAGGAGATGGCATTCCTACTGTGTTTGTGGCAGTGGCAGGCAGAAGCAATGGCTTGGGCCCAGTAATGTCTGGAAACACTGCGTATCCTGTCATCAGCTGTCCTCCCCTCACACCAGACTGGGGAGCTCAGGATGTGTGGTCATCTCTTCGGCTGCCTAGTGGTGAGACACATCAAAAAAATTTTTTTTGTTACAAAAATTTCAAACATGAAACATACATAAACAGAATAATGAAGTCTCACATGTCCATTACTTGACTTTGTTTACCATTTTGCTGCATTTATAGCTCCATTCTTCTAGATTATTTTAAAGCACATTTTAGTACTTCATACTTACATGTACATCTCCAAGAGATACGGGCTGTTTTTTCTTTTGTTATGGGGCTTGGACACTGCCCTAAACTTTTTTTGCAAAAGGCTAGTGCTCTACTACTTTGAGCCACAGCTCCATTTCCATTTTACTGTGGTTAATTGGAGATAAGAGTCTCATGGACTTTGCTGCCTGGATTGGCTTAGAACCATGATCCTCAGATCTCAGCCTCCTGAGTAGCTAGGATTACAGGCATGAACCATGAGTGTCTAGCTCTGTTTTGTTTATGTAAGTTACACTCACACTGTGTTGACCTTCATTTGGGGAGGAAGTGTGCTGGGGATTGAACCTAGAGCTTCATGTATGCTAGCAAGCACTCATGACTATATCACATCCCTAGATGCTATATTTTCATTACCTGTCTGGTTGATTTCCCTCTTTTCTTTCTGAACCATTAGGTGTTGGCTGCTCAACCATACTATCTCCAGAAGGTTCAGCTCAGTTTGCTGCTCAGATATTTGGATTAAACAACCATTTAGTATGGGCCAAACTTCGAGCAAGCATATTGAACACGTGGATTTCCTTGAAGCAAGATGACAAGAAAATCAGAGAATGTAATTTATAAGAAAAAAAAAAGTTATTCATGAATGAAATGTTTTTTCATTCTTCTGAAAACAATAAATTCCTAGTTTCATAGCCAAAAAGAAGCAAGGTAAAAAGATGATTTTAAATGAATGGAAATGGTTTACTAGCATATAAGAATTTCTAGACACAAGGATTAGTAAAATGGCTATTAGCATTTACTATATAGGTAGCAAAATTATTATAGCATTTTAGAATTAATCTTCCCACTCTACATGGTTATTGTTAGCTAACAGGTAACATACCTGAATCAAATATATTTTGTAAATGCAAATGTCCTTTTCTAAAGATCTGAAGTTATTACCCGCCCTTTTGTGTCTTCATGCAAATTTTGGAGACTGAAATGCTTTCAGTTTCTGGTCTTCAAATTTAAAGGTTGTGCAGTTTTATTTTTCAAGGACCCTTTGCATATTCCAGGAAAGCATGCACAAGGCCTTGGGTTCAATCCCCAGCAACATAGAAAAAAGGAAGCTGAGATTGATGTTCGGAGAAACAAGTGAGGAAACACAGTGAGTGGAAAGGGGACTTTTCTGAGATCTTTTTTTGTTATCAGTACAGTTTTCCTTGGAAAAAGTAGTCCCTTGCCATCCTAAATGAGAAACTAAATAAATCTTACTTAACTATGTAACTTGGTATGGTGGGGTGCCTCTGTGTAGATCATAAACTTCTAATTCTGATAAGACATTTTTGGCTGTATCAGCAGTCATCAGCCTACAATCATGGTCAGAAACGTCCTCTCAGTTGATAACCATAATTTATTTTTATGCTAATATGTATCTGGTCTTGGACCTAGCAAAACTTGCTAGGAATTTTTAATGAGCTCATATGTGTTACTTAAGTCTTGACTTGCATAAGCTAGGCTTTTGTCCAGATTTATTCTGTTAGTGTTTCCTTCATTTTTCTTTGACCTATTTATCATGTCCACACACATATATTAGTTGAGTAACCTCATATACTAAGCAAACTGAGTCCCTGACTAGCTCTCCAGTCCCTCTCTTGCTCTGTTGCTTCTCTTTCCCTCTCTCTTTTTTTGCCATTTCTGGGGCTTTGACTTTGGGCCTGGACACTGTCCCTGAGCTTCTTTTTGCTCAAGGCTAGCACTCTACCACTTGAGTCACAGTGCCACTTCTGGCTTTTTGTGTTGATACGGTACTGAGGAATTGAACCCAGGGCTTCATGCATGCAAGGCAACTAAGCCACATTCCCAGCCTCCTTAGCTCTTTCTACTTAAACCACCATCTGCAGCTTTTTGCTGGTTAGTCTTTTCTGTCCAAGCTGGCTTCAAACTGTAATCCTCAGAGCTCCTACACTCTTGACAGCTAGGATTTTAGGTGTAAGCCATTGGTACCCTGCTGAAATTGCTTTACTTTTATTGGTGTTTATGCATTTGTCTTCTTATGCTTCAGCTACTTGGGGTATTAATCTCATGTCTGGTACAGTAAAATAAAAATAGTGGAACAAAATTTCCTTCAGCAATAAAAAGGAAGGATTTAACTCCTTATTCTGGTCTCAACATCTCTTTTCCTAAATTTTCTCCATCGAACTTATATTTATTGTTTACCCTCTCCCAACTAAAAAATACATTCCACAGTACACTGAGACATCCTTGTTAATTTTATCCCAGCAATTAGTATAATGCCAAACAACAGCATATACATCACAATGAAATACTAAATAAACAGAAGTACAAATTTCCAGAGGTCTGGAAACCTAGAACTACGTAGAACTTAATATCAGAGGAATACTTCCTGCAAGAGTATGCTGTAGCTTGTTTCAGCTTTGCCACCAGCCTTTTAACACCATTGGCAAGTGTTATATTTAGGAGGTGGAACGTATTTGAAGAAACTAAGGTCACTGGAACTGTGCCCTTGAAGGATATATTAGGACCCTCTGTCCTTCTACTTTGTAGTCCCAATGAGGTGAGCAGCTTTGCTCAGCCATGTACTTTTTTTTTTTGTCGTTCATGGGGCTTGAACTCTGGGCCTGGGCGCTGTCCCTCAGCTCTTCAGCTCAAGGTTAGTGCTCTACCACTTGAGCCACAGTGCCACTTCTGGTTTTCTGGTGGTTTATTGGAGACTGGAGTCTCACAGTCTTTCCTGCCTGGGATGGCTTTGAACTGAGATCCTCAGATCTCAGCCTCCTGAGTAGCTAGGATTACAGGCATGAGCCACCAGTGCCCGGCTCAGCCATGTACTTTCTTCCAAGAGGTTCTGTGTAGCACATGTCCAAAATCAGAGCCAACTTAACCACGGACTGAAAATGAGCCGTAATAAACCTTTCCTCCTTAGAAATTGGTTATCGCAGATATTTTATCACAGTGACAGAAACCTCTGAATTGAAAAGGTGGCAAGCAAAATCTAGATTACAAAAGGCCTTACATTCTAGTTTATAGTATGGATTTTATAATTAGGGTGGTAGAGTGTTATTACATAAAGAGTTTAAGAAACCAATCTGGGTTTTTTTTTGTTGTTTACCAAGTGAAGAGGACTCAGAAGGCAGAATGTATGAGCCCAGAGGGGGCCCCTCAGAATGAACTTGGTAGTACCTTAATCTTGGACTTCCCAGCCTCGGCATTGTGAGATAGATATCAAGCCACTGGTTTAGAAGACTCCTGATTCAAAAATAGTTTAAACCCACATGAATCATTTTCATCACAAACATTAAGCTGAACAAGTAGAAATCCATCAGAGAGGAATTTCTACAACCTATAAAGTAAATTAGGCCACAGTGATAAGTGCCAATCCTTACATGAAGTCAAGTTAGGACTACTAAAGCATTGGCTTTAGGGGTCATAAACATCTTTAGAGAATACAGTGGAATCTATAGAACCCTTTCTCAAAAACTCACACAAGGGCAGGGAATGTAGCTTAGTGGTAGAGTGCTTACCTATCATGCATGAAGCCTTGGGTTTGATTCCTGGGTACCACATAAACAGCAAAAGCCAGAAGTGGTACTGTGACTTAAGTGGTAGAGTACTAGCCTTGAATAAAAGAAGCTTAGGGACAGTGCCCAGACCCTGAGTTCAAGCCCTGGGACTGGCAAAAATAAATAAACACAAAATTTTGACTATAAAGCGTCATCTGGAACAGCTCTGAAATCTAGATGTAATTGACTTGAAACTAATGACAGTTCCTGTCATGATAGGTTCCTGTTATGAAAGCTCACATATTTACTGGTTCACAAGGATTATATCTTTTTTTTTTTTTTGTCGGTTGTGGGGCCTGAACTCTGGGAGTGGGTACCGTCTCCCAGCTCTTCAGCTCAAGGCTCTGCCACTTGAGCCACAGCGCCAACTTCCAGCTTTTTCTGTTCATGTGGTGCTGAGGAATCAAACCCAGGGCCTCATGCATGCAAGGCAAGCACTCTAACACAGCCAATTTCCCAGCCCAGATTATATCCTCTTACACCTAGACTTAGTCTACTTCAGTCCAAACATTTGTTAGTCAGGAGTGTTTTTATGAGTGAGATAAAGTTTTGAACTCAGGATCTTCATGCCTCCATTAGAAATGAAAGGTGAAAAGGAGTTATCTAGATTGTTAAGATAAAGTGGCAGGAATTAGCAAAGTCCTGTCTCGAGTAAGCTACTCAGGAAGATGTGTAACATTAAGTGTACTGGGGGGTGTCAAGCACATTGGAATGTACTTGTAATCCAGAACCCCAGAGACCGACATGGGGAGGGGGAGGATCATGAGTTTAAGCACAACCTAGGCCATACAGCCAAACTCTAAAATATGTAACACATATATAACACTACATACTGTATGATACATATGGTGACAATATTACTGTATAGGTATCTATCCCTTTCCTGTATACAACAAAAATACCTCAACACTTAAGGTTTTACAGGAACCCAGAATGCCTTATGTCTGTCCTGTTTACTGTGTGCCTGCCAGATGCATGAATTATCTTTTACCCCAGAACAATTATATTTCATGCTTAATTTACAGTGGGCAAAATGGAATCCAGGAAGGAAATTGTGGCCGGGCGCCAATGGCTCACTCCTGTAATCCTAGCTTCTCATGAAGCTGAGATAGGAAGATCACCATTGGAAGGCAGCCTGGGCAGCAAAGTGCATGAGACCTCACAAGGGGGAAAAAAGCCAAAAGTGGAGTTGTGGTTCAAGCGGTAGCGTGCTAACCTTGCGCACACATACAAGTTCAGGGATACTGCTCAGGCTCTGAATTCAAACTCTGGGACCGTCCCCCCCCCCGCCCCCCCTCCAAATGTTTACTGTCAGTCATCTAGTCAGTCCCAAAACCAGGTTCAGAACTTTGACTTGTTACCATCACAGCCTGACTGGCCATGTTTGAAGTGAAAGATGCAAACAAGAGGGAGGGAGGGGGTAAATCTAAGGGGTTTTCATCAAATACGACTTCACTCTATGCATGCACCCTTCGCGACCAGAACGTCCTCGGCCTTCCCCAGAACCAACCCCAGCTCTCCTAAATCCCTACAGTTCCAAGTGCTGGTGTGTTCCCGATTACCAAGGAGCCGGGCCCCACGCACTGACTCCCTGCTTTGTAAACTAGCTCGCAAAGGCCGTGGCGCCACTGGAGAGTGACACGAGTCCGTGAGTCCCTTCTAGTTCCCCGGCGGGGACAGACGCCGTCCAGGCAGCCCCCCACCCGGGACTACAGGTTCCATTCTCGCCTCGAGACCGGAAGATTGTGGTTTCCGACGCTACCCCGGGGGTGTAGAAGCTCCGGACTCCAACCACGTTGCTCAGCAACCACCAGCTTCCTCCTCCGCTAGGCCAACTAGAGAATCCGCTTCCGGGCCAGAGGTCGTCCCCGCCCCGCCCCTCGTCTCCTCCAAGATGGCGAGCAGTGGCAGCAGTGGGGGGGCATCGGTGCCGGCCTTGTGGAGTGAGGTGAACCGTTATGGCCAGAACGGCGACTTCACGCGCGCTCTCAAGACCGTCAACAAGAGTGAGTGTCGGGGGGGCGGGGGCGCCGAGGAGGGTCTGGGCGGCGGGAGAATGTCGCTGGTTTCCGGCGCGCGGGACCCCCTCGGAGCCGCTGCGCCGAGCGGGAGATCCGGGCGTCGTCCCGGCCGCGGCCCGTGGCCCGTGGCGGGGAGGGAGCGAGGCGCGGCCGCTTGGCGGGGGCCCCCGGGTTGCAGGTGGCCGAGAGCCACGTGGACTTCCCGCTTTCCTGGCCGCGGGACGCGCCGGACAACTTTAAAGAGACCGAAGAACCCGCACTCTTGCCAGCTGTTTTCCCCACTTGATTTCTTCCTCGCTGCCTTGTTTTAGAAAGGCCAATACGACACCAGATCGCCTCTTCCTCGTCCTCCTGAGCGAGGCGATCGAGTCAGCATTGTGGCCACAACTTGTTCTCTTGGGCTGGGCCTGGGCCACGTAATTGACCAGCTGGTGCTGAGCTGGTTCTAAGTTACGCAGAACGGATCCGGGCAGAGGGCAGGGCCCATCCATAGGTCAGACCTGCTAGAGCCAGTTGCAGAATCACCCCGATGTCGTTTCACTGGAGAACGGACAGGGGAACGCACGTACATTTGAATTACGTCGGGAAAGTTTGGCCTGCTCTTTTGCTGGTTTAGTGATCATTTCAGCGTTTTAGTGCCTTCAACGTGAGGTTCACGGCGTTTGTCTTTTATCCTTTAACCACGAATGCTAATACGGCCGTGTGCTTTAAATGCTCAGTTGTTCGGAGTTCTCTGCTAAAGTCGCAACCTGTATATGTTAGGTTTGGGGATGTAATTAAGCATTTCAACTGTGCAAAGCGGGAGAAACATAAAAAGTATGGCAGTGACACACGGGCTATACAGATACTTTTCAGCCACCCGTTGCTGAGTTAATGTGCAAGTGGTGGCTTTGACTGACACATATGCACCTTTTTTTTCATCTCAAGGAGCTTCATATTAAAAAATTAAGTAGTTATACAAAGGACTGTAGTTATACAGTTCCATAACTATGATCTTGGCCATTTTGACACTGAATATCTGTTAGCGTTGAAACCTCGCTACCTGGGTACTTCTGAGTCAGGGTGAAAAGGAAAAGTTTGAGTGGCTGTTTTTGTTTTGTTTGGGAACATTGCTGGCAAGATTATGTTTGCATTGTCCTTTTTTTGGGGGGGGGAGTCCCTTCGTGGGGCCTGAAATCTGGGCCTGGGCACGCTTTCCCTCAGCTCTTCAGCTCAAGGCTAGCGCTCTACCACTTGAGCCACAGCACCACTTCCGGCTTTTTTCTTTTTGCTTATGTGGTACTGAGGAATCGAACCCAGGGCCTCATGCATGCAAGGTAAGCGCTCTACCACTGAGCCACCTTCCCTTCCCAGCTCGCATTGTCCTTTTTTTTTTCCCCTTGGTCAGGAGGCTTGAACTCTGGGCCTGGGCGCAGTCCCTTAGCTCTTCAGCTCAAGGCTAGTGCTCTATCTCTCATGCCACAGCACCACTTCCGGCTTTTTCTGTTTATGTAGTGCTAAGGAACTGAACCCAGGCCCTCATGCTTGTGAGTCAAGCACTCTACAACTAAGCCACCTTCCCAGCCCCTGCATTGTACTTTATAGTTTCTAAGATTTTCCAAGAACATTGTCAATTCATCTTCTTGATAACCTCGTGAAAAAGTTATGCTTTTATGCTCATTTTGTAGCTCAGAACACTGAAATTTTGCTATTAAGTTATTTTCCCGAAAACTCCCAAGGAGTTAGTGGCAATCTTGCACTACACCTAAAGTATCTTATAATCTTACCATTTAGAGGATAAAGAGGATTGAGAATTTGAGACCAGCTTTGGTTAGGTTGCATAGAAAGACCCTGTCTTTAAAAAAAAGTAAAAAGTTATTTGCTTCCAACTTTCACATGAACTTTTCTTTCTCTGTGAAGTAATAAAATGTATATTTGCATCATAAGATTATGAACCCAAGGCCTTGAATTATAGCAAGCCCTCTACCAGTAAGCTTTATCCTCAGCCATCTTGAAAATCTATATGTGTGCATGCCAAAACTCAGGGGCTAGGCACTATCCTTTAATTTTTTCACTCTACCACTTGTGCTGTAGCTCTACTTAAAACTGTTGTTGGTTTTTTTGTTGTTTTTTGCTTTTTTGTCAGTCGTGGGCCCTGAACTCTAGGCCTAGGCTCTGTCCCTCAGCTCTTCAGTTCAAGGCTAGCTCTCTACCGCTTGAGCCACAGCGCCACTTCTGGCCTTTTCTGCTTATGTGTTGCTGAGGAACCCAGGGCCTCATGCATGCAAGGCAAGCACTCTACCACTGAGCCACGCTCCCAGCCCGTACTTACAACTTTTTGGTGTTTAAGTAAAAAGAAAGTTTCATAGCTTTAGCCTACCCTAGCTGGCTTTGAACCATAAGCCTTGGATCTCAGCCTCTTGAGTAGCTGGGATTACAAGCATTAAAGCATCAACTTCCAGCTTTCTTTTGGAAATCTTTATCTTACTGAAAATCAGATCTGTAATTCCTGTTGCCCCTGAAAAACAAAGATTAGTTGTTATTGTTTTACTACTTTGACAAACCTTATCTACTGTAGTGAAAATGGAAATGTGGCTTCTTAATGCAACAGAAAAACCGTGAAAAAAGAATGGATTTTAAAATGACTATATTAAAATTCTTCTCCAGTACTGCAGATCAATAAGGATGATATAACTGCCCTGCACTGTAAGGTAATATGTCTTATTCAGAATGGAAGTTTCAAGGAAGCCTTGAATGTCATCAATACTCACACCAAAGTGTTAACAAAGTAAGTGATTATCTCAATGTATAGAACCACTTTTGTTAAGAGTTATAACCTCTTCCATGGTTTCTCCTCCACTAGTCATTTTTTTAACCTACTTTTCCCTCCATTTTCCTTTTACTTGCTAGTGTTTCTGAAACTGGAAGAAGCACTAGCATCTATGCCTAGAGAGCTGTTTATTTGTTTATTTTGACCACTAAGAATGAAGTATACTCTAGAAGATAGGGAACATTAAACAGAGTTCATGTGGGATAGAGAGGCAAGGACCCAGCAAAAGTTTGAGCATATAAGCATACAAGTTGATTGAGGTCTTCAGGATGATGTGGCAGTGTTAGTCTGACTGATTCTCCATTGAGAATTATTTAAATGAATATACTTAATTTGACTTTTCTTTAGTTATACTTGGCCCCAAAGAAATATGTATCAAGACTAAATTTATAAGATATTTATTCTTTAATGGAATGTTTATAAGAAAATATATTTTTGTAAGAAGGTACCGGAATTTATACATAAATATGTTTTATATTATAAGTACATATGACAAATTTATATATTTGATGAAAAACTACAAGGGAATCAATAAATAAAAATAGTCATTTGTAGGGAATGAGGAGGAACAGAGTAGATCTCAGTAACAAAAGAGGTAAATCTTGGTATTTATCTTTTTGTTTTTATACTTGTGCCATGTAAAATGTAGATTGAAAACTGATTTTTTAAAACTTACAAGAACTAAAAAGAGAAGCCAGGCACCGGTGGCTCATGCCCGTAATCCTAGCTACTCAGGAGGCTGAGATCTGAAGATCATGGTTCAAAGCCTGCCAGGGCAGGAAAGTCCGTGTAAACCACTCAGAAAACTGGAAGTAGCTCTGTGGTTCAGGTGGTAGAGTACTAGTCTTGAGTTGAAGAGCTAAGGGACAGTGCCTAGGCCAAGAGTTCAAGCCCCATGACCAACAAAAAAAAAAAAAAGGAAAGATAAAAAGACAAAGAAAAGGAATGATGCTCTTAAGGATTATAGGTATGAGCCACCAGCACCTAGCTCATCCTGTATGATTTTTAAACATGTTATTAATTTTTGTCCTGGGAATTAATGTATATCATATGCTTAAGGCAATTTCTGGCATATAGTGAGCACTGTGCACTGTTAAATAATAATCATACATTGGTATGCTTTTTCTTCAGTAACTCACTGTCCTTTGAGAAGGCATATTGCGAGTACAGGCTAAACAGAATTGAGAATGCTTTGAAGACGATCGAAAATGCCAACCAGCAGTCAGACAAACTAAAGGAGCTTTATGGACAAGTGGTAATTACTGCTTTAAAATACCTGTTGACAATCATCCTGAGTGAGCATGACTCTGCCTTTAACGTGGAGCAGGGATGAGGAATTCCAGCCCATCCTGGTGCTCCACAAAACTGGTCATCAAGCTAATTCTCGAGGTTTGAACGTATTCTCTCTTCTTGCTCTTCATTTAAACAGTTGCATACATAATGTTCTTTGAACAAGGGACTTCCTCAGGGGTAACTAGAAAATTAACGGAACTATTCCATGCAATTTAGACTTAGTTGAAAAGATGAAAGCAAGTGAGTTTCTGTACTTATACAGATTTGAAACAACATTTCTAATATTTAACCGGTATTTTAAGATTAAAATAAAAGCATGATGTATGAGAATTTGATCTGCCCTATAAGAGTATATTACTCAAAGAAGGGGCTGGGAAGGTGGCTCAGTGGTAGAGCACTTGCCTAGCACCACATAAGCAAAAAGAAAAAAGCCGGAAGTGGTGCTGTGGCTCATGTAGTAGAGTGCTAGCCTTGAGCTGAAGAGCTGAGGAACAGCGCCTAGCCCCAGAGTTCAGGCCCCACGTCTGGATACCCCCCCCCCAAAAAAAAAGAAAAGTATATTACTCATGGAAATATATCCTGTCAAAATACTTCATTCTAAATGACATGAGACATAAAATTAAGCATGATATAAAGAAGTCTTATTAATGAAAAGATAGGAATCTGTAGTCTAGATAAATAGAAGGTAAATCAAGGGTTGATTAAGATCACCAGTCTTGGTCATGGGTGGACTGATTGACCCAGAGAAGTGGTTGTTACTCTCCTTTAAGAATGTGAATAATAATATGGAAATGTAACTGTGAATGGAAAAAGAACATGAATGAAATAAGCAGTAATTATATTGTGGATACTTGAGACTGTGTACAGTGGCTAAATTCTGAGATACAAAAATTGAAAGATTTATATGGTTAACTCCTAGGAAGCATTATCTTTTTTTGTTAATATTCTTTATTGCTAGGACTTAAGTTATTTTCAGTGGGAAAAAATTTTTATTGTAATTCAGATTCAATTAACATACAAACTTTTGTAGAAAGATTTCCTCATAATCCCTTTAACTTCAAGAAAGAATGTAAAGAAAAAAAAATTGTGTTGGTACCAAAGCTAGGAGTTGAGCCTTACATATTTTTCTAAATTGAATTATATCTGTAATATAGTAAGAGTCATTGTTAGGAGAATTTTTGAAGGCATTAGAGTACACAGAAGTAATTGAAATAAATTTTTTTTAAATAGTTGATTGCTTGTATTTTGCTGAGGTAGATTTCCTACTTAGTGGTTTCAAATGGGATTTGTAGGGTGTTAGACACTATGTTCATGTTCTTTGATATTTTTTTATTGCCTTTTTGTTCTCTAGCTATACCGCTTAGAACGCTATGATGAATGCCTAGCTGTGTATAGAGATCTAGTCCGAAATTCCCAAGATGATTATGATGAAGAAAGGAAAACAAACCTTTCTGCAGTTGTTGCAGCTCAAAGCAATTGGGAAAAAGTGGTTCCAGTAAGTATCCTTGTATGCCTATACTGCCAGGAAGTAATGTTCTTTTTGAGTGTTTGACTGGTATTTTGCTCCATGATAGGAGAACTTGGGCCTCCAAGAAGGCACACATGAACTGTGCTACAATGCTGCTTGTGCACTGATCGGACAAGGCCAGTTGAACCAGGCAATGAAAATCCTACAAAAAGCTGAAGGTTGGCAGTTTTCAAGTTTTCTATAACTATAATCTGGATAAGACCTTTGTAGAGCATCTTCAAAACTTGGAGTCAATGTTTATGAAATTATTAAATAGAAGCAGTAGTTTTTCAAAGTTCATCTACTCTCTCTTTTGGACCGTATCTCTATTTCTGTTGAAACACCAAGTTATTTTGCCTGTCCATTTTTAGTCATATTAGACTTCAGAGTTTGAATTTTGAGTACTTCCTTTCGGAGCAAGTTTTTTTGAATGTTAAATGTAAATGAAGTGACATATGTAACACAACTCAAGCACATTTTAATTAAGAAAAAAGGAGGCTGTGGCTGGGTGCTGGTGGCTTATGCAAGTAATCTTAGCTCTTCAAAAGGCTGAGATCTGAGAACCATGGTTTAAAGCCTACCTCAGCAGAACAATCCATGAGAAGGAGAGTGATAGATGACAGGTCTGACTCAATTGGTAAGAATGCCAGCTGTGAGTGAAATAGCTCAGCAAAAGTGCAAGACTCTGGGGTAAAGTTACAGTACCAGCATACATATAAAAGAAAAAAGGAACCTAGAATGTAGTTCTGTAGTAGAGTACAATCACAAGGCCTTGGATTCAATTCTCAGTACCCCCAAAAAAAGAAAATTTATTTGAGAACTTATTTCAGGACTCAACTCTTTCTAGAAGCTATAAAAGTGATGTTACAGAGATTTTAGAGGATAGTGATAAGGATAAAAAGTGAAACAGTAACTGTGAACAGCTAAACTGAAATCAAGGTTAGAATATCATGAAAAATCTGTGTAAGAATTAAAATCTCAGGGTTGGAGTTGAATACTTGCCTGCTATGCATATGCCCTGAGTTCAGTCCCTAGCACCACAAAAATGCATAATAAATAAATATATAGGCAGATGAATAGAATTAAAATTTTGCCAGAGACAGTAGTGCACACCTACAGTCAGAAAACTGAGGCAGGAGAATTGAAAGTTCAAGGCCAGCCTGCACAGTGGAGTCAGGGCCTCATTTAAGAAAATGATTGCAGGGAGGGGGGGGGGGGGGGGGGCAGAGGCGAGCGAAAGGGGGGGACAACGGGCGACTTAGGGCCTTGTTATCCTTCTTGGCATTTTTATTCAAAGCTGGCACTCTGCCACTTTAGCCACACCTCCACTCCCAACTTTTTGCTGATTAATTGGAGATAAGAGTTTCAGATTTGTCCACCCAGGCTTTTTTCAAATCCTGATCCTGAGATTTCACTCTTGTGAGTAAGATTATAGGTATCAGCTACCAGAGCCTGGCAATTAAAATTTCTTAAGCTGGGTTCAGTGGCTCACACCTTTAGTTATACTATTTGGGAGCTAAAGCAGATCAGTTGAGTTCTGGTGTTCAAGAATAGTTTCGGAAAAATAACATAACACTATCTCACTTTTTAAAAAAGATAGATGATGCATTACAGAGTTGTTTTTTTTTTTCTAAACAGTACTGTAGTTTGAGCTACTATCTGACTGTAGGCAGGTGCCCCCACCCAACATTGAAGATTTT
Source organism: Dipodomys ordii (assembly GCF_000151885.1). NCBI lineage: Eukaryota > Metazoa > Chordata > Mammalia > Rodentia > Heteromyidae > Dipodomys > Dipodomys ordii. The sequence goes on from NW_012267224.1 coordinate 28,037,048, forward strand.
AGTGTAGAAGTATTATAGACTTACATGAGCAGTTTGTTAATGTGTAGCAGATTTTGAAATGTATGTATTCTTTACTCAATTCCATTTTCTTCTAAAGGAATAATGAAACCAATTTTACATTTGTCTTTATGTTAATCATAATGGTTAAGAGAACAAAAATTAGTAAGTACATTACTTTCTGGATTGGTTATTTTACTTTAATTATGAAACAGATTTGTCATAGAGCCATTAAAACGGAACAAAACATAATAACATAGATGCATGTTTATTAAACACAAAGATGAACACAGAGTGGTGAAATAGCCCAAGTAGTGGCACTTGCCTAGTAAGTAGCAGACCCTGAATTAAAACTCCATTACCAACAAAACAAAACCAGAAGCTAGACACAATGGCTTATGCCTATACTTGGACGAGGTGCACATTAGGACCAGAACTGGACTAGCCCAGACAAAAGTTTTAGATACCCTTCTCTTCCACTAAATTCAACAAATGAGTCAGAAAGGTATGGTGGTGCTTGCCTGTGTGATCCCAGCTACTCTGGGGTCTATTTGTAGGAGGATATTTGGTTGAGGATAACCTTGAGCAGAAAAGACTGTCTGAGAAATCTCAGAAATTTAGTTCTTGTTTTTTGGAACAGTAAAAGGAATGGAAATTACCCAGCAATACTAACTTTTAGATAATTTTTCTCTTGTAGATCTTTGCCGCCGTTCATTTTCAGAAGACTCTGTAAGTATTATACAGTTATTAAGTCCAGATTTTATAGTTTTTTGTTTTGTTTTTGTGGGTTTTTTTTTTTTGTTGTTGTTTGTGAGGCCTGAACTCTGGGCCTGGGTGCTGTCCGTCAGCTCTTCAGCTCAAGGCTAGCACTCTACCATTTGAGCCATAGCACCACTTCAGTCTTTTTCTGCTTATGTGGTGCTGAGGAATCGAACCCAGGGCCTCATGCATGTGAGGCAAGTACTTTACCACTGAGCCACCTTTCCAGCCCCTAGATTTTATAGTTTTGACTAATAATGGACAGCTTCATTGTAGAATTCACTTTTTGTTATAGATAGTACAGTTCTTTTGGTTTATACCAACTTAGAAAATAATTTTCTTTAGGAACTTTAATGGATCTGAGAATTTTATATGGTTTATATGAAAATAAAGCTACTTTTCACATGAATAGTTCTTTCAGAGTAGTATTGTTACCTTGTCAAGCACAAGTGACACAACATGTTTGGGAACGACTCTTGGTTGGCAAACATTAAATTAGAGATGGAGTACTGAGTTGATAAAAGAGAATAGCCTCGTAGTTTTAAATATTCATTAGGCAACTTTTCTGAAAAAATTGGAGAATGTGGATGTATCCAAAGCATCAGTTGATGGTACTACATATTTTAAGCCAGTACTCATACCTATATTACTAGCTTCTCAGAAGGCTGACATCTGAAAGATCCTGCTTTGAGGCCAGCCCATGTTCACTACACTTTTCTTTTTTTTTAATTTTTATTTATTTTTTATTGTGAAAATACTGTACAGAGGGGTTACAATTAGATGGGGAAGATAATGAGTACATTTCTTATCAAGCATTGTAGCCTCCTCCTTTGTTTCCCCTTCCTGTCTCTTCCCAGCCTCCCCTCATAGTACTTAACTGTATTTTTTTTTGTCTTTTCTTTTTTGGTACTGGGGATCGAACCCAGGACATTGCACTTGCTAGGCAAGCGCTTTGCCACTGAGCTACATCCCAGCCCCACTACACTTAATTTCTAAAGCAACTAACATAAAGCAGGACTGGTCAAGCACCTGTGGCTTATGCCTGTAATTCTAACTACTCTAGCTGAGAACTAGAGATTACTGTTCAAAGCCTGCTTGGGCAGAAAAGTCCATGAGATTTATCTCCAATAAAGCCAGAAGTGGCACTGTAGTTCAAGTGGTAGAGCACTGTCCTTGAGCAAAAGAAGTTCAGGGACAGCACCCAGCCTAGAGTTCAAGCCCCAGGACTGATGGAACAAAAACCAAAACAAATAGGCCTAGAGATGTAGATCAAGTGGTAGATTACAGCTCAGTAAGCTTAAGGGTTTAGAGTTCAAACTCTAGTATTACTACTTGATAGGAATTCTTTTTTTTTTTTTGGTTGGTTGTGGGGTCTGAACTTTAGGCTTGGGTGCTGTCCCTCAGCTCTTCAGCTCTTCTGGCTTCTTCTGCTTATGTGGTGCTGAGGAATCAAACCCAGGGCCTCATGCATGTGAGGCAAGTACTCTGCCACTGAGCCACATTCCCAACCCCTATAAGAAAACATTTTTAAAGTAGAAGATAAAAAGAATTATTTAGTTAATTTTATCTTTCGTTTTTGTTTGTTTTGTCTGTGTGGGATTGAACTCACAGCCTGGGCACTGTCTTTGAGCTCTTTTTGCTCAAGGCCAGTGCTCACCACTTTGTGTCACAGCTCCACTTTGGGATTTCTAATGATTATTTGGAGATAAGAATCCCACAGACTCCTTCTTGGGCTGGCTTTGAGCCAGTCTTCAGATCTCAGCCTCCTGAGTTGCTACTATTACAGGTGTGAGCCACCAGCTAATTCTATGTTTTGGGTTTTTTTTAAGTTATTAGTAGAATATTATTTGCCTTAGAGATACGGTAGAATTGACAGAAGCATTTTTTTCTTTTCCTAGTGGGATGGCACTAGGGTTTGAACTCAAGGCTTTGGCACTTGCTAGGCAAGAGCTCTACCGCTTGGCACACACACCCTTTATATTTTAGTTATTAGATAAAATCTTGCACTTTGTCTCCAGACTTGCCTCAAACTGAGATCCTTCTATCTACACCTTCTGAGTAGCTGAGATTACAAGTTTGAGCTTCTACAGTTGGCTAGAGAATCCTCTTAAAAATACATTCTTACAAGAAAGTTGTTGGCAGAATTTAGGAATTTTGTCAAAAGTTAAATCTGGATGTCAATTGTTTTTTGTTTTTTGGGTTTTTTGTTTTTTTTGTTTTTGGGGCATTCATAGGGCTTGAACTCTGGGCCTGGGCGCTATCCCTCAGCTCTTCAGCTCTAGGTTAGTGCTCTACCACTTGAGCCACAGCGCCACTTTCCTGCCCAGGCTGGCTTTGAACCGAGATCCTCAGATCTCAACCTCCTGAGTAGCTAGGATTATAGGCGTGAGCCCCGGCGCCCAGCTGGATGCCAGTTTTTTTATATTATGATTTTCATTCCTGGGCTTTAGAGGATAATGACCATTAATACATTGTATTTCTTAATTTGTTGCCATGTTCTGCCAACATCTTTTTGCCATTTTCTCAACAACTCTCTTTAGTGACAATTCTAAATTTAAAAGAACTGATGTCATGGAACATTCTTGAAATTACATGTCTTCTTACGGGTTATATCTCTTTCAAACATTTGGATCACTTGATAAAATTATTTCAAATTTTCAGTTTGGAAATTTTTACAGAAAAAAAAAATCTTTCTTCTTCTGCTTAGGATGGGACTGAGGAAGACCCACAGGCAGAACTGGCCATCATTCATGGTCAGATGGCCTATATTCTGCAGCTTCAGGGTCGTACAGAGGAGGCTCTGCAACTTTACAATCAGATAATAAAACTAAAGTGAGTTGTTAAAATGAAGTTTCTTTTATAGGGGATGAGGCTTCTTTTTTAAAGTTTGTTCTATCTTAACTGTTGCTTCTTGTTCACAGGCCCACTGATGTGGGACTGCTAGCTGTAATTGCAAATAACATCATTACCATTAATAAGGTAAGGGATATCCAGGGCTTTCCTGTGTGTGTATTTTGTGCTGAGAACTCATTACCCCAGCTTTATTTCTAGGGAAAGCATTATTTTTTCCATGTTAGAAAAAAATCCTCGAGTGGCAGAATTACGATGGAGTATTAGTTAACTCTCATAAGATTGATGATTCTGTAATGCATATTCAAGTAATAAAGCATTCTTGTAAGCCAGTATATTAGCACACATCTGTAATCCCAGTGTGTTGAAAGTGCAAGACCAACCTGAAATACCCAGCCTCAAAAACCTAATTCATTCTGATACTGAAAAGAAGTATACTTGGTTAAATTCCTTGTCTTTTTAACTGCTGTATTTGATAAAATAGAAAGATCTCTGGGTTAGCAGATTTGAGTTGACCTGTGAAGGTTTGACTGGTTTAAGATTTTATCAGTAGTATATATTAGTTGTACAAGGGCTGCGTAATTGTGATACATGCATACAATATACTGCATCGACCTTATTCTCTCTTATCACTCTCCCTTAACCTATCCTCTTCCCAACAATTTCAACTGTTTTTTTTGTTCTGTTTTCACACATGTACCAAAAATACTGATACTTGTTGAAGGTTTAAAGATTAACCAGCAGGATAAGCATGCATAAATATGAAGAAGCATTTCTAGTTCACTGGGGAAAAATGAGAAAACACAAAAAGATACATAGGCATAAGGGACTAAAAGAAAAAAATAAAAAGTTAAATATCATCAAGGTATTTTTTCTAAAATGGCTTCAGAAATTTGTACAGTGATTTACTTACATACTGATCATTTCAAACTTTTTATATTTTACTTTATTATGCAAATTTAAACAGCATGATTTGTAGAAATTGCAAAGTAAATATCTTTGTAGTCAGTCTCAAAACAAGTAGTTAATAATAGAAAGATAATCAGGAGTTTGGATCCCTTTTTCCTTAAGACAGTTCATTTCAGCCTTCTCACCCCTGTTAAGTAGCTTGTGTAATAGATAGATACACCAGTAGGTTTGAATTGTAAAGATTTCATTTACATCTGTGAACCCAGAGCAAATTTCTATATATTTTACTAGCTGAGGTTCTAACCAGGTTGTGTTTATATAAAATAGCTAAATGAAAGAATAAGACCTTGGCATTTTAAGGGGGCTGAAGTTGGAGATGCTGTTAATAATGGTGAATGAACTTTCCCTTTATTAGGACCAAAATGTCTTTGACTCCAAGAAGAAAGTGAAATTAACCAATGCAGAAGGAGTAGAATTTAAGCTTTCCAAGAAACAACTACAAGCTATAGAATTTAACAAAGCTTTACTTGCTATGTACACAAATCAGGTAGGTAATAATAGATCTCTAGTTTCCTGGCTAACTCTTAACTCTTTTATAAATAGCAAATAATATTTAATGCATGTATTGGTCTAATTTATTTGTGTGTGTGTGTGTTGTGTGTGTGTGTGTGTGGTCTAGTTTATTTGTGTGTGTGTGTGTGTGTGTACACTCAGGACCTCATTCTCTTGGCTTGGCTTTTTTCACAAAAGGCTAGTGCTCTACCACTTGAGCTACACCTCTGTCTCTGGCTTTTTGTCAGTTAATTGAAAATAATAAGAGTTTCATAAACTTTATTTCTAATATCAATTGAAATACACTCAGCAAAGATACCAGTCATGATTATAAACACTCCCTTTCGGGCTGGGAAGGTGGCTCAGTGGTAGAGAGCTTGCCTTGCATGCCTGAGGCCCTGGGTTCGATTCCTTAGCACCACATAAGCAAAAAGAAAAAGCCGGAAGTGGCGCTGTGGCTCAAGTGGTAGAGTGCTAGCCTTGAGGTGAAGAGCTGAAGGACAGCGTTCAGACCCCATGGCCGTACCCAAAAAGAAACAAACTAAAAAACACTCCCTTTCATTTTGGTTCTGCTGTAAACAAAAGTTACAGATGTTGAAGAGATTTTATATGTATATATAGAGAGAGAGAGACAGACAGACATATGTATATATGTATGTACATACATATGTAAGTGCTATGTATATATGTGTATATATAAATTATGTAATATATATAATTATATATGTATAAAATTATATATACATATATGAGCTTGATAACATGAATTTTGAATTAGTACTCATGTAAAACCTAAGTTTTTAGTAGGAGAGTGAGAGGTTAGAATGTTTTTTATTATTTACAACTGAGTCAAATTATTAATACTTGGGTAAGAAATAAGTTTTGTGGTATTTATACTTGATGTATTACATTTTTAAACCTAATTTGAACATTCAAACAAACATTTAGAACTTTCCTTTTACCTAATGAGTTTTATAATTCATAGCTTAAATTCAGCAAATGGAAATCTTTTCTTGGAAGTAAACTTGAAACCAGATGCTATAAACTGTTTTCCTAACCTTTTTACATTTTTCATTTAAAAAAAAAACAAAACTAATACCCCCATCTCCCTTTGGGATTATTTAGTATTTAAGTTCATTAACCAGGTTTTTGTTATGTTGGAATCATTTTATAGGCAGAACAATGCCGAAAAATATCTACCAGTTTACAGTCTCAAAGTCCAGCACATCTCCTTCCTGTGTTAATCCAAGCAGCCCAACTCTGTCGTGAAAAGCAGCACACAAAAGCAATAGAGCTGCTTCAGGTAAAGACGTTAAACTTGAGTTTTTAATTAGGTGTCAGGCAGTTACCACCCTGTTTTACTTCCTTATAATAAGCTATAAGCTTGTCATTCCAGTATAGTAAGCCATAAGTAAATATACCACTAGATAAATTCTAGAGTCACTTTAGTTAATTCTTAGGTTATAGCTTCATTTTGTGAAAATTTATATCGTATAAATAATGAACCCCTAAAAACACTTGTTTCTTTTGAAGATCCACTAAACATGAAATGGAGATTTGTTGTAGTCTTAAAATACCAAAACATATGAAACCCATGTTCCATTAATGTGTTCTCCAGTAAATCTTACTTTAAAACTAAGTCATGGAGATACTACTCCAGTTCTGTTATGTTAAATATATGAATGTTGTCCATGTAGATAATGTTGAAAAGTTGAACAGGTAAAGTTAGGACCATTTTGAGGGGTAGAGTTGCCTATCAGGCCATCCCTCTCCTCTCCTTCCCTTAACTAGTCATTCCTTAAAAAAAAAAAAAAAAAAGTATAGTAATCTTTTGTTTCTTTGACATGATTTCCAGGAAACTTGATAGTATTGTTTACTTCTAGAGCATAGCTTTATAGCAAATTGAATGTAGAATGAAGTATCAAGGAAGCTTGATACTTTGAAACTGAATGTAAAAATTGTATGTAGCAATGATAGTAATTATGTAATGTCTGCAATTGTATAAATGTAATTTTTTTCCCCAACCAAAAACATTGTAGGAATTTTCAGATCAACATCCTGAAAATGCAGCTGAAATTAAGCTCACCATGGCACAATTGAAAATTTCTCAAGGTATTAATAAATATTTGAGTTAAAATATTTTGTGTAATAATAAAGTGTAACTATTGTTTGAAACCCAAAGATAGTTTTTTTTATCATCTCCAAATGTTGCAATGAAGTAGTTGGCCCTTAGGGTAATTCCTAAATTGATAGAACAATTTTCACTCAGGGCCTCAAGGTCAGTAGAGCATAGGATTCCTGTGTTCAAAAAGACCACAGTTAACTTGTATTTTCTGAGTACATTCTGTTATAAGAATACTTGGTCATTTGTGTAAAATAAGAAGCTTACTTTGTCTTGTGCTTTCCAGTATTTCACAGCTTTGCCCTTACCACATAAAATTTAGTGAGAACTTATATATTTGATTTTTAACAGAAAACTGCTTAGAACGTCTGCAGTTTCAGACTAAACTTGAGTTATTATCTGACTTGAGTTGTCTAGTGTGCTACTAGCCACATGTAGCTATTTGAGGTTTGAATTAATCAGAATTTAATAAAACTTAAAATTCCTACCAGGTATGAGCACCTGCCTATAGTTCCACCTACTCAGGTAGAGGCAGGAAGATCTCAAGTTTGAGGCTAGCTTGGGCAAAGTTATCAAGATTTTATCATGAACAAAATGGTTGTAGGCATAGTTCAATTGGTAGAACAATTGTCTACCACTAGTTCTATTTCAGTGCCTCAACTAGCATACAACAAAGCAAAATAGGTGACAGAAATACAAAATAGGAAGCCGGGCGCCAGTGGCTCAAGCCTGTAATCCTAGCTACTCAGGAGGCTGAGATCTGAGGATCACGGTTCAAAGCCAGCCCAGGCAGAAAAGTCCATGAGACACTTATCTCCAATTAATCACTAGAAAACCAGAAGTGGTGCTATGGCTTAAGTGGTAGAGCGCTCGCCTTGAGCTGAAGAGCGCATGGATAGCACTCAAGCCCAGAGTTCAAGCCCCACACCGACAAAAAAAAAAAAGAAATATAAAACAGGTCCTATAGATACTGGTGATAGTATGGGTGAATGTTGTTAGAATATATTATGGATGGGAGGGGGGGGGCAGGGAATGGGAAGGGGAAACAAAGGAGGAGGCAACAATGCTTGATAAGAAATGTACTCATTATCTTGCCCGTGTCATTGTAACCCCTCTGCATGGTACTTTCACAATAAAAAAAATCAATTAAAATTTAAGAAAAGAATATATTATGGACATGTGTGAACAGGGAGCAGTGAGGCGGGGAAGGAAATGGGATAAAGTAGTGATGCAGGGGTGGAGCCAGGTCAGGGTACATTGGATGCACATATAAACTTATCAAAATGAGACCCCCCCTTATACAACTAATTGATTATACAAAGTGTGGGAAAATAAAATTGATTTCCTTAGTTGTTGTAGCCACACTTAAGAAACTTAGTAGCCATGTATATCTAATGGCTGCTCTGTTGGATGGCACAGATAATAGGACATTTACAACAGTGCATAAAATACTGTCATACAGCTCTAGTGGTTTTGTTTTAGAGAATGGAAGGTATGTTCCTGAAGTTTTCAGTGAATGAAAAAGTTTAACACCACAATTTTTCATTGCAGTCATGTCTATAGTAATATATCCTTTGGAAATTGTAGTGTGGTAAAGGAGAGAACTAAAACCCATCAGACTGGAAGTTGCCATTACTTTTGTAAGGTTATGCAAATAAATAAAGTAAATTATGTAGCCAGGAGCTGGTGGATCACTCCTGTAATCCTAGCTACCCAGGAACTGAGATCTCAAGTTTGCAGTTCGAAGCCAGTCCAGGAAGGAAACTCGTAGCTTCACATAACTACCAAAAAATGCTGAAAATAGAGCTGTGGCTCAAGTGATAAAGCACTGAACAAAAAAGCTGAGTAACGGTGCTGGGAAGGTGGCTCAGTGGTAGAGCGCTTGCCTTGCATGCATGAGGCCCTGGGTTCTATTCCTCAGCACCACATAAGCAGAAAAAGCTGGAAGTGGCGCTGTGGCTCAAGTGGTAGAGCGCTAGCCTTGAGCTGAAAAGCTGAGGCACAGTTCCTAGGCCCAGAGTTTAGGCTCACAACCAGCAAAAAAAAAAAAAAAAAAGCTGAGTAAGGGTAACACCTAGTCCCTGAGTTTAAATCCCAGTACTGACACAAAAATGGGTGAAGAATTTTTCTTTTTCCTTTTCTTTCCCCCCCCCCCAGTTCTAGGGCTTGAACTTGGGGCCGGGACGCTGCCTTTGAGCTTCTTTATTCAAGGCTAATCCTCTACTTCTTGAGTCACACAGCTCCATTTCTGGCTTTTTGGTGGTTAATTGGAGATCACTCTCAAGTCTGCCTGTCTAGACTGACTCAAACTTCAAGTTCCTGTGATTATAGGTGTGAGCCACATGTACCTAGATGTGAATATTTCCTTATCTGAAAAAATGAAGTATACTGTCCCCCAAACCTAAAAGCTTATATATTTAAAGATGTTACTAAATACAATTCATTGTTTATTTCCTTAGGATAAGAGAAGTAAAATTTCTTGTATTGTTTTTCTATGTATGCTTCCTTCACTGTGGTGCTTTTAATCTCTTAAGGTAATATTTCCAAAGCATGTCTAATATTAAGAAGCATAGAAGAGTTAAAGCATAAACCAGGAATGGTGAGTTTGTAAGTAAAATATTCTGAAAAGCTGGCAGATTATTTTCTTATTTTTTCAAATTTATGAATTAGGAAACACTTAAAGTTATTAACAGTAATTTACCTAGAATAAATTTAATTTCATTCTGCCCTCTGCCTTTTGTTGGTTTATTACTCAGTCAAGTATGGCAGACACTATTTAAGCCTTAAGTTATCAGTGAAAGCCAACTGCAAATAATCTGAGACCCTGTAGGACATTTTTTTTAGCCTAAATTATTTATGGTGTTAGTGATTTGTTGTTGTTATTGGTTGTGAGACGTATATCCAGATCTTAGGCATGATCCCTAAGCTTTTGTGCTGAAGACAAGCACTCTACCACTTTGAGCCACAGTTTGAACTTCCAGAGTTTGTTTTTTTTTAAGTTAAATTAGTAAATTTGGTTTTTAGTTCTCTATTGAAATACCATAGGATTGATCACTAACAGATATTAATTATTCGGTGGTAGGATATCCATCTGTTTATTAAATGAACTGTTGTTGATGCACAACTTATTTGCAATTAGCACTCAGTAATTGTGTAATAATATGACTTGTATTGATTGGTTGGTTGATTGCTAGCATGTATTAGCTGAACAAGGGGAGTTTCACCTTGTCATTTCCAAACTCGCAGGCAATATATCCCAAACTCACTCCCTCTTTCAGTCTCCTTTCCACCACTCCCCATCAAGTTCAAAAGGTTTCGTTGTTCTTTTTCATACATGGAAATAAACTGCTTTCATCATATTCTCATTTACCTTCCTGGCATTGCTCATCCTGTTGGCATCCATTCTCAACATTTTCCTGTCATTGCTTTTGTTTGTTTTAGTGTATATTGTACCATGCCATTCCAGACACACACGTTTTTATCAGAATAACCCTGTCCGTTGCTTTTTCTTTCCCCATCCCACAGCCTCCGATAAATAGTAGCTTTCATTGAGACTCCTTATGCCATCTTCATACATAGTTGCAAGTGATTTGAATTCACTATCTTTTTCCCTCTTAATTCATATTTTGTGTCTTGTGTTATGGTTATTTCCTGTTGGAATTAATATATTCAGTTAAATTAATCAATGATTATATTCAGTCATTAAGTATGTACAGGTGAAAGTAAAATGTTTCTAATATTTAATATCAGGCCTTAATTTAAGGGATTTATTCATTCCATGTAGGTTGTTGGCATAGAAGTTGTGCATAGTATTTCCTTTTTGTCCTCCTCATATCTGTTCTCTTTGTATCTTTGTATCTCCTCCCTTTTATTACTTATATTAGCCTCTTGTATCTTTTCTCTTTTTTTTCTTATCTTTCTGATCAGAGGTTTATCAGTTTTACTGTTTTTTAAAGATCTAACTTTTTGTTTTTGTTTCCTTCTATGCTTGTCTTCTTTTCCTCCAAATTCCTCTCCCTTCCACTCTAACCATCTGGTCCTCCTTACTGTCCCTCAAGCATACTTAGTTTATGCAGCTCAGGCCACAGGGAGAGCTAGCTTATCACAGGAGTTGAACCACATTAGTGTATACCTCACTCATCACACAGTTGAATTCTAGAGATGTCTTACAGTATTATAAGTGTGTCTAAACACTTACTTTCAACTCTTGAACTTAAACTGTGAACCAGCAATGCTTTAGAAGAAAGGTTTACTTTATAGTGACAGCCTTCCTATTTTGGAAGCACTGTTCATGTTCATGTTATTTCTAGGAGTAATGTTTATGGTGAATTAGTTATATAGCAGAGTGTAATAATCTTTATTTGCTATTTCTTATTTTTCATTTTGGGAAAATGTATTTCATCTGGGTACTTGTGGCTCATGCCCATAATCCTAGCTACTCAAGAGGCTGAGATCTGAGGATCGTTATTCTAAGCCAGCCTGGACAGGAAAGTCCCTGAGACTCTTATCTCCAGTTAACCACCAGAAAACTAGAGTGGTGCTGTGGCTCAACGTGGTACAGTGCTAGCCTTGAGCAAAAAAAAGCGCTCAGAGACAGGCCCTGAATTCAGGCCTCACAAATGCCCAAAACAAAACAAAAACAAGTGTATTTGAGACTTAAGGGAGAATTTTATTCATTTTTTTTCCTTTGGGTGTATAGGTATCTGCACTAGTGACCATGTATAGCCATGAGGAAGATATTGATAGTGCTATTGAGGTCTTCACACAAGCTATCCAGTGGTATCAAAACCATCAGGTAAATAAATGACTAGAATGTTTTGAGAATTAGTTTGACATTAATAGTGAACAGCTGCAACAGTGAACTCAAAAGGTCAGAAATTGAAGAATGTCAAGTTGCCACTTAAAATATAATGCTGTTACTAGATTATCAAATACTTTTTAAAGTATACCAGGTTCATAAACAACTGGTAAGCAATACATAGAATAGGGGGGAGGGAGTTGGGAATCAAATTCAGGGCTTAGCATTGGACTCTACTGCTGAGCTACATCTCCAATTCATTTTTATTTTTTATATCTGCTTCCTCTGTGGGTCTGTACATGTATTTGTGTGCAGAATCTCAAGAAGTAATTATATTATTACATGATTACACATAAAAAGATACATTTAAGTGGCTAGAGGATGTAATTACTGCTGTGGTAATTACCATCCATGGTGGTAATTATTGGAACATGCAATAATGGTTTATTCTGTCTCCACCTATCAAAAGCATCTTCATTTTTTTTTCTCTACATAGACAGTATCCACTTACCAACAGCCATCTATCCATGCATGTGGCATTTATACTTAACCACTATTAGCAGTGGATGGACGACAGTGTTCTGAGAAGTGTTACATCAGATTAATGCTTGAGAACTCTGGTAGCCTAGCTCTAAGATTTAATTTTACCTATATATAATCTAAACAGATCTGGTTTATATTTATGTTTATGGTTTAGCTACTTATGTTCTAGTCTATATTCTTAAATTGGTGATTACTTATACTAACTTGTGTATTCACTTTCCTGTATGTGTAATTTTGTTATTTCAGACATTATTATTTATAATTTATATTATTTATAATTTGATGGAGAGGTCTATTTTAAAGGTCTAATAAATACAGCTTCATATTTGGCTTAAAACTTTTTGTTTTTAACTTTAGCCTAAATCTCCTGCTCATTTGTCCTTGGTAAGAGAAGCTGCAAACTACAAGCTCAAATATGGGCGGAAAAAGGAGGCAATTAGTGACCTGGAACAGCTATGGAAGTAAGCTCTGAGAAGTGTTGAAGTCCATATTATAATGTTGTATATTCTTTGTTCTGTAAATGGATCAATAACTTTCTTATTTCTTTATTTAGACAAAATCCAAAAGATATTCACACCCTGGCGCAGCTTATTTCTGCTTACTCGCTTGTAGATCCAGAGAAAGCAAAAGTGTATCCTTTTCATCGTTGTTCTATACAGCTCCCCACAGAACAATAGAGTTCTTCTGGTCCTTACTCTGACCAGGTATTTTTCTGTTGTCAATTTCAACTAACATCCCTTTCTAACTAGTAAGAGGAAAAGTTAGAATTAATGATCAATGAGATTTAAAAATACAGTGGAAAATAAAAAGCGATAGGTCCGCCTTGGGATAGTTTGATCCAGAATCAAAAGTAAAAACAAGCTGCAGCCCTATATGCCTCCAGATTTGTTACTGAGTAAATAATAGACAGCCTATTTCTATGTGAGGAGTTGTGGATGGATTCTGAAATGTTACTCTTGAGTGAACTAGTGAGTCACATGTCCATCTCAAACAATTACTGTTAAGAGGATTCGGTGTCATGACTGAACTTGTGTCATACATACTATATGAATCAGGGTGCATTCCTAAATTATGTAAAGTGGCAGATGCTAAGCAGCCGTAGATCAGAGCCCTTGCCTTGAACAAGCTTGTATTTTCTTAGCTTGATAAGTTTTTGGAACTGCCGTGGAATAATAGATGGTTACATTTTGACAATATATTTTTACAATATATGCTATATATTTTTACAATATATGCTATATAATTGGTATACTTGCTTATGGTATAAACAAAGAGTTAAAGAACTATTTTTGCTTTTGATGAAAGGACTCAGGAAAAGAAAGTGTTTTTTTTTGCGCGCGGGGGGGGGGGGGGGGAGGAGGGGGTTGTTATCAGTTATGGGACTTGAACATGGCCTGGGCTCTGTCATTGAGCCTCTTTGTGCTTAACGCTAGCGCTCTACCACTTGAGCCACAACACACCAATTCCAGATCTCATGGGGACTTTTCTGCCTTGGCAGGCTTGGAACTCAGCCTGCTGAGTAGCTAGGATTACAGGCTTGAGTCACTAGCACCTACCAGTTTTTGTTTTGTTTTGTTTTTTGTGGGGTCCGGTTGTGGGCCTGAACTCTGGGCCTGGGCGCTGTCCCTCAGTTCTTCAGCTCAAGGCTAGCACTCTACCACTTGAGCCACAGCACCACTTCCAGCTTTTTTCTTTTTGCTTATGTGGTGCTGAGAAACGAACCCAGGGCCTCAGGCATGCAAGGCAAACGCTCTACCACTGAGCCACCTTCCCAGCCCCACAGTTTGGTTTTTTTTTTTTATATGAAATGCTTCATGAATTTTGCTGTGCTGATCTTGTGTTATTCCAATTTTAGAAACAGTTGTGTATGTGTATATATTGTGTTCCTAAACTCCTGTTCTATCCCAGTCTTAGTAAACACTTGCCCTCTTCGGATAGTATGTCTCTGAAAATAGATGTCGATGCTCTTGAAAATTCTCCTGGTGCTACATACATTCGGAAGAAGGGTGGAAAAGTTACTGGAGATAGTCAACCAAAGGAACAAGGGTATGTTTTTCTTTCTTTTTTGAGACAGGATCTTGCTACATAGCCCAGGCCAGCCTTGAACTCACTGTGTAAGTCATGCTGGCCTAAAACTCAAGATGCTCCTCCATTAGTCAGGTTTCCCAAATGCTGAAATTACAGGTGTGCATCACCACTTTGTGTTTTCCTAATTGAAAACAACTTGTCCTTTTTTCTAAAACATTCTCTCTAATGTTAATTTTAATTAAGAAATAAAAAATACATCCATAAAACTTCCATGTAAGGGCTGGGAAGGTGGCTCAGTGGTAGAGCGTTTGCCTTACATGCATGAGGCCCTGGGTTCAATTCCTCAGTACCACATAAGCAGAAAAAGCCAGAAGCGGTGCTGTGTCTCAAGTGGTAGAGCACTAGCCTTGAGCTGAAGAGCTCAGGGATGGCGCCCAGGCCCAGAGTTCAGGCCCCACAACTGGCAAAAAAAAACAACAAACAAACTTCCATGTAAGTAAAGGTAAATCCTCTTTTGTTTCTTTTTCTTTTATTTTTTGCTATGCCTAGTCCTTATTCCTCATTTGCTCTAACTTCTATATCTTTGTGTGTGTATGTGTTTTGTTTTTGAGTCAAACTCAAAACAAGGCCAGATTGGCCTCTAACTTATAGGTGCATACTGATGGCTCGTGCCTATCATTCTAGCTAATTCCAGAGGCTGAGATCTGAGGCTCACGGTTCAAAGTAGGCTTGGGCAAGAAAATCCATGAAACTTATCTCCAATAAACCACACACACACACACATAAAAAGAAATAGAGGTGAGGCTCAGGGATAGCACCCAGGCCCTGCCTTT
This sequence comes from Dipodomys ordii, assembly GCF_000151885.1. NCBI lineage: Eukaryota > Metazoa > Chordata > Mammalia > Rodentia > Heteromyidae > Dipodomys > Dipodomys ordii. The sequence continues at coordinate 28,052,439 of NW_012267224.1, forward strand.
AAACTCATTGACCGACAAGAAAAAAACAACCAAAACATTTTTTTTTTCTTCTTCTTCACTCTAACTTTCAGAGTGATTGACTGTTGTTTTGAAATGTTTTCGTGATTTCCTCGGCCCTTTTCAGTATCTTTCTATATTGCTAACATACTTAATAATGGCTTTACGTATCTTAAAAAATTAATAAATTCACAGGATTCAGAGTTTGAAAGATACTGTCTGGTAGTGTAGCTCAGTGATACAACATTACCTAGAATATAGAACGGTCTTGAGTTCAATTCTGAGTATCACTGAAAAAGAAAAAAGCACACTAAAAGGTAAAATTTAACTGGGTCTTCCTCCTACCACTGTCCAATACAATCTTGCCCAGTGTAACTTGTTTGGCATATCTATCCAGAAACAGATTTTTTTAAGGTTTATTATAAAATTTTATTATAGGAAAGATTGAATTCAGTTCCATCTCAGAAACTGGCCTTCCTATTTCTTTCTCTTGGTATTTTGTTACTTTTTTTTTTTTTTTAAACCAGAGACAGTCTTTACAGCTATTTTACTTATCCATTTTTTCTTCTGGTAAAGATTCTAAACTCTTGTTAAATGTAGAATAACTTACTGTATAGTTGTAGATTTTTAAGTTTGTGCAAGTTACCTAGCATACTTTGATTGCTATTCAGATACTTTAGACTCTGCTTAAAAGATAGGTTAGTTAACTGTTTTTAGAAGGTAACCAATTTACATTGGAAAAGTTTTAAATTAAGTTCAGTGTGTACCAGTTAAGTTTTGCTCCATGTAATTGTTACATAGTTTCTAAAAACAATTATTGCCTCCTTTCTAATTACCTTATAAATTACAGTATTTAAATTGTGATTGAATTTAAGTGGTATTAGTATTTCAGTTCGTTTGTTAGCTGTTTCTAAGGCTTAACACCACACTTCTGACAAACCACCCAGTTTGCTCTCTCTTACGTACTTACTATAAGGATAGTAATGATTTTTTTTTCTTGATTTTCAGACAGGGAGATCTGAAAAAGAAGAAGAAGAAAAAGAAGGGTAAGGTTTTTAAAAAAAAATTTTAAGGAGTGTAACTTGAGTTTAATGGATTCAAACTTTTTCCATAATGTTCTTGCACTGGGCAACTGTGAATTTAACATACTAACCTGAGTTTTTCATCAGTAAAATCATATGTCATACTGTAGCTCAAATAATGAAATGAAATATTACTTGTAAAGTCTTAGAATAATAACTACTATGCAGTAAGTCCTTAATACTTTAGGATCTTTGGGGTATAAATATAAAATTCCTTCAATGTCACTTAGAAAAATACACTGTTTAAAAAGTAGTCTTTAAAAAAATGCCACCCCTCCTCTCCCTCCGCTGGGCACCAATGGCTCATGGCTCATACCTGTAACCCAGGATTATAGAGGCTGAACTCTCAGGATCATGGTTCAAAGCCAGCTCAGGCAAGAAAGTCCTTGAGACTCTTATGTCCGATTACAGTAATCATACAAAAAAGGCCAGAAATGGCAATCTGGCTCAAATGGTCTTAAGTGCTAGCCTCAAGCAAGAAGGAGCCCAGGGATAGCACCCATGCCCAGAGTTTAAGCCCTGGAGCAGCTCACCCACCGCCCCTCTCCCCCCCCCCCAAAAAAAAAAAGTTTTCATCAAGGTTGGTTGACTCAGTGGTAGCTGTATCTCTGTTTTTGTTCTCAGAATGTCAGAGAATGTTTGCTGGAAATGGAGCCACATTCTTACCACTTACAGCTAGCAGAACAGATAGGGACTCTGGACTCTGTAAGCCTTACTTGTTAATCTGACTGAGCCAACCAAGTCAATATCTAACCCTTGAACCACTCTCCAAAGAATATTGTACATTAATTGGCGTAGGCTATGGGTAGAATTACTGTGCTTGGCATCATCTAGCCAGAGGTTATTCTTAAAGCCACATATCGGTTCCTGTTTTGGGGGGAAGTCTGAAGTATAAATCAGATTAATTTTGTCCACTACTACTCAGGTTTCCCCTAAGTATTAGATAACTCTATTACCAATGCTCCTGTCTTTTTTCAGCTTCCAAAACTTGCTGACTTTTATTTTTCTCTTCTTCCAATATGTTTATTACCATTCTAGTGAAGCTTAAATGCACAAGTTGCAGGATGCCTGGGGTTCACGCCTATAGTTAGGATTCTAACTGCTCAGGAAGCTGGAATCTGAGTATTGTGGTTCAAAGCCAGCCTGGGAAGACAAATTCTTGAGACTCTGATCTCCAATTAATAAAAAGTAGAAGTGGATCTGTGGCTCAAGCAGTGGTGCAGAGCCTTGAGCACAAAAGCTAAGGGAAAGCCAGGGCCCCAGTACTGGCACAAGAAACATTTTTTTTTAAAGAAGTGCAAAACATTACTCAGCACCTTAGACTGCATGAGTTTGTAAAAGTTCATTCTGCCATCAACCATTTAGGATTTAAAAACTGCTGTTCCCAGTTAGCCGAAACCAGCCCATTGAGTTCAGTGAGGTCCAAAACAGCTGTTCTGAATTCCTGAACCCAGTGAAACACTTGTGAGGTTCACATTGCTCAGCACCTCAAACTGAATTTTTTTTTTTGGGTCCGGTCGTGGGGCCTGAACTCTGGGCCTAGGCGCTGTCCCTCAGCTCTTCAGCTCAAGGCTAGCGCTCTACCACTTGAGCCACAGCGCCACTTCCGGCTTTTTGCTTATGTGGTGCTGAGGAATCGAACCCAGGGCCTCAAGCATGCAAGGCAAGTGCTCTACCACTGAACCACTTCCCAGCCCCTCAAACTGAATTTTTAAAGGGAAAAAAATACAGAGAAAGAGCTAATGTTCACATTCAATCCATTGTCTTAAAGTGTTATTGATTCTTTACTTTTAAGTGTCAGAGTACTCAGATAAAAAGTCAGTACGTGATGGGAAGGGAGGAATGAGAGGGAAAGAGGGAACAGCCTACACTAAGCAAAAGGAAAGAGATGTAAACATCACCTGATGAGGAAAAAATAATTTGTATTGTCAAAGCTCATAGAATTCACAAACTGTATAGACCATGATAATGACAATGTGCCTTGTGAAGGTTAAAATGTCTTTGTGACTTTAAGTATCACTATTCCACAGTACTGTGAAATATGTGAAATTTATGTAATCACCTAATCTCAATTTTTTTTTTAAGTGAGAGAAGGGATGGGTTAGGAGCGATGGGTGACGATATTGTCCAACACCTTGTATACATACACTATTTTGTAGAATGGGAACTTTTTTGCACAACTACTTAAAAATAATTTTAAAAAAGTTTAAGTCAATAAGTACTTATGTATGATTAAGCAAACCAACATACTTGTGACTCAATCTTGTAATCCTAGCTACTCAGAGATAGGAGGATCATGGTTCAAAGCTAGCCCAGGCTTTTATCTTTTTTGGTGCCAAGCCTGGGCACTTTCTTGAGCTTTTGTGCTCTAGGCTAATTAGCACTCATCACTTGAGCCACATCTCCACTTCAAGTTTTTTTGCGTTTTGGTTTTTGATTTTGGGGGGTTTGGGGGTAGTTAATTGGACATAAGAGTCTCACAGACTTTCCTCCTGGACTGGCTTTGAACTGCAGTTCTCAGATCTCAGCCTCCGAAGTAGCAAGGATTATAGGCATGAGCCACCAGTGCCTGGCTTAAATTTTAAATTTTTAGGTAGCTATATCTGTGAAGTCTTTTCCTTTATGGCCTTGAAATATTATGCTTAGAAATAAGGTCTAGATGCCGGACACCGGTGGCTCATGCCTATGATCCTACCTACTCAAGAGACTGAGATCTGAAGATCGTGGTTCAAAGCCAGCCTGGGCAAGAAATTCCATAAGACTCTTATCTCAAATAAACCACCAGAAAACTGGAAGTGGCACTGTAGCTCAAGTGGTAGAGCACTTGCCTTGAGTTGAAGAACTGAGGGACAGCACCCAGGCCCAGAGTTCAAGCCCTACAACTGACAAAAAAAAAGAAAGAAAGAAGGTCTAGATTATATAAATCAACTTTCTCAGACAAATTTTATTTGTAGTCTTTACTCCTTATACTGTTTAAACAAATAATCAAAATACTAAAGGTATATTCTCATTTTTTTAACATTTGTTACATAGGAAAGCTGCCTAAGAATTATGACCCAAAAGTCACCCCAGATCCAGAAAGGTGGCTACCAATGAGGGAACGCTCTTACTATCGAGGAAGAAAGAAGGGTAAAAAGAAGGATCAGATTGGAAAAGGGACACAGGGAGCTACTGCAGGAGCTTCATCTGAACTGTGAGTTACAACATCACAATAGAGGTCTCTTACAATATGTACAGTACGGATTATTTCTGAGATTGCCTCAAGGGTATTAGTGAGAATCTACTTATTTACATATCTGTGTATATGTTTATACACACATATATATTTACAAATATAATTTTCTTTTTGTCATGATGGTAGTGCAGTTTGAACTCAGGGCCTTGTATTTGTTAAGGAAGGGCACTAACATTTGAATCACTCTGCAAGTTATCTTAGGTACATGTTTGCAATGTAAAAACTATTGTAGGGACTGAGGGTAAAGCCCAGTAATGGTGTTTTGCTAGCATGCACATGCCCTAGATTCAATCCTAGAACCACATTCAAAAATGGATAGTTAGGTAGGTAGATTTAAAATATTTCTACATGCAGTTATAGATCATTTAATTCTCTATTTTTTTATATTTCTAAAAATGGGCATGTATTATATATTATTTTTTCTTTCTTTGCAATTTTTTATTAGCATACATTAGCTATACAGTGGAACATTCCATTGTGACATTTCCACAAATGTATACAGTGTTTCCCAGTCTTCCTTCCCCATGGCACTCCCTTAACGCTTCTCTATTATTTTTTTCTTTAGTTTTAAAATAGTGTAAACATTTTATTGAAAAGAAAAATGGGGAGTGAGTTGGGGTATCCACTCTGAAAGAAGTGGAAAAGATATAGGAGCTTCTTAGCTGTAGAAAGTAAAGCTATTGCTCATACATTTTTATACTCTTTTCCTTTGTTAAATTTCCAAATAATCAAAACCTTTGTGGTCTGATGGTTTCAGAGATGCCAGTAAAACTGTGAGCAGCCCACCCACCTCCCCCAGGCCTGGCAGCGCCGCGACAGTATCTGCCTCTACAAGTAACATCATACCCCCAAGACACCAGAAGCCTGCGGGGGCTCCAGCAACCAAAAAGAAGCAGCAGCAGAAAAAGAAAAAAGGAGGAAAAGGTGGCTGGTGATTAAAATGTTCTTGTTGGAGGCTGTTTTTAAACTAGTGACACTAGGAACGTAATAAAGGTAACACAGCAAGAAGCACAGAACTGCTCTCTTCCATCCCCACATTTTCATATAATAATTTCTTAAGCATCCAGTAGGAAAATATCTTCTTCAAACTGCATAGTCAGACTTGGCCAACTTGTACCACCTAGCTTTCGGAGTGTGAGGACTGAACATGATTGGGTGGCTACCTACCTAGGTATCTGTTGCATCCTTTATCTTTGTGTGCTGATTCATTTTTTCCTTTTTACAAATAAGGCAGGTTATATGATTTCCCAGGATTTAAAAAGAAACTTCCTACTGTTTTAACTGGAGTCTAAAACACTTGTTCCTATTTATGTCCCACTTTAAATTATGTCTTAAGGAGGCCCTAAGCGACTAAAAGTAACATCTTCTAAGCATTCCAAATATTTGTTTAGAAATATCATGTGATGAAAGGGACCTTAGTAAGAACCAGTAACATTCTCCACTTAATGTAACCACAAAAAGACCAAACTAAATGTCTGAATTTTAACCGTGCATTTTCTGGCATGTGATACTGGAATGTGGGCTATTTTATTTATATATGAAAAGTATTATATGGTCCTTTCTGTCCCTAATCATTTTCAGATTATGTTAATATGCTGATTCAGCAGCACCATTGAAGACCTCAAAACAAACAAACAAAAAACTCCATCAATGTTACAAGTAGTTGACTTTTAGACCTAGTGGTCTGAAGTCAGATGAGTTTGAACTGTCAATCAGAAAGATATAATGGCCCCTATCAAAAACACAGACATTGACTTCATTATGTAAAGAGGAAACAGTATCAGGCAGTATTAAAATTTAATGAGTGTTTGGCCCAATTAATTGCTACTCAAATGGCTCTTTTTTCTATTTACTGGCTATAACCATTCATTGCCATTCTCAAAGTGATAAATGTATTTTACAGTTGGTGTGTGATGTAAATGCTGCTCATGTCTTTCCTTGCTTACAAGCCACCTTCACATTCTACATCTGAGACACACATTGGGATGCATACCCTTGTTTAGTATTCATTTTATGCTGCCCAAGATACCATTTACTTTAGAATTCTATTTCCTTGTGATCAGATTACTCTGTTCTTGTTAATAAAGTGCTGCTGTGTTTGACTGAACATACCTACTGAAACTTTGAATTTTTTTTAAAAAAACAAACTTCTCTTTTACAAGAAATGGGTGCTGCCTTTCATTTAGTATAATCAGAATCTGCATTTGACATCTAAACATCTAAAAATGATTTATTAGGCATAATACTTTTTTGAGCGTCACAGAGAATAGTCTGGGTAAGAATTATTCCCCATTAGAGGAATAATTATAAATAATTACGTAGGTCCATTAATTTTTTGTGGTTAAAGATAACTAATTTTCTAGGTTAACTAAGCAACAGAATCTTGTGAAGATGATTTATCATTGAAATTTTTGACCCAAGACATGGTGAAAATTAAAGATCCCATTTAGTTTTTGTTATTAACAGCCATTGATATTGTTAGTCCTTGCTAAGGAGCTGAAGCCTCAGTACACATAAGTTATTCAAATGAAGTGGAAACATCTACATTAACTTTCTACTATTTGTGTTCTCTTTTGGACAGGCGTTTACCCAGTGACATATATACTTTGTATATACATGTGTGTATGTGTACATTTATAAAAATCAGTGTGGATATATTCACTGTGGCACATTTTAAAATAAAATATTCTAGCAGTGAATATGGATACAGGTGTTTTGGGTGTTGGGGTTTTTGGAGTACTTCCTGGTTAGTATATCTCTGTGTGTGTGTGTGTGTGTGTGTGTGTGTGTGTGTGTGTGTGTGTGTGTGTGTGTGTGTGTGTGTGTTTGTGTTTATGTCTGCACTAGCGTATGAAGTCTGGGCCTTGTACTCTTGCCTAACTTTTTTGTTTAAGGTTGAGTGTTTGATAATTAATTGGAGATAAAGAATCTCACATGCTTTTTTTGCCCAGTCTGATTTTGAACCTTAGGTCTCTGTCCCAAGTAGCTAAGATTACAGTTTAAGCAACTCAGGCACAGCCTGATTGGTATATCTTAAGAATTTTTTAACCTGAATATCTAAAATTGTCCCCTAACCTTCTCATCAAAGCCACAAAACTAATGGGATGGGAGAACCTCAGTATTCCACTGAAAAGTTTTCATGCTTGTAGGTATATAAACAAATAGAGGCAAGTGTTTTTTTTTGGGGGGGGGTCCGGTCGTGGGGCCTGAACTCTGGGCCTGGGCGCTGTCCCTCAGTTCTTCATCTCAAGGCTAGCGCTCTACCACTTGAGCCACAGCGCCACTTCCAGCTTTTTTCTTTTTGCTTATGTGGTGCTGAGGAATCGAACCCAGGGCCTCGAGCATGCAAGGCAAGCGCTCTACCACTGAGCCACCTTCCCAGCCCGAGGCAAGTGTTTTTTAAGGTCATTACATAGCATCTCAAATGGGGCTGGCGGGGGGTGCGCATACTTGTTCTAGTACTGGAGCTTGAACTCAGTGTCTGGGTACTGATCCTGAGCTTTTTTGTGTAAGACTAGCATTCTGCCACTGAGCCACAGCCTACTTCTGCTCTTTTGGTGCTTAATTGGAGAGAAAAGGCTCATGAGTCTTCTTATTTCCCCTGGCTTTGAACTGTAGTTCTCAGCTCAGCCTCCTAAGTATCTAGGAGTGGCTCCGTGAGCTACCAGAACCTGGCTTCAAACATTTTTTTAAGGTCATTAAGCTTAGTAGTTGTAAGACAACTGAAAATACCTACCATAAGCTGTGACGTTAGCTACTCAGGGGGCTGAGATCTGAGGATCATGGTTTGAAACTGGCCCAGGCAGAAAAGTTCCCCTTGAGACTCTTAATCTCAGAACCAGAAATGGCTCTGTGGCTCAAGTAGTAGAGCTCTAGTCTTGAGCCCAAAGAGGTACATTGACAGTGGCCAGGCCCTGAGTTCAAGCCCCACAACTGACCAAAAAATAAATACTGGCATCACTGAGCCTTCTGGAATTGCCATTCAATAATTGTTTTGGGGTTTTTTTTTTTTTGGTTTTTTTGATCATGGGGCTTGAACTCTGGGCCTGGGTGGGCACTGTCCCTCAGCTCTTCAGCTCAAGGGGAGTGCTCTACCACTGGAGCTACAGCGCCACTTCGGTTTTCTGGTGGTTTATTGGAGATAGGAATCTCACGGTCTTTCCTGCCCAGGCTGGCTTTGAACTACAATCCTCAGATCTCAGCCTCCTGAGTAGCTAGGATTACAGGTTTGAGCCACCAGTGCCCAGCTCAATAATTGTTTTTTACAGGCCTATTTGAAGCATATCTGAGAATGTAAAAACTAAAGTATTTGTTTTTTATCTTCTACTGAGCTCTTGTGCCTGACTAGGCTACTGAGCTATAGCTTACCCAGGTGCTGGTGGCGCATACCTGTAATCATTGTGACTCAGGCGGCTGAGATCTGAGAATCAAGGTTCAGAGCCTGCTCTGGCAGAAAAGTCTGTGACACAATCTTCAATTAACCACTGGAAAACCAGAAGTGAGGTTGTGGTTCAAAGTGGTAGAAGGCTAATCCTGAGCAAAAAAGCTCAGGGACAGTGCGAAGTCCCATGACCAAAACTAAACAAAACAAAAACCTTATGTTGGGTGCCTAATTTACCACATACAGATCATTAGGGATGACTAGACAATGGCCTGATTTGGATTTTGATACCAAGCCATACCAGGATCCTGACAAGCTACTTAATTTTCACATTTTTTTTTTAAACTCCAGGGTTTTGGTTGTTTTTTTTTCTAAGCAAATTATTTACTTTTTTGTCCTCAATCCTGAATCACAACTCAAGATGGAAGGCGGAGAGATGCACTACCTTGCCTGTGAAAGGCTCCTCCGGGTTGTGAGCTGGAGGGAATCTGGGAGTATCAGGACTTGTCCTGCCTGGCTAGGTGGACTGGCAGGGCAGGCGCTACAGCTGAAGCCATAAGGATCAGGCACTAAGATGGCTTGGGACCCCTCCTTCATAGAAAACGTTTCTGCCATACTTTGACCGGGCAGAATCATGCCAGGGAGTAAGTGACACAGTTATCCTACAGTGAGCCTGGTTCACTTGGCTCTCCCAACTCTAGACTGGACCCCTGCCCTTCCCGCTTTCATTCGGGGCTTCTGAGAGTCGGCCTCGCTCGGGGCTAGCACCCCTGGAGACCGGGGTGTGGCCCCCGCCCTGGGCCCACGTCACCGCCCCGCGCCTCCCTGGCCAGCCACACCTGGCCCGACTCAGAGTCACCGCCCCAGCGCGCTGGCGCGCTGAGCGGGGGAGAGGAAGGACGCCCGGGTAGGTGGGGATGGACAGGGGGAAAATGAAAAAAGAGAAGGGAAAGGAAGTCGAGAAAATTAAGGGAAGAGGACGAGAAGAGAAAAAGAAGGAGGTAGACATTAAATTCAAGGAGAAGGAAAAGAAGGGGAAGGAGAAAAGCCGGGAGGTGATCGTGATTAAGAGGAAGGAAGATGAGAGGAGGAAGGAGCCAGTGAAGACCATGGAGAAAGCGAAGGAACAATTTAAAGGCAAGCAAGAGAAGAACAACGACGGGGACACCTTGCTCACTACCCTGCCCCCGCCGCCGGCTCCGGAGGTAAGAGCCCCCCCGGGCGCCCGGAACCTGCCTCCAGGAACCGGTCTCCAGGCCGTTGTCTGCCGGGCTCTGTTACGTGTTCCGCCCCGCGGAAGGGAACCGGGGCTCCCCGACCGCTTTCCCTCCGGATGGAAAGGGACCAGCCGGGCTTCGAACTTCCCACCACCAACCCCCAGCCCTCACTCCGGCCTAGCTTCACCCCTGCCCTACCCCTGGTCAGCCCGCGGGCGGGGGACCTCCCGAGGCACAGGATTTCCGAATGTACCCCAACTGTCTTTCGGGGCTCTCTGTACTTGTTCATCAGCACTGGCTTCTGCCACTGACTACCAGCACCCCGAAGGGAGGGTGACAAACGCTTCCCTGACAGGTCTCAGATGATGGCCCGGCGTCCCCGAAGTTCCTGCTGGCTCCTTCGCTGCTTTCTGGCTCTAAACCTTTTGAGTTCTTAACGGAGACTTGGTCTGTGCTAAAAACAGAGCCATAAATGACCAAAGAACTTTGGACAGAGGACATAATGTTCACAAATACACATTTTGCGCTTGAACTCTTGACTCACAATGACCTCAGCGTTCCCTAGCATATGATTCATAGTATTTCTATTTAAAATGTTTTTATTTAAAATGTAAACACAATTTCTATGTTATTGGTTTGATTTTGATGGTGAAACTTGAACACAGGGCCTCCACACTTGTGGTCTACCACTGAGTCCAAAGCCCGTATTTTAGGCTGGAAACATAAGCAGAAGGTAAAATATGAGGGCACAATTGCTAGATTGGATAGGGTGTCAGGGCGGCAGTGTGACTGGCTGCTATCACTGAGTAGTGACTGTGTTTAACACAGTATGTAATAAGGTCCAGGATACCATTATTTCAGGTATCATTGTGAAAGAAAAAGTGCTGCCTGTCAGAGCAAAACGCATCTTATTTTCAGAAATATTAAAGTAGAAGGATATTCATCTTGAGTGGAGCCCTACTAGAAATTGGAGGAATTCTTACCCCATAGTTATTTTTTTATCTTCTTGTTAAAGCTTTTATTAGTCATATAGAGGGAGATTCATTGTTACATTTCCACACGTTTATAATATTTTCCAATCAACCTCACTCCCTCAATCACTGTTCCCCACAGCCATTTTTAGTGCCAAATGTGCAATTTGAAACCATCCAGGGAAACTTTTTGTGCTCAGAATGGCACCGTGGAACTTAGATATGGATGGGCAAGGGGGTGGGGGGAAAATGGTGGAGGTATGAAGTACTCAAAAAAGTATCCGTTGCATCTAGAAATACTATTTGCATCAAGAACTCACTCCAAGAACTTGTACTTTTTTTCTTCTTTTCTTTTTCTTAATGTTTTGGGCTGGACCTCTGAGCCTTGGCTTTTCTCTCTCATGGCTCTATCCTTCCCCTTGAACCTCACCTCCAGATTTTTTTGTTTTTTTGTGCTGATCAATTGGAGATAAGAGTCTAATTTTCAGATCTCAGCTTCCTGAATAGCTAGGATTATAGCCATGTTTCTTGCTAACTTTTCTCTGAGGTGGACATTGACTCAAGATCTTTTTTGTTCTCTACCTGTAGCTGAGATCATAGGTATACATCACTGTACCTGGCCCTAGGATGCTTCTTTTTAAAATTTGTTTCCAGTGTACCAGATTTTAACATTAGGTTTTAAAACAAATACTCCTGTTATTGGGACTGATTAAACTATTTCTATAAATTTAACTTTTTCACTTAATCATATTTACATTAAAAACATAAGAGGAAACTTGTAATTAACTTATCCAATTTTACAGGCAAGACAGATTAATAATGATGAACTTTTAAATGCTTGCATGCTGGTTCAGTACTTGAACCACCTAGGTCCCAAGATCCCAAAGAATGCACTGAATTCTGCTGCAGTTGACAAAAGATGTAAATTCAAGAAACAAAGTCTGGAAAAATGACTCTGAGATCAAGGATACTTGTGTAAATATGTGTTAAACATATTTTGTGTAAATACTTGTGTTATTATGTATCTGGGTTTTATATATATGTATATGTATATAAAATATAACTTTGTATCTGGGTTTTATATATATATGTATAATATAACTTTATAACATACATATTTAATAGACTGACCAAGACTTGGAGTTGATAAGAGATATGAGATAAATATCACATAAGTAATAATGGCAGATTAGAAGATGTTAACTGGTTGGTACTGTTTGGTTTAGACTTACTACATTTTTTTCATTGTTCTATTATGGTTTGCAACTCCATCTGCTCCACCATAGGGGGCAGAAGTCAAGGAATCAAGGCCCTAATAGTACAAGTTTTTCAGTTTATCTTTTATTTTACAGGAGAAAAATAAGATCCTCGTACTCGGCCTGGATGGAGCAGGAAAAACCAGCCTCCTCTACTCTCTAGCGTCCCACAAAATCCAGCAGAGTGTCACACCCACCCAGGGTTTCAATGAAGTTTGCATTACCATTGACAACAACCAAATGAAGTTCCTGGAAAGTAAGCTCTGTCTCATTAGTTTGGGGATAGCCATTTTCATCTTAAGTCAGATATGCTATGATCAACATTGAGACCCTCAGAAAAGTAGTACTGGATCAGGTTTTCCTACATTTTTAGGCTTCACATGTAGTTTAATACCAAGGTGTCTGGGACAGGGGAGCACTTTCTCCGTGTGTGTGTGTGTGTGTGTGTGTGTGTGTGTGTGTGTGTGTGTGTGCACCAGTGTGTGTGTGTGTGTGTGTGTGCGCGCGCGCGCACCAGTACTGAGGCTTGAATTCAGGGCCTGGGCACTATCCCTGGGTTTTTTTTGATCAACACTAGCACTCCACCACTTGAATCCCAATTTCACTTTCAACTTTTTGATGATTATTTGGAGATAAGAGTCTCAGACCTTCTATTTCAGCTGGCTTGGAACTGTGATCAACAGATCTCAGCCTCCTAAGTAGCTAGGATTATAGGCATGAGCCACAGGAGCCTGGTTGCACTTTCTATCCTTTTTAAAATGTTCTACATTTTTCGAAAAGAAAAATCAAAGAAATAGAGAAAGAAAAGAAAAACTGAGCCAGGCATGGTGACTTACACCTATAATCCTAGCTACTCAGGAGGCTGAGATCTGAGAATTTCAGTTCAAAACCAGCCCTGGCAGGAAAGGCCATGAGACTCTTATCTCCAATAAACCACTCAGAAAACCAGAAGTGGCGCTGTGGCTCAAGTGGTAGAACGTTAGCTTTGAGCTGAAGAGCTGAGGCACAGCGCCCAGGCCCAGAACTCAAGCCCTACAACCAACAAAAAAAAAAAGAAAAACTGAAAGAAAATAGACCTGTTGATATCCTTACTACACAGCTGTAACATTGTTCACATTGGATTATATTCATTTTATTCTTTTTCTGCACATAGATTTCTAAGGTAGGCATTCCAAAGTATGCAGTTTTGCATGCTTCTTCATTAGCATATGCATTGTAGAATATTACCCACATAACTAAGTGAATTCCAAAACAATAAAATCTAAAAAAAAATCTCCATTTTTCAATGCTGGTGAAAAATGCAGAGTTTAAAGGAAAGCTTTAGCATTCCCTCCTATAATCTTATAACCATCTCACTGTCTCCTCATTACTGTAAATACATATGTAACCTAAGTGAGTACAGTATGGTTCCTTCCCAGCAAGTGCTCAGATCACTGCTGTAATGGTTTTATTTTTACTTTCATCGACTTTCAAAGAGCACTATTTCAATACTTATATTTGTTATCTTAAAACCCTTTAAGTTACTTTTTTTTTGTCAGTTGTGGGGCCTGAACTCTGGACCTGGGAGTTGTCCCTCAGCTCTTCAGCTTAAAGCTAGTGCTCTACCACTTGAGCCATACTGCTACTTCCTGCTTTATCTGCTTATGTAGTACTTAGGAATCGAACCCAGGACTGATGCATGCAAGACAAGCACTGTACCACTGAGCCACCTTCCCAGCCCCTAAGTTTCATTTTTAAATAGCCTTTTACCTTATTCAAAGATAAAAGTATAGTGGAGATTTAAAATACTCAGAACTGAGTCATTGTTGAAAATGGAAGTTCCACAAATCTACAAATCAAAACTGGCATGCCAAAAAAAAATTTGGAGAGTTATAATCTTAAGTGATAATAGCAAAGAAAAACCTGAAAATTTATAGATTAAATACACAATTTAGACTAATCACACTCACACACACACACACATACACACACACACACACACACACAAGAATAGCAACAATGGGGCTGGGAAGGTGGCTCAGTGGTAGAGCGCTTGCCTTGCATGCATGAGGCCCTGGGTTTGATTCCTCAGCACCACATAAGCAAGAAGAAAAAAGCCGGATGTGGCGCCGTGGCTCAAGTGGTAGAGCACTAGCCTTGAGCTGAAGAGCTGAGGAACAGCGCCCAGACCCAGAGTTCAGGCCCCACGACCAGAACCCCCCCCCCAAAAAAAAGAATAGCAACAATAAAACCAAAGAAAGTAAAAGGAAAGAGATAATTTAAAAAGCAAACAACCAGCAGGGATTAGTGGTACATGCTTGTAATTCAGCAGTCTCTTGAGAGGTAGAAACAGGAGGATTATAAATTAGAGAGCAGTCTGAGCTACATGGTGAGATCTTGTCTTAAAAATGCCAAACAATGAATGGGCTGGAAATGTAGCTTAGCAGTACAGTGCTTGCTTAACAAGCATGAAGCCCTGGGTTCGATTCCTCAGTACCACATAAACAGAAAAAGCCAGAAGTGGCGCTATGGCTTAAATGGTAGAGTGCTAGCTTTGAGCAAAAGCAGCTCAGGGACAGTACGCAGGGCCTGAGTTCAAGCCCCAAGACTGACAAAAAAAAAAAAAAATGCCCAACAAGATGATGGATGCTAGTGGCATGCACACCATAATCCTAGCAACTCAGGAGGCTGAGATCTGAGGGTCATAGTCCAAAGCCAGTGCAGGCAGGAAAGTCCATGAGACTACCAAAAAGTCAGAAGTGGAGCTGTGGCTCAAGTAGAAGAGCACTAGCCTTGATCAAAAAGCTCAAGACTGACCAGGCACCGGTGGCTCACGCCTATAATCCTAGCTACTCCGGAGGCTGAGATCTGAGAATTGTGGTTCAAAGCCAGCCCAAGCAGAAAAGTTCGTGAGACTCTTATCTCCAATTAGCCACTCAGAAAACTGGATCTGACACTGTGGCTCAAGTGGTAAAGGGCTCACCTTAAACTGAAGAGTTCAGTGACAGTGCTCAAGCCCAAAGCTCAAGCTCCAAGAAGGGAAAAAAAAAAAAAAAGCTCAGGGCCAAAACTCAAGTCCCAGGACAGGCACAGAAAACACATAAACAGCAAGCAAGCAAGCACGGTGGATCACTTCTTGGCCTTCTGGTTAAGATCGAGGATAAGTGTCTGTTAGCAACTGAATATATAATACATCATAAATGGATCTATGGAGTAAGAATAAAAATGCTTCATCCACTCAACACATCAGCACTCATGTGCATGCACACACACAACATTTAAAAATAAAAAAGAGGGCTGGGAAGGTGGCTCAGTGGTAGAGCGCTTGCTTTGCATGTCTGAGGCCCTGGGTTCGATTCCTCAGCACCACATAAGAAAAAGCTGGAAGTGGTGCTGTGGCTCAAGTGCTAGAGCACTAGTTGTGACCTGAAGAGGTGAGGGACAGCACTCAGGCCCAGAGTTCAAGCCCCACGACTGACCAAAAAGAATATTTTAGAGTAAGTGTATTTTAACCTATCTCCTTTAATGATCTAATTACCGGCTTCCATTTGACTATGCAGCAGCTGCTGGGTCTGCTGTGGGTAACGGAAGATAACTATCAGAAGACTTTAGTGGTTGGTTCCAGAATGAAGAGTAGTTATCCCTAATGACCAAATGTTCCCCAGTAATACCCTGCTGGGCACTTAGAATTGTCTTCATTCTGGCACTGTGACAAAATGTTTTGATATCTTCTTCCTGTCTTGCTTTCTGCAGTTGGTGGTAGTGAACCTTACCGTTCCCAGTGGGAAATGCACCTGTCCAAGGGATTGCTGCTCATCTTTGTGGTAGATTCAGCAGATCATAACCGATTAGGAGAAGCTAAGAAATATCTTCATCAACTAATCAAAGCAAACCCAGTCCTGCCTCTGGTTGTGTTTGCACACAAACAGGTAAAAATCTATATAGATAGAAGTTGTATTGAATAGCTTTAGTATTAAAAAAAAAAAAGTGTAGCCGGGCACTGGTGGCTCACACCTGCAATCCTAGCTACTCAAGAGGTTAAGATCTGAGGATCTCGTGCAAAGTCAGCCCAGTCAGGAAAGCCACCAGAAAACCAGAAGTGGCACTGTGGCTCAAGTGGTAGAGTGCTCACCTTAAACTGAAGACCTGAGGGACAGCGCCCATGCCCAGAGTTCAAGCCCCACAACCAACAACAACAACAAAAAAAGTACTTTTAATCGTGAGACATTCAGCATTATGTTATATATTTAAGTGTGGAGAGATCATTATTCATCTTTGTGTGCCTTGAAATACTTGAAATGCCTAGTTTAGTGGTTCACACATGGGAGGAGTTCAGCGTGTATGTTGAACCTACTTCACTAAAAATATGTGTACAAAACAATGAATAAGTCAAGTTTCTGTTAATAAATATTTCATCATTGATCCTATAGAAAAAATCTTGAGGACTTAAGACAATGAAAAAATAATACTAGAAACTGATTAGAAAATTAAGATATTGGGCTGGGAAGGTAGCTCAGTGGTAGAGTGCTTGCCTCGCATGCATGAAGCCCTGGGTTCAATTCCTTAGCACCACATAAGCAGAAAAAGCTGGAAGTAGCGCTGTGGCTCAAGTGGTAGAGCGCTAGCTTTGAGCTGAAGAGCTGAGGGACAGCGCCCAGGCCCAGAGTTCAGGCCCCATGACCGACAAAAAAAAAGAAAGAAAAAGAAAAAAGAAAATTAAGGTATTATATTGACTTAATTTCATCTCAGAAAATAATGTGGATAACCCAAACACTGGAACCATCCTGGTGAAAATATTTACAGTCAGACAGCCACTGACGACATGTTAATGAGGGCACAATATCTTCTGTATTAAAATGGGAGAGTCAATAATAGTAATAACTAAGGGTAACAAGAAATGTATCTGAAAGGATTGCAAAATAACCCATGTTTTTGTTTCCAACCTGGGTGAAGGACCTTGAAGCAGCTTATCGTATCACAGATATCCATGATGCTTTGGAATTATCTCAGGTAGGAAATAACAGGAAACTGTTCTTGTTTGGAAGTCAAGTAACTGAGTGTGGCTCAGACATACCGTCCACTTTACAAGATGCTAAAGACCTGATCGCACATCTGGCTGCAAATTATCAGTGACCAGGACCAGGCCACTGTGTAGTTCATCGTCTAGCTCATCCTGACAAAATGTTGCATGTAGACCCGTTGCCAAAGGTTTCCACTTTCAAATAAAAAATAAGCCATTTCCTATTTTCTCGGTGCATGACATATAGATAATGCTTATTCATTAAAATTATTTCTTAGATTTTGAGCTTTAAAAATACTTGTATATCAGTGTATTTGTGGGAGAGGAATCGGGATTTATTTTTGGTGTCAGGGATCAAACCCACGGCCTTGTACATGTTACACCCACAGACTACCCATTGTGCTACAGCTTCAGCTATAGGATTGGGATTTTTTTTTTCAAGTACCAGATTTTAAACTCAGGGACTTGAACGATCCATTTGTTTGCTTGGATGGTGCTCTTATCACTTGTGCCATGCTGCCTGCCTGGCATTTTGTTGGTTATCTTGGAGATGGAGTCTCATATTTGGAATCTTTTAGACTGGTCTAGCTTGAAACCACAATTCTTTAGGTCTTAGCTAGGATTATAGATGGGAACCACTGGCACCCAGTTTGATTGGAATTAGGACTTCTAATCAAAAGCAAATCAAGCTGGTGTCAGTGGCTCACACCTGTAATTCTAGCTACAATCTGAGGATTGTAGTTCAAAGCCAGCCTTGACAGGAAAGTTTATGAGACTGTTATCTCCAATAAACTACCAAAAAGCTGGACATGGAGCTGTGGCTCAAGTGGTAGAGTGCTAGCCTTGAACAAAAGCAGCTCAGGGACAGAGCCCTGGCCTGGAGTCAGAGACCTAGTACAGCACACATAAAAGCAAATATTGGAAGACTTTGTTGCTTGTGGTTTCATAAGCTTCAGTCAATAGTTGCTTGGCCTCTCATGTGCTTGCACATGGGAACATGTTGCAGATAATATTTTTTCTGTTCATGGCAGCCACAAAAGCAGAGAAAGGGAGAGGAGGGGGAGACAGAGAACAAGACATTGCCTCCTCCCAACCCCCCCCCCCCACACACAGTGATTTGTTTCCTTTGCTTGTAAGTCCCAACTTCTAAAGTTTCCAGAATGTCCAAAATAATGCCACCTGCTTGGGATCAAGCCTTCAGTATAAGAACTTTTAGGGGCCGGGGGGCCGGTGGCTCACGCCTGTAATCCTAGCTACTCAGGAGGCTGTGATCTGAGGATCGCGGTTCAAAGCCAGCTGGGGCAGGAAACTCCATGAGACTCCAATAAACCACTAGAAAACCGGAAGTGGCACTGGCTCAAGCTCTCACCTTGAGCTGAAGAGCGTAGGGACAGCGCTCAGGTGCCGAGTTCAATTCCCACACACACACACACAAAAACTTTTAGGGGAAGAATTCCACCATAACATTCCACCCCAGGGCCACTATAAAGTTCGTGTGCATCTCACAATGCAGAAATCATTTAGTCCATCTTCAGGAGTCCCCATAGTTGTAGCAGCACCATTCAAAACTGCCAACTTCAAAGTTTCTTTTGAGGGTCAAGGCAAACTCTTGGCCCCTGTAATACCAAAAAAGAGTTACATACTCTCAACATACAATAGCATAGAATAAACATTTCCATTCCCAAAGGAATGGGACCTTAGAATGGAAGGATGGGACAAGCAACACTGACACCCATCAGGGCAAATACTAAATCCTGGAGTTCCATGTTCAGCACCAGGGCATGTAGTGTCAGGAGTCCCAATGGGCTTGAGCAGTCCTATGGCTTTGTTGTTTGCAGCCCACAAGGTCTCCCTTGAGCTGGTTCTGCTCATAGCCCATAGCTTTCCTTAGCACTCATTCTACATGCTAAGAATGTGGAATTCTAACATCCTGGGATCTCCCCTGCATCTTCAGCATCACTCACAATTTTAAGCCTCACCTTCTCAGGTGCTGTCTACAGATCTTCTGACCCTGCTACACATTGCCTGGCCTCCTAGGTTTCCTTTGAAGTCTGGGCGAAAGTCTCCACAACCCCATTACACCTATATTCTACATTATGGTAAAAACTATCATCACATGGATGATGCCAGTTTGGGCAGTACCAGCTCCCTTGGTCTATGACTACAGTGTCTACTGATGACTGGACATGAGGAAATACTTCCATAGGGGACTCTCTGGAGCAAAGTATCCCTACAGTGCTTTCTTCTTAAGAGAAGGTGTGGATCTCCAAAATCTTCCAAATTCCTCCTGCAAACCAGTTCCAAAGGCTTAAGAACCATCTAGTCAGGTTTAGTTACCTTACTTCTCTGATGCCAATTTTCTGTTGCAGTGACTAAATATCTGATCAAACTAATAAGAGTTTTTATTTTTTACTGATTTTATTAGATTACATTAGTAATTCCAGAGGGGGATTTTGTCATATTTCCACACATTTACAATATATTCCAATCTCCTCCCCTTTATCACTGTGCCTCTCCTCCAGAGAAGAATTTAGTTAGCTCAAGCTTTCAGAAGTCTGTCCATCAAGGTGGATAGGGTGAGGCAGAGAAGTTCACTTCATAGTGTCAGATACCTGTGACAGAAGCCACTTACCTTGTGGTGACCAAGAGGCACAGAGAGATAGAGCACGGAACTCAAACAAATATAGCCCCCAGGAAATCCCTCAGCCCTCTCTCTCCAGGTAGGTCTCACCTTGTAAATTTTCCAGAACTTATCAGTTTTTTGTTTTGGTTTCGTTTTCATTTGGCAGACAAAAGTTTGAACCCAGGACTTGTAATCAACATGATTGCTCATGGCTGTTGCCATGGGTACTTGAGCCTAGCTTTTTGGTGGTTATTTTGTAGTAATCCCTTCCCAGCAGTATTGAAAGTTTGATCTCAGGACCTCATACAAGTCTGGCACAATACCAATGAGCCACACCTCCAATCCTGGACTGTTATTTTAGAAAAGTTTTGCAGACTCTTCTGCCTGGGGATGGCTTGAAACCTCAGTCCTCTGGATTCCAGCGAGGATCCCGGGGGCCTGGCCACGGATGTTGCCTTTTGACATTTCTCAACATTTTGCTTTTAAACACACGCATTTTCACTATAAACATTTACCTGAAAACAATATAAATCTTTTCACCTGTAGTGCTTTGTCTAGGTTTAAAAAAAATTGGGGAAATGGCTTTGTTCAGGAAATCGTGCCTTTCAGATTTTGGAATCTGGCAGAAATGGTGACCCAAATGTGAAGATGAAGTTCTAATTACAGTAGACATGATTCATCCAGGGCATGTATGTGCCTTTGGAGAGGGTAGATAGGAGCAGCTGCCTTTAATCTACTTTCCTCTTAGTGCTGCAGCATTATATTAAGTGGATCATATGACAATAGCCACTCAGATGTCTATCAGATCTCCGGTAACCTATAGAAGTTTGACTACATTGATTCTGGAATGTTAGCTTCTGCCTCAAGGTTTTCCATGACAGGACCCTGCACACACATTCCTTCATCATCATCCTGAGTCTTCACCCTATCAAAGAATCAAATCCAAAGCATATTGCTTCCACCCTAAACTGACTATATATATATATACTGCCGCTTCCCCGTGGGTTTTCTTTGTTTTTTGTGTTTGGTGTCACTCCTTGGGCTTGAACTCTCAGGGCTTTGGTCCCTGAGGGCTTTTGTGTGTGTGTGTTGTTTTTGTTTTTTTTTGCTCAAGGCTTAGTGCTCTGCTACTTGAGCCACAACTTCATTTCTTCCCACTTCCCAACTCCACAACTTCCTGCTTTTTTGACATTAAATTGGAGATGTATCTCCCGAGCTTTCCTACCCAGGCTGGCTTTGAACTGTGATCCTCGCATCTCACCCTCCTGAGTAGCTAGAATAATAGGTATGAGCCACCAGCATTGGCCTTGCCTGTGTTTTCTAAGGGAATCAGGGACATAAACAAGTTTCTGGAAATGAATTTCAAAGGTGATAGTGTTATACCAGGTCGCAGGACCCCCACCAAGACCACCACCAAGAGTCAGACTTTACAGCTGTTTTAAGGTTTTATTTAAACGGGCTGCAGCTCGGGCCTCGTCCTACACTCCGACACAGCGGAGCCTAGGAGGAGAGCCCCGAGCTAAGGATTTGCAGGGCTTATAAAGGCACACAATCAACCAGGTGTTTAGATTACCACCACATGCTGCTCTGCTATACAGAATTTGCTGATCTTTGGTTTAGTTTAAACAAGCAACAAGTAGTCACTGCCTCAAAACTTTAACCCTTCATCCCCCCCTTGACTTATGGTCCTGAGACACAATCTTGTGGCTCTGGCCCAAAACTAAACTTCAACAGCTCTCCATCTTGAACGGGTATAGTCCCTCTCTGACCTTAGTCATACTAAGAACAATCAGTTCATTTTTCTTTTCTTGAGGCGTATGCGGAGTGGTTGGGTAGGATGCTTGGAGACTTTCCATATTTCCCCACAGTCATCCAGGACAAAGGTGTCAGCCGGTCTGGCATGGGAGCAGTGGATCCACGCAGCAATGCCGTCCACCTTAAGGGCAGTAGGTGTAGCCAGTAGCACCATGTGAGGTCCCTTCCACCGTGGTTCCAGAGATCTCAAGTTGTGCCTTCGAACAAACACCCAGTCCCCTGGTTTAAACAAATGAAATGGGGGTAGGAATAGAAGCAGAATCATATAATGCTCTAAGCTGGGGCCACATACTCTTATGCACCAGCTGTAAATAGTCAAGCTTACACAGAAATTCAGTATCATCCAAATCAGCAAGCAATTCAGTCTGAAGGCTAAGGATAATGGGTGGAGGTTGTCCATACATTATTTCAAAAGGAGTAAAGCCAAGCTGATAGGGTGGATTTCTTACTCTAAACAGGGCAAAAGGAAGGAGCGATATCCAGTCTCCAAGGCCAATTTAGTTAAGGTCTCTTTTAGAGTCCGATTCATTCTTGCTACCTGCCTTGAACTCTGGGGTCTATAAGCACAGTGCAATTTCCAATCCGTCCCCAGTGCCGCGGCTATTCCCTGACTTACTTTTGAGACGAAGGCCGGTCCATTGTCCGACCCGATGGTGGATGGGAGGCCATACCTGGGTTGGATTTCTTCCAGGATCTTCTTAGCCATGACGTTCGCAGTCTCATGCTTTGTTGGGTAGGCTTCAACCCACCCTGAAAAGGTGTCTACAAAAACTAGCAAATATTTATAACCAAATTTTCCAGTTTTAATTTCTGTGACGTCTACTTCCCAATACACACCTGGCCTATCTCCACGGAGGCGAGCTCCTTTTGTAACCAGTTGATTGGGAGCATTGGTGAGCTGACAAGCTTTACAATTTTTAACAATGTCCTCAATGAGTTGATTTCCTTGCCTAATTTTTACTTCTGAGTGTTGGAGCAAGTCCTGCATTCTTCAGGTTCCCATGTGAGAGACCCGATGGATTCTCTTAAGAATCCCTTTGCCCAATCTTTGTGGCAAGATAAGTTTCCCCTCACCAGTTTTCCACCAGTCTTTATTTCCTTCTCTGTCCGGGGTTTATAGGCCATGGGAATTTTCTTTATCCACTCCAAGTCTTCTTGGGAGTACTGAGGCTCAGCAGGCAAAGCTCTTGGCCCTGAGTCTACTAGAGTCAGTACTTCCACTCTGGGCTGGAGGGCCGCCTCCTTAGCTGCCTGATCAGCCAAGTTATTTCCTTTGGTTATAGAATCAGTTCCCTTTTGATGGCCAGGGCAGTGCATAATGGCAATATTTGCTGGTTCCCATATGGCCCAGATGAGGCTTAAAATTTGTTTTTAATAGCCTTTTCCTCAGCTGTCAGCAGCCCCCTCTCTTGGTAAATGGCTCCATGGACATGCACAGTGGCAAAAGCATACCAACTGTCCGTGTAAATGTTTAGTCTCTTCCCTTTTCCCAATTGTAGGGCTTTTGTTAGTGCCACTAGTTTGCTCTTTGTGCAGACGTTCCCTGAGGGAGTGCTTCTGCCCACACTATCTCAGTGTCCGCGGTGACTGCTGCACCCGCGTACCTTTTTCCATCTTGAATGAAACTGCTGCCATCTGTGAACCAGGTATGCTTGGCATGTGATAGTGGCGAGTCCAACAAGTCTGGCCTCTTTTCCTTGGCCCAGTCTCTCTTTTCACGCTCAATTTCACGTTCTCTGTCCTTCCTTTCCTGTCTTTGCTCCTCTGTCTCTCTCTTATTGTAAACCTTTTCCGCTGCAGCTACTAGATCCCTAATAGACTTTTCACCAAGTTTGTCTAGAGCCTGCAACTTTCGCTTTACGTCTGGTGCAGCTTGATTTATATAGGCAAACATAATTATCTGAGCCAACTCCTGGGTCTCAAGATCATATGGGGTATATTGACTAAAAGCTTCCACGAGCCGCTCAAGATATTTGCTGGACTTTCACTTCCTCCCTGTCTAACATCATAAACCTTGGCCATATTAGTAAGTCGGCGAGCCGCTGCCTTGAGACCTGCCAACAGAGCCTGGTGGTAGACGAGGAGTCGCTCCCTACCTTCAACCATATCATAGTCCCATGTTGGTCAGATCTCTGGAAAACAGGCAGCCATCAGGGCAGGATCCATGATGGGCGCTCCTGTGGGGCCAGGGATATGTTTCGGGGCCACCTCTCGGATACGGTCTCTCTCTTCGGTGGTAAAAAGGACCTGTAAAAGCTGACTGCAATCATCCCAAGTGGGCTGATGAGTAAAGAGAATAGTTTCAAGCAAACAAATTAAATCCTGGGGTTTCTCAGAAAAGGGGGCATTTTGGGTGCGCCAATTGTATAGATCACTGGTAGAAAATGGCCAATATTGGAGTTGCTGTTGACCATCCGCATCCACAGGACCTGTGGTGCATAAGGGAAAAACAGCTGCATTAGAAGGGGGGTTGATCCCACGGCGGCAGCGGAGGTGAGGGTTCTATAGCTCCCTCCTCCTCTTGATCATTCTCAGGTTCTGCAAAAGGAACCTGGGAAGGGGAGTATGGGGGAGGAAACATTTCTTCTTTCAAGTTATCTCTCAGTTTCTTTTTGTAAGTCTAGGGGGCTCGATGGAGTGGTGCCCATGGTTTCCAGTCCCGTCAGTTGTTCAGTCCAAAAAACAATAAACAGTACAAACAAAGCACACGCAGGCCTGACAGTTACGAAAACAAGCTTACGAAGTGGAGATCTCCCGAATTGGCCCGCTGACTCCTGTCATGGCGGGGTTCCACACCCACGCCCCACAGCAGAAGGAATAGACCCACAGTGGACGAGTTGGGCCTCAGGAGGCCCTCTTGGTCAGTTCCAGCCCAACACCGAGCTGACCCCCACTCCACAATTCACATGGCGGGGTTCCAAGGACCCCTGCTCCACACGGGGGTTCCAAGGACTCCTGCCCCACAAGAGGAACTGGGACGTCTCCCACTTCCTCCTGGGTTGTCCTGCTAACACATCTGCTTCGACAACCCTTTACACAATACGAATGGGAGCGGCCGTCCTCACAAAGGAAAACGAAAGTATAAACAGACATATGACAGGACAAGACAAATTAACGAAGACAGCGCTGTTTTACCTTTGGAGTCTGAGGTCTCGGGGGTCTTTCGGGGGATCCTGGACAAGCCCCCACTAATATGTTATACCTAGGTGGCAGAAGCCCACAAGAAGACCACGGAGAGTCAGATTCTACAGCTGTTTTAAGGTTTTATTTAAACGGGCTGCAGCTCGGGCCTTGTCCTACACTCCGACACAGCGGAGCCTAGGAGGAGAGCCAGCCCCGAGCTAAGGATTTGCAGGTCTTATAAAGGCACACAACCAACTAGGTGTTTGGATTACCACCATGTGTTGCTCTGCTACACAGATTTTGCTGATCTTTGGTTTAGTTTAAACAAGCAACAAGTGGCCACTGGCTCAAAACTTTAACCCTTCAATAGAAGCTTTTAAGATGAAGAATGAATGATATCTCTATTCTTCCCTGTTCATGTATTTGGAGAATTAACTAGAGTTACTGATTATACGGAGTGTGAGAGAGGGTGATAGAAAAAGAGAATCAAAATGAAGTCAATCTATAGCTATATACTGGTGCCAATATATAGCTGTGGTGTGAACTAGTCATTCTGTATGCTCATTCTGTGTGACCATTACTAATCTCTCCCCATGAAAAGACTCCCTGGGAGGCAGGGTCATGTTGAAATGATGATTACAGGTCACGCTTTCATACCAAGAAGACCTGAGTATAACAGTTGCAGCCAGCTGTCTTAGACTCTCTCCCTCCCTGGGTTATTTGTGGAGGTGAAGGAGGTGTTGCCGGAGACTGATTCCAGGGGCTGTCACATCTATCACCAAGCTATACCTGTCCCAAGCCCCACCCCCTGCAGTCTTTGGGCACAGCCTCTATGACTCGCCTCTTGCATATCCATTGTTAGGAGAATGCCCCTTTCTGATAGGTTGACAGACTTTTCATTTAGTGGTTGGCTAGTTTTACTGCTTAGAGACTAT
This sequence comes from Dipodomys ordii, assembly GCF_000151885.1. Classification (NCBI taxonomy): domain Eukaryota; kingdom Metazoa; phylum Chordata; class Mammalia; order Rodentia; family Heteromyidae; genus Dipodomys; species Dipodomys ordii. Next base: position 28,078,073 of record NW_012267224.1, read on the forward strand.
CCTACCTCTTGAAGGTAGATTGGCATAACTCTTTGCTGATTGTTTATAGTTTTGAGTTAGAGGATGCTTTATTACCCTCCTCCCCCTGTGTCCCAAAGGATGCTCCCCACACTGCTTTTGGCCAGTACTAGGGTTTGAACTCAAGGCCTCATGTTCTTGCTTGGCTTTTTTTTTTTTAAGGGGGTGGGGGATCCTGGGACTTGAACTCAGCCTAGGCATTGACCCTGAGTTTTGTTTTGCTCGAGGCTAGAGCTCTACCACTTGAATCACAGCTCCAAGGGCAGGAAATCCTGTGAGATCCTTCTTATAGCTAATAAATCATGGAAAAAGCCAGAAGTGGTTTTGTGGCTAGCACCGATATGCTGCTTCAATGTTAAACTTGTACCAAATATCATACTGATGTCACTCTACCCTTCTAACCCCCATTACAAATGCTGTGCAGTTACTAGAAGCTGATGGCCTTAATGAGTTGAGGGAGAGTCTCCAAATATTGCCAGTCTCTGCATCTGCCAGCCTTTGTTTTGAGTCTGTGCCTGGGATCCTCTGAGACCTAACAAAGATCTGGCTCTTCTGAGTGTCGCGGTAACTACACTGGTAGCTGCAATGCATCAGGGCCTGCTGGACCTAGAGGATGTGAAACTCTTCTCCCTTGACCGGAAACTGAGTCACAACACACAACCAACCCGCCTGGGCTCCGCCCCTCTGAGCGCTGCTGAGGGGGGCTGCACGTCTCCATGGCAACGGGACGTGGAGCAGGGGGAAACTTGGGGCTGGGCTGCTCTTCCAGGGCTGGGCGAATCAGTGAGGACTACTCTGCTGGGAGGGGCGGGGCGTGGTGGTAGGGGCGGGGCTAGCAGGGCAGGGACGGGCGTGGCAGGGCGCAGGCCGCCCCGCCTTCGGCTACGGCTCATATAGCGATCTGCGCCTGTGCAGAGCGCCGCCTAGGCGAGATCTGCACGTGGTGGGTACTGCTTAGAAAGATGGAGGACCTGGAATTTTTGGGTTCTTGCGCAGAGTCTGAGATAACAGAACAGGAAACGACAGATCTATCCGCTTACTCGGACATCTGTCAGAATCCCCTAGTGCTCAGGCTCCTGAACGCACACCCAGAGGAGACTGATGAGGCAGACGAATACGAGGAGACGGAGGAGGACCAGGAAGCAGAGGAGGAGGACGACGACGACGATTTGGAGGTGGTTAAGAGGGCCGACCAGCAAGACCTGGGAGACAAATGCGCCAACTTTGACGAGTCAACCAAATCCAGTGACTCCTTCAAGCTCCACAGAGTCTTTGAACCCTCCTCGCACTTCGAAGCCCCTGCACACTTCAAGGCCTACAAGCCCTCCACGCACATGGAGGCCCTTAAACCTTCCATACACTTCGAGCCACATAGAACCTCCTCACCCCCTAAGACGTTCGAGCCTAGTACACCCCACAAGCTCCAGGGGACAAATGTGGTCCACACGACCCGCAAGGCTCAGGAGCCTACCCTGTCCCTGGAGCCCCTCAAGCTCCAGAAGGCTGAAAAGGTGGACTTGCTTCCTACGGCTACAGTGATACTGTCCCCTTCCCTCATCACTAGATGTCCTCCACGGCTTCCTGAGGCTTCTCAAAGCGGTAGGTGATACCCCCACCTCAGAAACCCAGAACCCCCATCCATCTACACCTTGGGAGGCTTCAGGGGAGGTTTGCTTGCTTGAAATTCCTTTCAGATCCCTTAATTCTAATTCTAACTACCTGCTGCTTTGCAGTCACCTATTTTTGCCCTTCTAGGGACTCATCATAGGAGATTAACATCCTGACTGTAACAGAAACTACGTACTCCATTGAACCTCTATTGACCCCCTGACCATCCTTGATGATCTTTGAAGGCCTTCCTGTACAGCAGGCCACTGCATATGGGTTACATGGTCCCAGAGAGGGAAACAGTCATGGAACAAGTAGTCAAAAAGTGCACTAAAGTCCTCACTATCTTAGTCCTCACTAAGTTCAAAAGATAATAGGACTGAATGGGACTTAGGTATAAACACTCTCCATCTGACCACATTGACCTTCTTTTGTCCACACTGACCTGACCACTCTTTATCACACACTTTCACTGATTCCTTCTCATCTATTCTCAATTCTATGGTTTGTTAGTGCAGTTGGGCCCTTCAATGTCTTCTACTTCATAGCTCTTTGGCTATCCACCATACTTCCAAGAAAACTCCAACCCTGGTTAAACCCAGCAATCCATCCTAAACCTAAGCAGTGACTCCTGCTATACAAAATTGCACAACCGTATTGACTGGTTTCATTACCACAGTTCTTAAGTTGGTCATTTGGTTCTCCCCAGCAAGCTCACTTTATTTACCTAATCAGTAACCTCCACATCTTTGACCCCACCTCCTTGAAGATTTGACTTCATTCTTTATCAAGAAAGTAAAAGCAGTCAATCATGAATTTTCTTACCCCAGGTCTATTTGTCTTATTCCCATCTGTACTCATATTTTTTTTTAAATGTTGGTATCAGGGTTTGAATTCAGGGCTTGGCACCTGTCTCTTAGCTCTTTTGCTCAAGGCTAGTACTATACTACTTTAAGCCATAGTTCCACTTCCTGTTTTCTATGGTTAATTGGAGATATGCCTCTCGAGTTCCTAGGATTATAGGCATGAGCCACCAGTGCCTGGCTGGATTCTGTTTTTTTTTTTCTCCCTCCCATTTGAGGGAGGAATTGTGCTTCTTTGTAAGAACCCAAATCCTCCACTTGTGCTTTAGGTTTTACTCATCTTCTTACAGAACTTTGTCCTATACCCATTTAGTTTTTTTTTTCCTTTCCAATGGATTAGTTCCTTGGCATACACACATATTCTAAAATCTATCATCTTAAGGTGGCCCTTGACTCCATGCTTTCTTCAGAACCCCATCCCTTCCCTATCATCACTGTTTTTTCTGTTACTATAGAACTTGTCAGATGAGCTGTGTATACTCGGTCTCTATTTCCTGAAGCTACTCTAGTTAATTTCCATCCTGTCCTTGTGCATGGAGACTTCAGGATGCCCTGGGTCATCCAACTGGCTTCTCAGTTCTCTAACATCCTTGCTTGGAATGATCTTGTCTTTCATTCCTATCTAAGGCACATACCAAACTTGTTCCTGTTATGCTTCCTGGAAATGCTATGCCATTTCCAGATTCTGTCTCAAGTATGCTTAACCATAATCTATCTTTTCAATTCATTCCTCTGTATCTTCTTTTTTGTTTTAAACTCTTTTAAAATTATTATAAAGGTGATGTCCCGAGGGTGTACAGTTACATAAGTCAGGTAACAATTTCTTTTTGGGCAATGTCACCCCTTCTCTTGCCCTCTCCCAGGTTGTCTCTCCTGTCCCCTCCTATGAGTTGTATATATCTTCTTACAACAAAATTTTATCTTCAAAGGAGCTCTAAGCCAGGTGCTCATGCCTGAAATCCTAACTACTCAAGAGACTGAGATCTGAGGATTGCAGTTTAAAGCCAGCCAGAGCCAAAAAGCTCATGAGACTATCTCCAATTAACTACCAATTAACTACTTGAACCATGGCTCAAGTAGTAGAGTGCTAGCCATGAGCACAAAAGCTTTAGGACAGCACCCAGGCCCTGAGTTCAAGCCCCAGGACTGCCCTACCCACTCCCCCCCCAAAAAAAGTGCCAACCCTTTAATTCTGCTAATCTCTCATTATATAGCATTTACTTTAGGACTTTCTGCCCTTACCTTATCTTTCCAAACTTGCTATCTTTCTGCCTCAATCTCCTGAGTGCTGGGGTTACAAGTATGTACCACGATGTCTGGCTAATTCTTGCTGGCATTATGAAAACATATAAGGACAAGAGAAGGGTAAAAAACCTCACCAAAAACAAAACAAAAATTGAGAATAAAAGAAATCACAGGCTATTTCCTGTCTCTTCACAATGAATCTGTACCCATATATAGTCTGCTTTTTCTCCTGTTATTAGTCAATGAACTGTTGCCACTTCTGTTAAAGGCTATTCCCTGAATCTATACTAGATGCCATCTCATCTAACTTCTCTAAGTTCTTTGTTCCTAAATTAGTCCCTCTTTTTCCTGTATCATATTCTTTTTACTGGGTCATTCCCATTGGCATACAGATACAATAACTCCTGTCTAAAAACCACCAAACACTCAAACACCAGCTTTCTTTTAACTCTATGAATCCATCCATGTTGCACTCAGTTTCTCTATATTTTAAGGGAAAAAACCCTCAAAATAGGTATTATCTTTTTCTCACTCATCTCAAGAACCACTTAGATTATGCTGCCATCCCTCCACTTAGCTGAAATTGCTTTTATTGAGGTCATAATGACCTCTGCCTGCCAAAATTCAAAGGCAAATTCATCCTCATGGTTCAAATTTGACATTTATCTATCTTAGAAATCTTTCATTATTTATTTTCTGGAATACCACTACCTCTACATCCTACCACATGGATTGTTCCTGACTCAGTTTCCTCCACTTCTGAGAGTTTAGGTTGTAGTGACTGATGGCTCAGTCCTCTCAAAGTCTTCTAGAACTTTCCTCATTCACTAGGTGAGATCATCAATTCTATTGGCCTTCATGCTGGTAACATACTCAGTTATCTCTTGTCTCCACTCCAGCCCAACTCTCCTGTTTTCTAACCAATTATTTCTTTAGCCTCTCTACTTGAATGTCTACGAGGCACATGAGATAAAGTGGAAAAAGCCTTGACAACTTTTTTAAAATAGTTTTTTATTGAGATTAAGTGATTACATAAAGTTCACATATTTCACAGTACTGTGGAATAGTGATACTTGGTTAAAGTCACAAACACATTTTAACCTTCACAAGGCAAATTGTCATTATCATGGTCTATAAAGTTTTTGAATTCTGTGAGCTTTGACCATACAACTATTTCTTCCACATCAGGTGATGTTTACATTTCTTTCCTTTTGCTTAGTGTAAGCTGTTCCCTCTTTCCCTCTCATTCCCTCCCTCCCATTACTGTCTTTGAGTTGCTTAGTTCATTTACATAATGTCCAGTGGACAACTTTAAAAAAAAATCTTCCTCCAAGCCATTAGCAAATCCAGAATTTTAAACAATTATTAAGTTGTTGTATAAGGGGTTACAATTCCAGAAGTGAGATGATGAGTACCATGGGATTGGTCAGTGCCTTCCCTTCATTCTCCTTCATTTTCCCTTTCCCATCCCTACCCTCAAGTTACATAGTTTATTTTTTACAAAATGTGCATTGAACATAATGACTATTTGCTCAGAGTTAAGACTTATAAGGTACTTAGAACAGATGATATATGGTAGTATGTTTCCTTATATTACCTCTTGGCAGCGTTTGACACAACTACAACTGACTGGGCAGTCCCTTCTCAAACACAGGTGGCAGGAAGTGGCACTATAGCTCAAGCGGCAGAGCGCTAGCCTTGAGCTGAAGAGCACAGGGACAACACTCAAGCCCAGAGTTCAAGTCGTAGAGTACTACCCTTGAGCACAAGGAGGCTCAGGGACAGAGCCCAGGCCCTGAGTTCAAGCCTCAAGACTGGCAAAATAAAAAAAGAAAGAAATGCTTCCTTAGGTGTTGGAGGCATGGCTCAGTTGGTAGAGCACTAACCAATGAACGAAAGTTCAAGTCCCAGTCTTGGACCTAAAAAAAAGAAGAGAAGAAATATTTCTTTAAAAGACTTATGGTATTGAGTGCTGGTGGCTCACACCTGTAATCCCAGCTACTGAGGAGGCCGAGTTATGAGGACTGTGGTTTGAAGCCAGCCAGAGCAGAAAAGTATGTGAGACTCTTATCTTCACCAAAAACTACCAAAAAATTTGGAAGTGAAGCTGTGGCTCAAATACACACACACACACACACACACACACACACACACACACGCACACACCAACAACAACAGCTTATCAGTTGCTTCAGCAATGCCTCGTGTGTGTGTACTGGGGCTTGGAACTCAGGGTCTCATTCTCTCACTTGGCTTTTTCATTTCCCTGAAGTTACTTTTCCTCACTCTTTGATTTGCAATGTTATCTTCATTCCTATCAAATCTAATTGTTGCTTTCTTTTTCTTTCAGCACGACCTACTTCCTGTGACTTTGTAAAGAAATGGTAAGAGTAGCTCTAGTACTATTTTCTTTTTTTTGGGGGGGGGGTCCAGTCATGGGGTCTGAACTCTGGGCCTGGGCGCTGTCCCTCAGCTCTTCAGCTCAAGGCTAGCGCTCTACCACTTGAGCCACAGCACCACTTTCAGGTTTTTTCTTTTTGCTTATGTAGTGCTGAGGAATCGAACCCAGGGCCTCAGGCATGCAAGGCAAGTACTCTACCACTGAGCCATCTTCCCAGCCCCATCTAGTACTATTTCACATAAGGAACTTGGTGGTCAGCCAAGCTGGTGGGGGCTGAATCATGCAGGCAGAAAGGAGATCTATCCTGGAGTCTCCGCCATGGAGATCCCTCTGCTTTCCTTTGCCATAGGCCCTTTTTGAATCACAGTTCCTATGGGACAATGAAGTAAGGAGTTCCCTGTGGTGAAGGACAGCCACTCAGATTTTCACTGGCTTGCTAGACTCTGTAGTATATTTGTTTAATAGAAAAGATGAGCCTTCCAAGAACTTAAGACAATCTCATGTCATCGCTTTTGGGAGGTCCTAGGTTAGTAGACGTCAATCCTATCCTGGCCTCTAGTTTAAGTACAGCAGTCAGTTAAATCAAGAAAGTTATGTCTAAGCTGAGCACTAGTGGGTCACACTTGTCATTTTAGCTACTCAGGAGGCTGAGACCTGAGGATCTACTTTAGAAACCAACCAGGACAGAAAGCTCCATAAGTCTCTTCACTTAACCAGCAAAAAGCTAGAAGTGGCTCAAGTGGTAGAATTCCAGCTATCAGCAGAAAAAAATCCATTAAGATCAAGTCTAGTATTGGCCAAAATAAAAATAAAAAAGATGAAGGAAAGAAAGAAATATAGAGAGAAAGAAACAAAGGAAAGAAAAGAGAGAAAGGGAGGGAGGGAGGGAGAGAGGGAGGAAGGAAGGAAGGAAGGAAGGGAAGAAAGAAAAAGAAAGGAAAGAAAGGAGAAAAGAAAGGAAGGAAGGAAGGGAAGAAAGAAAGAAAAAGAAAGGAAAAAAGGAGAAAAGAAAGGAAAGAAAGAAAGAAGAAAAGAAAGGAAAGAAAGGAAGAAGGAAAGAATTTACTCTTTTAAGAAGTAGTTTGAGGGGCTGGAAGGTGGCTCAGTGGTAGAGCGCTTGCCTTGCATGCCTGAGGCCCTGGGTTCGATTCCTCAGCGTCACATAAGCAAAAAGAAAAAAAGATTCTAGTGCTGTTCCTGATATATGACATTTATCTAAAAGGTATAATTGAATGAACAAATGAAGAATTAAATAAATAACCAAGATGCTGTAAAATTCTCAGATAAGAGGAAACAAACTTCTCAGGGGCACTGAAGTTGTAATAAGGCAAGCCTCACAAAACATACTGAATTAAATATGTGTGAAATGGATTTTGAAGGATGAATATAGCTGATGAGTAGGTAAATAGGACCAACAGGAGAAGAGTATTGTAAAGTAGTGGGAAAGCGTAAGGAAACATCTACAGAAGCACAAAGATGTAAACTGTGGTTTGATAAATAGCAAGCCCAATGTGGCCATGGAATATAGCACCCTGCGGACAGGGTAGATGGGAAGGTATATTTCGCTCTATGTCAAAGGCTGTGGATGTTATGGCTAAATGTATTTTGCCCCGAATGATGGGACGTCATTAAAATCAATAGGCAGGTGAGTAGTTGAGATTCAGAATAATTCGGTACTATAATCTAGAGTATAACAACTCCAGGTTAAGGAGAGAAACTAAGTTAAGTAGTTCAAGGACACCCTGCAAGGGACAATGATTCCATGTTAAACACAGTCTTCAGGTGTGTCAATGACCTTGGGCACAGGTTGGCAGTGGTTTGAGAAAGCCATTTCTTTCTTTCTTTTTTTTTGGTCGGTCATGGGGCTTGAACTCTGGGCCTGCCTGGGCACTGTCCCTCAGCTCTTCAGCTCAAGGCAAGCACTCTACCACTTGAGCCACAGCGCCACTTCTAAGAAAGCCATTTCTTTATTATTACTATTGTTGTTGTTGATGTTGTTGTTATTATTATCTTAAGTAGTTGTACAGAGGTTTTGATTCAATATATCAGTTTATAAGCACAAAAAAAAAAAGGAAAAAGCCGGAAGTGGTGCTGTGGCTCAAGTGGTAGAGCGCTAGCCTTGAGCTGAAAGCTGAGGGACAGTGCCCAGGCCCAGAGTTCAGGCTCCATGACCGGACTCACAAAAAAAAAAAAAAAAAAGTAGTTTGAGGGGCTGGGAATGTGGTTTAATGGTAGAGTGCTTGCCTAGCATACATGAAGACCTGGGTTCGATTCCTCAGTACCACATAAACAGAAAAAGCCAGAAGTGGTGCTGTGGGTCAAGTGGCAGAGTGCTAGCCTTGAGCACAGAGAAGCCAGGGACAGTGCTCAGGTACTGAGTTCAAGACCCAGGACTGGCAAGAAAAAATTTTAAAAAGAAGTGGGTTGAAATCACTGTATTTTTATTATTGTTTAACCACTACAGTTAAATTTATTGTTTTCATTTATTTTGTATTTTCTATTTCCTATGTCTTGTAGTTCTTTTTTTTAAAAGCTGTTACCAGTGGTAGACACTATTGCATATTTTTGTGTAATGCTTTTCCGTTTTCTAAGTACTTTCTTACAAGAAATCTGAAAAGTAGGATAGGGCATATGTGTCAGTTAGCAATTACCAAGAGGAGATGGAATGCAGAGCAGTATGTTGTTTGCCCAAGGTGGTCTCAGGGTGGCTGAGGGGAGACGTCAGGAATAACAGTTACTGGATATTACAGGTATTCATTCCTTAGTCCACATGACTTCAGATGAGTAATATCTGCAAAGTGAGTAAACTTTCCAGTGGCAGTGAAAATAGTTTGTACTCACTTAAGTTGTTGGAGATTTTTTGTTTTTGTTTTTGTGCCTGTACTGCCTGAACTCAGAACCTGGGCACTGTCCCTTAGCTTTTTTGTTCAAGGATGGCACTCTACCACTTGAACCTCACCTCCATTTCCAGCTTTTTGGTGATTAATTAGAGATAAGAGTCTCATGGACTTTCCTACCTAGCCAGCTTTGAACCATGACCTTCAGTTTTCAGTCTCTTGAATAGCTAGGATTTCAGGTGTGAGCCACCAGCACCAGGCATACAAACTTCTTTCACTTAAGAAATCATTGTAGGGCTGGAAATGTGGCTCAGTGTGGTAGAGTGCTGGGTTTGATTCCTCAGTACCACATAAACAGAAAAAGCTAGAAGTGGCGCCATGGCACAATCAGGGATAGCACCCAGACCCAGAGTTCAAGCCCCATGGCCAGAAAAAAAAAAGAAATCATTGTAAAGAGAATGGTTACAAATGTTTTTGTTATTGTTATTGTTTTTATTGATTGTAAAGGATTTGTGCTAATTCCATCATTTGCCTCTGTACTCCCTAGTTTCTTATATAAATGTGCTATGTTTGATTAGTTATGAACAGAAAGCCAGATTGTAGAATGTAAAAGAGCATTTGGACTGAGAGGCTTGGTGGATGGACCCTCTGCAGAGGCTGGATATCATCTCCATAAACATTGCTCTACAAACAGACTTATTGCTCTGCATCTGAAGTATGGATTTAAGAAAACTCTCTTAGCTATTGACTAAGAGACTACTTAACAATGAAGAAAGGGTACAGCAATGCTATATTCTTTTTTGTCTTCAAGAATTAAAACCTTGGGCTGGGAAGGTGGCTCAGTGGTAGAGCGCTTGCCTTGCATGCCTGAGGCCCTGGGTTTGATTCCTCAGC
>NW_012267224.1:28087988-28119627 GCF_000151885.1 Dipodomys ordii
CAGCACCACATAAGCAAAAAGAAAAAAGCCAGAAGTGGCACTGTGGCTCAAGTGGTAGAGCGCTAGCCTTGAGCTGAGGGACAGCACCCAGGCCCAGAGTTCAGGCCCCACGACCGGATCCCCCCCCCCCAAAAAAAGAATTAAAACCTTTGCCAGGCACAGAGGCTCACACCTGTAATCCTAGTTACTGAAGAGGCTGAGATCTGAGGATCTCGGTTCAAAGCCAGCCTGGGCAAGAAAGTCGGTGAAACTCTTAACTCCAATAAACCACCAGAAAACTGGAAGTGGCGCTGTAGCTCAAGTGGTAGAGCACTTGGCTTGAGCTAAAGAGCTGAGGGACAGCGCTCAGACCCAGAGTTCAAGCCCCATGACCGTCAAAAAAAAAAGAATTAAAACCTTTTACATTCTTTTGTTTCTGCACAGGAACATAACATGATGTTTAGTTAACACAATTCCTGAAACAAAAAGGAAACCCATGTGCTGATTAAGATAAAGCTGGTGGGGAGGGGGGCGCATGGCTTAATGGTAGAGTGCCTTGCAGGCATAAAGCCCTGATTCAAATCCCAGTACTACCAAAAGTGGAAAGAAATGAATTAAGACATGTAGGTTGGAAATGTGAGGTATTGGTAAAAAATTAGCAAATATTAGAGAAATTAATTCCATTGAAATAACATCCCAGTTTACAAATTGCAGTAGTACTGATTACATGGTTGGTAGTCTTGCATAAAATACCACAGCTAGGAAACCCCATTATTTTTCTGGTAAAAAGACAGTAGTAAGGGGAATCTTGGTGCAATCTGAAGCTAAGTTATCATAAATGATTAATACATGAGGTCCTATCTGAAAGCATAGCTTTCTCCACCTCTGAGTCACTTTCAAGTCACCTCCCTGGAGAGTGGCCCAGGCAACAGGAGTTACTCACATGCAAGGCTGCTCTTGTGGGGAAGAAGGATGGAGGTGTTCTGTCTAGCAACGGACAGTGTCTTCACTGTGTGCACATGATGCCTGGGCGTGATGCCACGGTTGCTCAATACCATTGCAAAGCTGATGCCAAACTTTTCACAGCCGAAGATTCTCCTGGTTAGGTTGTGAGCAAGCTATGCTATGAACACAGACGTGATTGTGTCTTTTCAAAATGTTGGGATTCATTGAATACCCATACATTTACAAGCTATGTCAATTTGATCAGCTTTAATTCACCAAGTACTCCTGGTTTTATTTGGTATTTGTGGCTCTTGGCAATCGCGGGTTCTTCAGTCCTAGTGTTAATTACTAATATTCACTCTCAGATCACACATTTTTTTTTTTGGTCAGCCATGGGGCTTGAACTCTGGGTCTGGGTACTGTCCTTGAGCTCTTCAGCTCAAGGTAAGTGCTCTACCACTCAGCTACAGTGCCACTTCTGGCTTTCTAGTAGATAATTGGAGATAGGAGTTCATGGCCTTTCCTGTCCAGGCTGGCTTTGAAGTATGATCCTCAGATCTCAGCCTCCTGAGTAGCTAGGATTACAGGCATGAGCCACTGATGCCAGGCTCAGATCACACATTTTACTTCATACACACACACACACACACACACACACAAGCACAAGGCCCTGTGTCTAACATAGCCAGAGTCCAACATAGTTGACTTTCTTTTCTTTGCATCTGGAATTAGAAATTAGATAGCTTTTTAATTTAACTTTTTAAGGTAACACATAATGATCTGTTTTAATTTTGTACACAACTGCCAACTCTATTAATATAAGAACAGGTTTTTAAGATGGTCATCCATTTAGTCTATTTTCTATGCATTCTTTATGGTTTGAGATTTCTGAAATAACATCTCATATACAAAGTTTGCTTCAAAATGTTTTAAGTCAATTTAATTAGAATTATTTATGGCACCTGCTATGGCTTTTACCAGATGATTATCACACATTGTCATACTAGCATTATATCATACTTACATTAAATCATATGTGCTACAGACTCACTCAGAAAGATTAAAGAGGATACAGGATTTAAATGGCTGAAACAGAGGCACAAGCAGACACAACTGATACAGACACAGAGAAAGGACCAGATAAAGACGTTTATAATTAGGGGCACAGGTCTGTTAGCACTGAGTTGTCAAATGCAAGTAGGATGGTAGGTAGTTCTTTTTTTTCCCCCTCAGTCTTGTACTTGCCAGTGTTCTACCACTGAGTCACACAGCCCTAGTCCTTTTGGTTTTAGTTCGAGTTTTAAATAAAACACCACTAACTTTGCTCGGGTTGGCCTCCAACTGGAGTCATCCCACCTCTGCCTCCCAAATAGCTGAGATTTCATCTGTGTGCCACTACGCACTCAGTTGGCAGGCAGGTGTTTTGAGGGTCAATTGGAAGTAGGCTGTGTGTCAGGAGAAACTGACCTTGAGCTGGAATCCAGGGTCAGAAACAGAAGTACTGTGCTGTGGTGATCTTCCTGGACAGGGTTCATGCCAGTGATCTGGTGTCAGATCAAAGTGCCTGCCATATCTCAGTCTTGAGGTGCTCCTCCTTTTACAGTCCTCAGTAAAGGTGGTAGCAGCTGGTGGTATGGTGGCACCGCTAAGACAAGGCCATAAAATGTGAAGTAAGTCAGTACTGAAAGCTGGGGGTGACACTGTTAATTCAACACCATCAGAAATCAATTCTGATGAAGGGATTTTTAGCTTGCTCTTCTGAGCAAATGGCTCCATTTTGTGAAAGTGAAACCCTGGGAGTTGCTGACTATTAAGACCCCCCCTTGGCTCCTCCCACTTTCTTAGAGGTGCTCCCTGGTGCATGTGTCATTTCATTAAGAGAGCATCTCTTCACACCGGGGGCTGCAAGTGCTGCAGGAGGGCCACGGCTATTTCTATGAAGAGTTTAAAGCCTGTGAAGGAGCTCAGGCAGGTGTGTGGAGAATGCTTTTTCCATCACCTGACCACTAAAGCATTTGCACTGACTACGTCACTGGGCCTCTTGCTCCACTCCCTCACCCCAAGTAAGCTTCTCAGGACAGCTATTTGACGGACATGTGGCAGAACTGGACCTTCAGAGTCCTCTGTCTTTGGGATCTGCCTATCTATAGTGATCTTTCTGACACACAGGAGGCTTAGCCCCTAAGGGAGACCGGTGGCTCCTGCAATTCTGGGCACAATTTCAATTCAGGGATGCATACTACTGCAATATAGTTTTATCCATAGCGAGATAATATATTTATTCTATTTGTCCAATTGTTCTGTCTGTTTTTCAGTTGGCTCTAAGATGTGGTGGGAAGAACTAAACAAAAAAGATCCAACCTGATGATTATTAGGCTCCTCAAACTCCAAGTACATAACTAATTACAACAGAAGCTAGAATCACATAGGAGCTGTGTTTGCCTGAATTAAATAGACAATGCTGCAGTAAAAATAAGATACAAAGCTCCTAATGATTTAACATAATGAAAGTTGATTTCTCCCTCATGCTATAGTTTGGTGTGAACTGGTTGGTCTTCCTCTACCTTGAAGCTCTGTTATTTAGACTATGTGGTTTCCAAGTAGCACTTTAATTCATGGTCAGTGAGTGCGACGGGGAAAGAGAAAGGTGAAAGGGAAACACTAACTCTTAAGCACATTGCTCAGGTGATCCCCAGTACCCCTGCTGAAGTTGGACATGACTATGTTCATGGCTCCAAACTACCACAAAGGCAGCTGGGAAGTGGGTGCATGGAGAGTGCAAACTCCTGTCCCAAAGCTGAGCACCCGTGCTTAGGCCTGTAATCCCAGCTACTTGGGAGGCTGAGATCTGGGAATTGCAGTTCAAAGCCAACCTGGGCAGGAACGTGAGATTCTTATCTCCAATTAATCACACAAAAAAATCCTGAAGTAGAGTGGTAGTTCAAGTGGGCTCAAGACAGAGCCCTGGCCCTGAGTTCAAGCCCCAGGACCAGCACAGGTAAAAGAAAAGAGGAAAAATTTGACTAGGAAATGTTCAAGAGAGCAGAGCAGAACATGAGAAAACTGATTGGTGCTAAAGTATATGTCATCCTTTCAGAGCTTCATCAAAGCCAGACTTTGTCTGAAACTGTATAAGATCTTCACAATCCAGTGCCAAAAGTCATCTACAAAGTAATTTCATAACACAGTTCATTTTTTTAGAGATGTGGCTTAAAGGGCAAAGTGCTTGCCTAGCAAACATGAGGCCTTAGTTCAGTCCTCAGTACTGCAGAGAAACAAAAGAAAATAGAAACTTTCAAAACCAAACAACAGGCTATATGCCCTATTGTGTATTAATGTTCCTTTCATTAAATATTATATCAATCATTTTAGAACTGAAACTCTTTGGTCCACATTATTTTGGGGCACTTTGAACCTTTCAGAATTCGAATTAAGCAATTAATTATTACTTTTTTGCAGTATTTGAGTGCAAACTTAGGACCTCATGCTTGCTAGGCAGGTGCTTTACCACTTGAGCCACACCTCTAGCCTGGCCCTCTGTAGATTACCTCAGATTCACTACTGTCCTTTTCCTGTAGTATGCTTTGAGCAAGAGTCATCTAATGTAATCATATTTCTTAACCACTCTTTTAAATTAACCAGCTGATATATTTTTTAGTTCTTTTTCTAGAAAAAGAATCCAAGCTCTTTCTAGGCCTAAAAGACAATGGGGAATTCCAGATCGGTAAGATGATTTTATATGGTCTTGTTGTTATGATTGTACTTGTTACATCAAGTAGATAAGTATTATTCCTACCTGCCTATTAGCCCCGAATCCCAAGTGTATCCATCCAGCTCTACTAGTGTGGATCTACTTAGTCAATATTGCCATCTTGGCTGGCTCAGACCATGGCAGGCTAGTCCTCATTCAGAATTATTAGCATCATCTGGGGAGTGATGCTAACTAATGAAGCCTGGATCCCATCCCCGGAAACCCTGATATAATTGGTCTGGGTACAGCTTTGGAAGCATCCAAAACTTCCCAGATGCTTCTAATTAGCAGAAAAGCTCAGAATAACTGCGTCAATGTGTGATTCCATGCTTGCTACAGATCCTGTAACACCCGCTCCTGTTGACCTGAGCTTTGCCTACAGCTTATCTGTTCTTTGGGCCTCCATTCTTCCATGCCTGCCCATAGGACACTCAGTCTTATCTGGCCCCTGAGGAAAGCCTGAATATTTAAGAGCAGAAAATGTAGTTCCCATGGTTACCATTCTTTCCCTAGTTCTGAGTACACTGCAATAGTCTGGTTCAGTGGTTGTAGTTGAAGAACCAAAAGCCCTCAAAAGCCCTTAGTTGGTATTAAGGTTCACTTTTTGTGTTGTATAGTTTGCTGGGTTTTCACAAGTACATAATATAATGGATTCACTTTGTGTGTGTGTGTGTGTGTGTGCGAGTGCGCGTGCGTGCATGCATGCATGCATGCCATACTGGAGCCTGAACTCAAGGTCAGGATGCTGTTCCTTAGCCTTTCAGCTTAAGGCCTGGTACTTTACCACTTCAGCCACATTGCTTGCTTTTGCTAGCCTCATGGACTTTCCTGCCTGGGGCTGGCTTCTAATTATGATCCTCAGATCTCAGCCTTGTGAATAGGATTACAGGCATAAGCCACTGGCACCCTGCTTCATGGATTCACTTTTGTGGTATTATACAGAATACCTTCCCTGCCCTAAAACTCCTGTGTGTCATCTATTGATTATCTTTCTTCCCTCCTGCCTTGGTACCCACCAACCTATTTCCAGTCTGCACAGTTTTGCCTTTTCTAGAATGTTACATGGTCTGAATCATATAGTATGGTTTCAGAGAGGCTTGTTTAATTAGTAATGGGCATTTAAGTTTTCTCCATGTTTTCACGAAACAACTGCCCTTTCCTTTTTAGTGCGTGTTCCATTGATCCACTGTATGGATGAACCAGTTTATCCATTCACCTCTTGAAGGGCAGCTTGGTTGTTCCTAATATTTGGCAATTGTGAATAAAGCTGTTATAAACATTCATGTATATTTGTGTAGACACGTTTTCAACCTCATTTGAGTAAATATCTAGGATGTGAGTACAGTTGCTGGGTCCTATGTTAGGAGCATATTTAGGAAGGAAGTGTTGAATTATCCTCCATTCTTACTAGCAGGGTGGGAGTTCCAGTTGCTCCACATCCTTGCCTTTTGTGTTGTCAGCGGATGTTACCCATTCTTACAGATGTGTGGTGGCATCTCATTGTTTTAATCTGCAATAACCTCAAGATATCACATTAAATATATTTTGTTCTTATTTTCTGTTTTCTTTGGAAAGGTTTCCAGCTCTTTTGTCCATTTTTAATGGAGTGATTTGTTTTCTTATCATTAAAATTTGAGTGGTTTGAATTTCTTTATATATTTTGGATACTGTGGTGTGTGTGTGTGTGTGTGTGTGTGTGTGTGTGTGTGTGTGCGCGCGCCAGTTCTAGGCCTTGAACGCAGGGCCTAAGCACTGTCTCTGAGCTTTTTTTTCTCAAGGCTAGAGCTCTACCATTTGAACCATAGCTCCACTGCCAGCTTTTTAGTAATTAATTGGAGCTAAGAGTCTCTGGACTTTCTGGCTTAGGCTGGCTTTGAATCACAATCCTCAGATCTCAGTCTCCTAAGAAACCAGGATTACAGGTGTGAATCACCAATGCCTGCTGGTTACATTTTGTTTTTAATAGGATATATGTTTTGTACATACTGTTCAGTTTGAGACTTGTCTTTTCATTCTCTTTGCTGTGTTTTATTTTTTACTAAACCAACTGACAGTTTTTCTTTGTATGGTCTATGCTGTTGGTATTGACTCTATATACCAATTGTCAATTTTTTTTTTGTTTTGGTTGTGGGGCTTGAACTCTGGGCCTAGGCACTGCACCTCAGCTCTTCAAGACGAGTGCTCTACCACTTGAGCCACACAGCACCACTTCCAGTTATCTAGTGGATAATTGGAGTCTCATACTTTCCTGCCTGGGCTGGCTTTGAACCATGATCCTCAGATCTCAGCCTCCTGAGAAGCTAAGGATTACAGGCATAAGCTACCAGCGCCAGGCAAAAGGTGTAGCCCAGGCTGATCTCGAACTCATGATCCTCCTGCATTATCCTCCTTGTTGATTACCAGTGTGCACCACCACAGCCGGCTGTATTTTAAAAATAGTTTTCTTCTATAAGATGTTTTATAGTTTTGCGTTTTGCAGTTGTCTGTATTTTTATTTGGTTGTACTTTGATTCCTTTCAGCGGGGATTTTTAGTTCTATGTACATCTTGCACATATTTCAAACATCAATGGCTTGTTGTTGCTATGTAAGAACCCAATATACTTAGAAAAAATTTAACATATCACACAACATTAGTTTTATCTAAAAACTGGATTTTTTTAAAGGTTACTGTTTTCATTTGCTTATGTTGGAAGATTAAAACATGACTTTTATATTTGAATTAATGCATTTAGCCAAAGGCTGATTTTAAACATTAAGAATATAATGCACACTGAATTCTCTTTTCCTTCATGGACAGGAACTACACATAGAGTGAGGAGAGGGCCACATTGGCAGACATGCATAATGATACCACTGTAGCTATAAAAACCTTAGGACAATCCTTTCTTTCCCCTATTTGAAACCAATAGAAGAATCGAAGGAATGAATTAATTTAGAAGATATAACAGTTAAGTAATTTACCCTAGTGGACCAGCTTGTAGGTACTAAAACTGGGATTTGAGTCTGCACCCATTACCCACAAAACCTATTTATTACTACTGCATCACTCTGACTCAGCTTCTTGCTGATTTGTTGCAGGTGAGATACTCTCAGATTTATTTGAGATCAAGCTGACTTTGAACCATCATCCTCAGATCTCAGCCTCCTGACTAGCTAGGATTATAGGCATGAGCTACCAGTGCCCAGTGGAACTAGTGATATTACAAAGTTGAAAAACAAATAAAAATAGCTGGGCTCCTTTTAAAAGGGCAAAGTCATTGAGTTGGCCAGACTAATCACGTGCCACCTCAGCAGACGGAGGCTCCTTGCTGGGCATTCTGGGCCTTCCTTGCCCATTCTAGCAGTGTCACCTTCCAGCATTCCTCTCACTTCTTCCACCTGTGCCTGGCTTAAGATGAATGTTCTGTTTCGCATAATACCCCCAACATGGACTAGCCTTCATTCCCCTGGCCTGAACCATTTGCTTTCTTCCAGGAAGTCCCTGCTGAATAATCCTGCACTAGTTTGCCCTTTTTTCTTCCCCCATGCCCAGCAATCACACCTATTTCCCAGAGCTTGTGAATAACTGGGCTGATGCCTACAATGCTCTTAGCAGAAAATACTCCACAATGGTAGCTGTTAACATTATTCCATTACTACTTTTTGCCAGGCACTGGTGGCTCACACCAGTGAGTTCTAGCTAATCTGGAGGCTTAGATCTAAGGAACAGAGTTCAAAGCCCTCAGAGCAGGAAGTCCATGAAATTCTTATCTGTAATTAACTACCAAGAAGCAAAAAGTGGAGCTCAAGTCCTTGAGCACCAGTGCCCAGGCCCTGAATTCAAGCTGCAGAGCGCACACACACACAGACACAGACACACACACAGACACACACACACACACACACACACACACAAACACACACACACTCACACACTGCTGTTTTATTTTCTGACTGCCTAGAATGGGTTTCATCCAAAAATGGGAGAAGAGTAGAGGTTGGTAATAGGCCTGTTTTATGTAACCTGACTAAATTACTGTTATTCCAAACAACAATAATAATCTTACCCCTACAATAGGTTCCTTTTTGTTACCACTTTCTTTTCCCTAGTACTCAAGACTTTGTGCTTGCTAGGTAAATGCTTTACCACTTGAGTCATGCATTAGTCCTTTCTCTTTGAGTTTTCAAATAGGCTCTTGCATTTATGACCGGTCTAGTCTGTGCTGTGATTTTTCTATTTATGGGATGGCAAGTGTGCACTACCATGCCCAGGCTATGGGTTGAGATGGGGGTCTCTCAAACTTTTTCAAGGGACTGGCTTAAATTGTAATATCCTCCTGATTTTGCCCCTACATTAGAAATATAGGCATGAGCCATCATGCCTAAATGGTCCCCACTTTTCAAGATCGATAAGAGTCTTATTTCTATCTTAGTTTGTCTCTTTCTGGTGCCTGGAAATTATAAAATCATCAAGAGCCATTTCTAAGATACTCATTTGCAGTGGATTTTCTTTTTACTATTTTATTTCTATGTCTTAAAAGATGTGTGCTTTGGGGAAATCAAGATCCCATCCGTCCTATTTCTAAGCATGCTTTGAAGGCTCAGCTAACAGAGAGACTTGAGAATCTTGCTCAGCCCAGGAAAGCTTCCCTCCGTTATGTACCCAACAGGTTAGTGCCTACCTGTCATCTTGCCCAAACGCCTTAGGGAAAATGAACACAGAACCCAGGGCTTTTTTCTGAGACCCACAGATCCTTCCATCTGCAGACAAAATATATTAAGGATTAGAAGATCTATATATATTTCCAGTTTATCCAGAGCAATATCTAAAATTTAACCTTGTAGGATTGTATATTTCTTAGGCTTTGCCAATGAGGTTTAAAAAAACAAAGATGTTGTAAAGAGAACCTGAGGTTTTTTTCTTTTTCTTCTATCCTGTTTCTCTCTTCTTCTGCAATGTAAGATATATTATTTATCTTGCATTTGTTTTTCTAGTGCTGGTGATTGAACCCAGATCTTCATGTACACTAGGCAAACACTCTACTAATATCCAGTACCCTGAAATAACACTCATCTCAACCATGTATCTTTTTCATCTCATACATTGCATTTCTAGAAGTTCAACTGATTGATAGAGGAATGGCTCAAGTGGTAGAGCACCAAGCATGAGCACCTATAAAGATCTTGAGGTTATTGCCCCAGGACTGGTGTGTGTGTGTGTGTGTGTGTGTGTGTGTGTGTGTGTGTGTGTGTGTGTGTGTGTGTGTGTGTGTGTGTGTGTGTGTGTGTGTTCTCAGGACCTGGGGCTGTCCCTAAGTTTCTTTTGCTCAAGGCCAGTATTCTACCACTTGAGCCACAGCTCCACTTACAGATTTTTCTCAATAGTGTAGTTTATTGAACATAAGACTCTCATGGACTTGTCAGCCTAGGCTGGTTTCAAACTGTGATCCTCAGATCCCAGCCTCCTGAGTAGCTAGGATTTAGGCGTGAGCCACAGGTGCCCAGCTCAATTGGGATATTTTCATGTCTTTTTCTACTTAACACCCTTAATGTTTTCTCTACCTTCCTGAACACGTGGAATATAGTTGTGATTGCTGCTTTTTCTTTTGTGCTGGTACTAGGACTTGAACTCAGAACGTAGGCACTATCCCTTAGCTTTTTCACTTAAGGCTCTACCACTTGAGCCATAGCTCCACTTGTGGCTCTTTGGTGCTTAGAGATAAGAGTCTTATGGACTTTTCTATCCATCTTTGAACTTTAATCCTCAGATCTCAGTTTCCTGAGTAGTTAGGATTGTAGGTGTGAACCACCAGAGCCCAGCATGATTGCTGTTTTCACTTTTTTTTTTGTCGGTCATGGGGCTTGAACTCTGGGTCTCAGCACTGTCCCTCAGCTCTTCAGCTTAAGGCAAGTGCTCTACCACTTGAGCCACAGCACCACTTCCAGCTTTTTTTGTTTACATGATGCTGAGGAATGGAACCCAGGGCCTCATGCCTGCAAGGCAAGCGCTCTACCACTGAGCCACCTTCTCAAGCCCCTTTTTTCACATTTTTTATCTATAATATTATTTCTAGGTCTCTTTCTAATGAATGATCCTTCTGATACTGGTAATTTTTTTTGTCAGTTCTGGGACTTGAACTCAGGGATTGAGAGCTGTCTCTGAGTCTTTTTGTGCTCAAAGCTAACATTTTACTACTTGAGCTACAACTCTACATCCAGCTGGTAACCTTTTTTCTTTTTTTGGTTGTGGGGCTTGTGCTCGGGCTTGGGTGCTGTCCCTGAGCCTCTTTGTTCTCAAGGCAAGTACTTTACAACTTGAACCACAGTGCCACTTCCGGTATTTGAGTGGTTAACTGGAGATGAATTTCACATGGACTTTTCTGCCTAGGCTGGCTTTAACATGCAATTCTCAGCCTCCTCAGTAGCTAGAATCACAGGCTTGAACCACAAGTGCCTGGTCTAGCTGGTACATTTGAGTACTAAACATTGTGAATTTTACCTAACTAGATGTTAGGTTCCTGGATGTTTTCTATTCTTATTTTTAATTTGTTTTAGGACATAATTACACTATTTCTAATCACTTAAATCTTTCAAAGCTTGCCTTCCATTTTTGTTTTATATATTACAGTATATATACACATATATATGTATATAGATAGATAGTGTGTGTGTGTGTGTGTGTGTGTGTGTGTGGTGGTGGTGGTGGTGGTGGTGGTGGTGGTGGTCCTGGGCTTGAACTCCAGGCTAAAGCATTGTCCTTAAGCATTTATGCTCAAGGTTAGTACTCTAACACTTGAGCCACAGCTCTACTCCCACTGTTTTGGGTATTTTAGTGGAGATAGAGTCTCACAGACTTTCTTATTGAGGCTGAGTTTGAACTATGATCCTCATATCTCAGCCTTCTGAGTAGCTTGAATTATAGGCATGAGCCACCCAACTTGCTTTCTTTTTTTTTTTTTAAACACAGGCTTATTGAGATTAACTATGTTCATACAACTCACTCATCTAAAATGTATGGTTCACTGTTTAGTAATACATTCACAGATCTTGGTACAAGCATTACAAAATCTAATTTCAAACTATTTTGTCTCCCCAAAAGAAACACTGAACCTATTAGCAGCTAGTTCATGTTCCTCTTAGTCGACTCTTACAGTACCTACACAGTCACTAATGTACTTCCCGTTTCTGAATTTGCCTATTGTGGGCATGTCATAGAGATAGAATCATACAATAGGTTGTGCTTTATGATTGGCTTCTTTTACTTGTACAGGATTTTTCTATGTTGTAGCATGTATCATAATTTCATTCCTTTTCATGGCTCAGTATATACTGTATAGTTCTGCAACATTTTCTAAACCCCTCATCATTGGACATTGAATTGTTTCTGCACCTAGCAGTGGATAATGCTGCTAGCAAAGTCTGGTGTAACACACATGTAGTCCCAGAAATTGGGAGGCTGAAACAGGAGGACCAGGCAGGAGAGCCAGCCTGAGCTACATAGAAAAATCCTCTCTCAGAAAGCCAAGGGTTTGGGGTTGTAGCTGAGTGGTAGAGAGCTTGCCAAGTATGCCCAAGGTCCTGGGTTCAATGGCTAACACTGCAAAACAGCACCAGTAACAATTATTTGAATGAATGCTTGTTTCACTCACTTCTTTTCTCTTCTACCACCTGCAGGGCTCAGTATTGCTACGGCTGTGGGAGAGAGTCCGTAATTTGGAAAGTTCCCCATGCTGCATTGTTTACCAAACCCTCCAAAAGGATCCAGAAACTGGCACAGCCCAATAAATTAAAAAAACAGTATCCGCTATATAGGTAGAGTATCCTGAGATTCTCCGCAAATCCTAATTTTGTTAAGTGTCACAAAGTTGTTCTCCTTGCAGCAGCAGTATGTGCAAATTCATAAGCTGAAAGTCTACTCATGTCCCCAAAACACTAGGTAAAAAGGTCACATGTTTCCAATCACTGTAGGTACTCAGAAGATCATCAGTTGCTACATTGGGCCTCAAATGTGCTGAAGATAAAGTCTGGTGACAAGTTCACGTGTCCTCGTTAGCATCATTACAAGGACAGCTCCCTGTGGTGCAGCACTTGCCCAGCACTCATCAGGCCATGAGTTTAATTCCCCAGCACCACTAAAACAAGGAGTATCTGCAGATGAACACCATAAGTCTTCGCATTTTCTAAATTTGATGTGCTTGTATGACTATGACTTTACAGGTCAGGTGCTTTTGTCTTTTGATTTGAATACAGGATTTTTTATTTATTATTATTATTCTGCCAGTCCTGGGTCATGAACTCTGGGCCTGGGCGCTGTTCCTAAGCTCCATTTGAACAAGGCAAGCACTCTACTGCTTGAACCACAGCACTACTTCAGGACTTTTCTTTGATTAATTGAAGATAAGAGTCTCATGGATGTCAGAGTCTCACAGATTTTCTTGCCTTGGCTGGCTTTGAACTGTGATCCTCAGATCTCACCCTCCTGAGCTTGGATTACAGGTCAGGTGAAAGCCACCGGCAACTAGACTTTTTTTTTTTTTTGTCATTTGTGGGGCTTGAATTGAGGGCCTGCCCACTTTCCCAAACCTGGTTTTCTGATGGTCAACAAGAGATAAGCGTCTCATGGATTTTACTGCCCAGGCTGGCTTTGAACTGGGATCCTCAGATCTTAGTCTCCTGAATAGCTAGGATTAAAGGCATGAGCCACCAGCACCTGGCTGATTTCTCCTTGTCTTTAAAAGACAAGCTTAGGCAATACCTTAACCATGAGAGTCAACTTGTGACATGGTTGATGTGTTGGAGGGTTACAGTAAATAAAATAGAGGTGAAAGTGCTCTTGCGTACTATTCTACTCAGAACACATAAGGTGAATGTGTTCAGTATGGATGCTATCTATGCCTTAAGATACTAATAAGCCAGGTACGTGTAGCCCATGCCTATTATACTAGCTACTCAGGAACTGAAGACCTGAAGGTTCATGGTTGAAAACCAGCCTGTGTAGAAAAATTTGTCTGGCACCAGTGGCTCATGTCTATAACCCAAGCTACTCAGGAGGCTGAGATCTGAGGATAGAGGTTCGAATCCGGTCTGAGCAGAAAAATCCTTATGCGACTCTTATCTCCAATTAACCACTCAGAAATTGGAAGTGGCACTTTGGCTCAAAGTGGAAGGGCACTAGCCTTGAGCTAGCTGAGGAACAGCACCCAGGTCCAGAGTTCAAGCCTCACGACCAGCCTTTCTGGAATGGGAACCACTACCTGGCGATAGAAACCACAGTCTCCATTTTTTTCATATGATTTTCATTTGTTCATTCTGGTGCTAGGGATTGAACCCAGATTCTTGCACCATCCCCATCGGCTAACTTTTTGTTCACTGGTTTAAGATACTTGTTATGATAGCAACTATCACATAATACTTCAGAAAACCTCTTCAGCCATGTATATATTAAGTACAGTTTTTCTTCAGCTGAGTACTCTGAGTGCTTATTTTATGAAACACTTCTCATAGTTTCTCACGGACTTCTCTTTTGGGGATTATAGTTTCATATATGTGTATTAATGAGGGTTTGAACTCAGGGCCTTGCACTCTTGCTTTGCTTTTTGCTCAAGGCTGGAATTCTATCACTTGAGTCACAACTTCACTTCCAGGTTTTTTGCTGGTTAATTGGAGATAAAAGTCTCCCATCTGTCTGAGCTGATGTAGAACCTTGATTCCCAGCCTCTTACCTAGCTGGTATTACAGATGTGAGCCACCAGAGTCCTACAAATCAGCCTCTTTTTTGCTCTTCTATAAATTGAAGACTCAACAGGTGCTTGTGAGGACATATGAGCGCTCCAGTAAATAAGCACCTAGAGCGTGGTCATTGTGACCAGGGGGCTTACGCACTAGAGGGTTCACCTGCACACAGGAGCAGGCAGAAGACTTGAAGATAGGTCATTTGAGATCATCAAATCTAAAGAATTAGAAAGGAAAAATAATAATGTGAAATGAGTGGAATTTCAGAGAAATGTGTGATACTATCAGTAGTATCAATGAACTCATGGTGGAAATTTCATTCAAAAAGAGAGAGAGAAATGGCTCTGTGGCTCAGGTGGTAGAGAGAGCTAGCCTTGAGCTAAAGAGCTGAGGGACACTGTGCAGGCCCGGAGTTCAAGCCCCATGACCACCAAAAAAAGAAAAGAAAGGAAAAGGAAAAAAAAAGTAATATAGGCAGAGTGAATAGTTAAGAAATGTGGTGCCAGACATACCAAGTTCTATGAAAAGTAGTGTATCTTCACAAAATTCAGCAAGCCAGGTATAGGTGCCTCACAATCTGTCATCCTAGCTACGCAGGAGGCTGACATCTGAGGATCATGGTGCAAAGCCAGTCTGGGCAGGGAAATCTATGAGATACTTATCTCCAATTAACTACAAAAACTAAAAAAGCCAGAAATGGAGCTGTGGCTCAAAGTAGTAGAGCAATAGCCTTGAGCACAAAATCTCACGGACAATCCCCAGACCCTGAGTTTAAGATTCAAGAACAGGAAAAAACAACAACAACAATAAACCTACAGTAGTGCAACAGCAATACTCACAAGACAATATGTCAATATGTAGGAAACAAACTGTACAACGTGGTGGGGGGGAGAGAATGTAGGAGAAAAATGAGGGGGGGAGTAATAAGTTTAAGAAGAACTGTACTTGGGCTGGGAAGGTGGCCCAGTGGTAGTGTGCTTTCCTTGCATGCCTGAGGCCCTAGGTTCAATTCCTCAGCACCACATAAGCAAAAAGAAAAAAGCTGGAAGTGGCGCTGTGGCTCAAGTGGTAGAGCACTAGCCTTGAGCTGAAGAGCTGAGAGACAGTGCCCAGGCCCAGAGTTCAGGCCCCACGACCGGACCCAAAAACAAGAAGAAGAACTATACTCGCTGACACATTATTGATACCCCCTCTGTACATCACCTCCACAATAAAATTAAACAAAAAGAAAAAGCAACAAAAGAAAAGGAAAGCTCTGAGGTGAAAGAATTCAAAAGAGATCCATAACTTGCTACCTCCTAAGTAAACTCTCAAAGAGTCCAAGATAGAGGCTTTTGTGAAAACTCCAAGAGGCCTGGTCCTGGGTGGCTCACGCCTGTAATCCTAGCTCCACAGGAGGCTGAGATCTGAGGACTGAGATTCAAAGTCAACCAGCCAGACAAATCCGAGTCACTCCAGTTATATAGCAAAAAAGCCAGAAGTAGAGATGTGGCTCAAGTGATAGAGCACTAGCCTTGAGTGAAAAGGCCAAGTGAGACTGAGGCCCTGAGGTCAACCTCCAGTAGTGACAACAATACATACAGTAAAATCCTAAGTGCATAAAATCACCTGCATTAATACCAATGAGTGACTTCATACCAGAAACCACAGTGGTGAGAGGCCGTGTTGAGATGACACAATGCACTGAAAGAAAATTATTGTCTCCAGTTAAGCATCAAAGAGTACAGCTGTCGCTCAAGTGGGAGAGCATCAGTCTTAAGCAGAAAAAAAAAACAGATAAGGGACAGTGCCCAAGCCTCAAGTTCAAGCCGCACACACAGAAAGTGAATATAAGCTGGGTTCTGGTGGCTTATGCCTGTAATCCTGTACTGCCTGTACTGCCTGTACTGAGGAGGCTGAGATTTAGGATCAGGGTTCAAAGCCAGCCTGGGTAGGAAAGTCTGTGAGACTCATCTCCAATTAATCACTAGAAAACCATAAGTGGTGCTGTAGCTCAAGTGGTAGCATGCTAGCCTTCAGCAAAAGAGCTCAAGGGACTGTGCCCCGGCCCAAAGTTCAAGCCTCATGACTGACCAGAAAAAAAAGAAATATAAATAAAATACAATTCCCAGAAGTACATAGAGATTGAGAGAAGATTACTGGTTCTCAGAGGCGGAGATGGAGGTGAATAATGGAAGTTACCACAAATAGCTGTGGCCTTTCCCTTCATGTTGATTAGGACATTCTTAAATTCATGGTGATGGTTACACTCATTTACAGCTATTCTAGAAACTAGTTGTACACTCAGTAAAAAAAAATAGAAAAGATAAATTATAGTGTGTTAATTATGTTATATATTGTATGTTATATATGTTAATTATATCTCAGCAGTATAACTGAGCATATTTTGTTAATAGTTTTAATAGAGTACAATCTCCATAGTACTGATAAAACTATATTATAGCCTACCTCTCCAGGGTATTTATACATTTGAGAAAAGCTTCTTTCATATTAGATCTGTAGATTTCTTGATTAATGGGTGGGTTTTTGGTCAGGGAAAGAAAGATATGGAGTACAGCCTGTGACCATTGGTCCGTGGCAGGGAGCTATGACCAATATACCTGAAATTGCACTGCATGGGACAGAGAGAGAATGACCCTCACAGAAAGGACCTCAGTGAAGAACGGGATTTTTCTCTCTGGGATCTAGTCGGAGACTTTGATGTGTTTTCAAACAGAAGGTCCCAGCTCATCCATGATACATCATGAAATCAATTCTGGTTCTTTTTTAATTGAGTCAGGGTTAAATGTAAACTTGGCATAGGGCCAGGAATTAATGGCTCACCCTTGTGTTCCAAGCTTCTCTGGAGGCTGAGATCTGAGGAACTCTGAAGCCAGCCTAGACAGACAAATCCAATAGACAGCTATTTTCCAAGTGAACCAGATAACACTAGAAGTGGAGGTACAGCTCAAAGTGGTAAAATTTTAGGCTTTAGAAGGAAAAGTTAAGTGAGAGGTAAGAGGCCTTGAGTTTAAGCCCAGTACTGGCATTAAAAAGAAGGCTATGCAGAAGTTAACTCTAAAATATACCAGGACATAATAAGTTATACAAAACCCTAGACATTAACACACTGAGACCAAAGGAGGATAGCCTTGGCAGAAGAACACAAAGGCACCATGGCTGTGTGCCTCTAGTCGGATAAAATATTTATGAGTGAACTTCAGGAAATGGAAACGAGGGTTTCTGTTGTTGTTGTTTCTTGTCTTGTTTGTTCATTTATCTGGCTTTGGGAGGTTAAAGGAGTACAGATGGAGGGACAAAGGGTGAGCAGATCCAACAGTGGTACTCACATGTTGAAAATGGCCTATACAACAGGTAGGTGGGGATGAGAGGGAAAATCTGGAAGCAAGGGAAGGGGTGACATTGTCCAATAAGAAATGTACTCTTTACCCATTTATATAACTGTAACCCTTCTGTACATTGCCTTTGTAATAACAATTAAAAAATTTTTGTAACCCTTCTGTACACTGTACACTGTAATAACAATTAAAAATTTTTTAAAGATTACATGGCATCATGATAATTGGTTTCACATATGGAAACATATTTACATATCTGGTATGAACAAATAAAAAGTGTAACTAAATTTTGACAAACACTAATCTGTTCTAAAGAGAGCTAACGATTGTTGGCAACAATGTTGCTAAGATGGACAAAGGACAGATATTGATTGGAATGACACTATTTCATATTTCTGTTTGCATGTAGGCCCAGCAGTGATTACTTTCCAAGAGAGTGTGTTCGCTTCACCGATCCTTCTGCCCGGATTCTGCAACTCTCCATGGCAAAAGCTATAGATCCAAACTACATTCCTCCCAAAGGTGTAAGTGGGCTCGCGTGAGACATTCACTGTCTGGTTCACTTTATCACAGGACACTTGCAGATTTCTAGGTGTGTGCTTTCCTCTCTCACCCAAGGAAATTTTCTCACTCTCCCCTTTTCATGCGTCATGGCTTGGCTAGGGTGAGGAGAGACGCTACACGGGGACTGAAAGAGGACCAACTGTGGGGCAGGTGTGGCAGCTGGTGAAACCATGGCGGGATACGATGGCAGCCGGGATCTGGTTACAATGACAGCAAACAGGGATAAGGCAGCACTGTCCAGAAGGAATCTGAGTGCAGACAGGTTAACCTCTCCTCAGAGGGGTGGAAGCACTGATTCCAGTCATAAGGAAAGTTCAGCTGTAGTTAAGGGTTTAAAGACTTCTTTACTGAAGTCTGCTCATAGATCTGCATGCCCGTTTTCAAGCTCCCATTCCTTTCCAATCATTGCCTCAATTTTGACATAAAGGTTGGGATAAGTTTGAGAATTCAATTTTCATTGTAATTCACCCACTCACAGAATTCAGTTTCGCCTTCCAGAATTTGAAGCCTCTGAAAATAGAAGGTAAGTAGAAGATAAAGGTTGATTAGGAAAATCACAGAATTTTCCCAGCCTCCTACCTGGCCCTTAACATGGCCATTTAAAGGCCTGGGCTGATCATTTCTCAAGTTCAGCAGTGTCTTAGAAGCAAGCAGCCAATTCCACTGTATCTTTCTTTCCTTCTTGGCACAAGGGATTAAACTGGGGCTTGTGCTCACTAAACACAATTCCACCACTTGAGCCATACCTCTAGCCTGATTGCCTTTTTTGTGTTTTAGTTCCTTAAGGTTTGTTTTGTTTTTTGTTTTCAGATGGGATCTCTAGCTAATTAGGCTACTTCCTCCCTCCCTCCAGCACAGCTGGGACCACAGGTGTGCCATACACCTGGCCCTCCATGAACTTCTTATTTATGTCACTGAGACGGCTCATCACCCAGAGCCTTGCTTTCTGTCTTGCTACCAAAAACCATAGACTGCCAGTAGTTGGTTTATTTCCTTACTTTTAAACCACTAAAAGTGAGCTCATTTAGGCTTATAAATTGAATCCGCTCAGTAAAAAATTTTTTAACAAACATTCAAGCCAATATAGAGAACTTGTTGCCATCTGGTTCCCATTGCTTCATGCTAAACCATCCCCAAATCACTATGATGTACAATGAGTTCATGGGTCAAAAAGTCTGACTGGAAGAAAGGGTTGGCTTGTCTCTGCTCTCAAGTCTGGGTTTCTGCTGGGAAATCCATATTTACATGGATGGCTGGAAAGAATCCTCCAGAGACTCTTTCTTACCTAAGTCAGCTTGTGCTCTGCTAAACTACCACCATTAACGGGGAGGCTTAACTAAACGTTCTGGAAGCTGCAAAGTTCAAAATTAAGATGGACTTCTGAGGAAAGTTCACTTCTGTGTAGTTGTCATCTTGCTGTGTTACGGGATCTCTGTGTGTGTGTGTGAGAGAGAGAGAGAGAGAGAATCATAATGATTTCTTCCCCAGAGAGAGAGAGAGAGGAGAGAGAGAGAATCATAACGATTTCTTCCCCAGGATCTCTCTTCACTTTCTTCAAAAGTACACTTCCTCCATTAAGGGGAGGCTCACCCTCATAACCTTTTGTAGAAGTAATCACCTCTCCAAGACTGAAGATTCTAGATCCTACACATCTCCCTGGGGATTAGGGATTCAAGGTTCTGTCAGACACAGTGGTCTCTATGCTTGATGCCTAGGCAAGGAAGACTTCAGGCTAAACTCAGTTGGTAGTAAGTTCAACACTTTCTATGGCCTCACCCTGTGGCAAACACATGTCCAGGCATGCCAGCTGTGTTTCCTACAATGGAATGCTTGCCTTGAGGTATTCTGAGACCTAGGCCTTTTATGGCTTGGCCTTGGAACTTACAAGTCACTGCAATCTACTCTATGGTCTGATAACATTTAAGTCTTGCCAAACTCAAGGAGGCAAGAACACAAACTCTACCTCTGAAGAAGTCTGGAAGAACGTAGAGACCTGGAAACAATTAGTGCCACATCCAATGATGTGTGTATTTTGGTATTCCCGACCCTGGCTACAAATAATCTTTGTGTTATATATTTGAAATTTAAAGTCAAACTTTTGTGGGCTTTAAGGGTTAGTTTGCTTTTTAGATTTATCATCTTTGCTTTATGTTTGTGCGGGGACCAGGGCTACGACTCAATACTTTGTGCTCTCATTTAGAAATTTTGTTCAACCTGGTGCTCTGTATCTTGAGTAATATCTCCACTTCTAACTTTTTGCTGGCTAATTGAAGATAGGAATCTCCCAGGCCAGGTGCTCATGGCTCATGCCTGTCATCCCAGCTACTCGGGAGGCCGAGAATCACAGTTCAAAGCCAGCCCAGGCAGGAAAGCCCATGAGACTTTTTTGTTCTTTCTTCCTTTTTTGGCAGTCGTGGGCCTTGAACTCAAAGTCTGGGCATTGTCCCTGAGCTTCTTTTGCTCCAGGCTAGCACTCTACCACTTGAGCCATGGTGCCACTTCAAGCTTTGTATGTGGCAGTGAGGAATCGAACCCAGGGCTTCATGTATGCTAAGCAAGCACTCTACCACTAAGCCACATTCCTAGGCCCCATGAGACTCTTATCTTCAATAAACTACTTAGAAAAATCTGGAAGTGGCACTGTGGTGAAGTAGTTGAGCACTAGTCTTGAGTGAAAGAAGATCAGGGACAACACCAGGTCTTGAGTTTAAGTCTCTGGACCTGCACAAAACAAACCAAACCAAACAACAGCCTTCCAGATTTGTCTGTTCATGTTGGTTTTGAACTATGATCTATCTATGCATCCTCAGTAGCTGGGATTATATACATGAGCAACCAACACTTACTTGGCTTCTTATATTTGTAATGCTAACAGTTTTTAATAGTAGTAAACTATAAGTTACTAGATAGTAGTTAGCAAAATTATTATATAATATAAACTATTCTTATAAATATGCTACATTTGAACTTTTTTGGGGGGTCCAGTCATGGGGCCTGAACTCTGGGCCTGGGCGCTGTCCTTCAGCTCTTCAGCTCAAGGCTAGCGCTCTACCACTTGAGCCACAGCACCATTTCCAGCTTTTTTTTTTTGCTTATGGGGTGCTGAGGAATCGAACCCAGGGCCTCATGCATGCAAGGCAAGCGATCTACCACTGAGTCACATTCCCAGCCCCTACATTTGAATTTTTTAGTGTGTGCTGGTATTATGGCTTGAACTCAGGGTGTCATGCTTGCTTGCTATGTTGGAGCCTCTATCACTTGAGTCATGTTTCCAGTCTGGTGTTTGGCTGCTTAGTTGTAGACAGGATCACAGAGACTTTTCTGTTCAAGTTGCCTTTAAACCATGATCCTAAAGGTCTGAGCTATCTACACCCAGATGATTTATTTTGTTTCCTTTGTTTCTTGTGCCAGTACTGGCTGGGGCTTTAACTCAGGGCCTGGTTGCTGCCTCAGGCTTTTCACTTAAGGCTACCACTCTACCACTTGAGTCAAGCTCCAATTCTGGCTTTGCTGTGATCAACTGGAGATGAGTCTCATGGAGTATTTTTAGCCCAGGCTGAGTTTCAAACCACAGTCCTCAGATCTCAGCCTTCTGAGTAGCTAGAATTATAGGCATGAGCAAGCAACTCTTGGCTCGTCTGATTTTATTTCAATCATCTACACTGGAAAACAAAACTTTCTGAGCTATTAAATCATTGCCTTAAAATTTAACTTTAAACTTATAAATACAGAATGCCTGAGGTTTGTAATGTTCTAAGAATAAACATAAAATCAAGATTTCAATTCAATGTCATAACTGAAAATCTGTTCTCCTGACACTCATTTCAAACGGAAGTTTTATGTTTTCTCACTGCCCTCTTGAATGACTGTATCAGCCCACAAATCCACATGGCCATTTAGTTCTCAAGTCAGTATATAACATTGCTGGCTGTTTCCTCCACATCTGTACTTTAGCAGTTAGACCTGAAATTCTGGCTTAGAATTCATACAATACAGTTTTGGTATGTGAGAATGATGGAAATCAATTCTACCAGTAGGGTCGGGTTCTGCCTGGTTCTCCTTCTTCCTGTTTGGTTGTGAGAAATATGGTCCAGAGAACAGGCTATGCTTTGTAATTTGAAGTTAATGATGTTTGTTTATTTACTTCCTTTTATCAGTCATGGGGCTTGAACTCAGGCCTGGGTGCTGTCCCTGAGCTTTTTCCGCTCAAGGGTAGTGCTCCACCTTGAGCCACAGCACCACTTCTGGTTTTCTGGTGATTAACTAGAGATAAAAGTCTCGTGGACTTTCCTGCCCAGCCAGGCTCTGAACCCCAATCCTCAGATTTCAGCCTCCTGAGTAGCTAGGATGAGAGGTGTGAGCCATGGGCGCCTAGCTTATTTCTCATTCTTTTCTTTCCTTTGGTTCTTTTTTCTTTCTCAGTTTTAGGCTCCAGCTCAGGGTTTGGGTGCTGTCTCTGACCTGTTCAAGGCTAGCCCTCTATGATTTTGAGTTAGATTGCCATTTCCAATAATGTTTATCATTTGATTGTTTCTGGTATAATTTTTTCTCTTTCTACCCTAGCTTGAGAACAAAATTCCAGCATCTGCCTTGAGTGCTATTGCAACTCCAAGGATTATAGACCTTGCCCACCCAAGGATCAAGTTAGAGGGGCTCTGCTACGAGAGAGAGAGAAGTGAGAAGCCCATCCGTCCTGTAAGCATGGCCGCCTCGCCATCCCCAGCTCTCTTCTCCTTGTTCCCATGGTGCAATTCTACCTCTGCAAGGCCCAGCCCAAAATCACTGGGAAGGGAAGACCTAGCTATGTGACATGGAGAGAGGCACCCGAGTGGTGGGCAAGGAGCATGGGTTTGGGAGCCAGTTGGAGCTGGGTTCAAGTCCCCACCTTACTCCTTCTAGTCCTATGTGGAGAGCCTCCTGAGGCACTAAGTGGCCAAGGTCACAGAACAGGTGTCTGACTGCGTCTGTGAGCTGGCCCATGTTCCCAGGGAACAAAGCAGAGCTCCACGCTGCTCAGTTGAGACAACTAATAATTAATTGATCATGTCAGCTAGTGGTAAGTGGTCTGGAAGATAAAGTGGGAAACGAGGGACTTGGTGGAGACAGGCTGTGTGCAGTGCGTGGTGAGTACCTTGCGAAGACAGGGACTGCCCCAGTCCTGAAGGATAAGCAACCAGTAAGGGAAGGCTGGAGAATATTCCAGTAAAGGGAAGAGCCCTGGTCAAAGCCCTCAGATTGAGAAGAGCTAGAAGCTGGGTAGAGCAAAGGAATGGTGGACAGGTGTGACATAGATGTGAGGTGAGGGAGACACGGCTCCTCTCACTGGGCCTGGCACGGTCAGCGGCTTCTCCATCTCCCTGCTCCTCACATCCCTCCACTGATCTGCCACCAGCCTTCTGCCTGGTCCTAGATGGGTTTTCAGTAAATATCTTGAGTGCGTTGCCAGAGGAGGTGAGACCAGTTTCCTCTTCTCTAAGCACCAAGATTTAGATGTGGAAACCCACAGGAAAAATATCACTAGGATATCACTCTAGGAACAAACCTCATAGAGTGTTTCAGTTGGCAGGACAATGGCTTTGTTCTCAGGTCTTGGTATGTAATGTTGCATTACTGCTGAAATTCATTTCTTGTTTTTTTTTAAAGCACAAAGGGAGCTTGCTCTCACTAAAAACCATATTCTAGCACCCCAGAACAATGTTCGCCAGCTCCACATGGAACACTTCGGGGCTGCCGAGCTGTACCAACTGTGCATATATGTTTTTTTTTCCAGTGAGGTCTCACCTTGCAAATGGTGGAAAGGCAGTATGGCAGGGTTAGTCTTCAAAGTGATAATGGATTAACACTCTGACTCTTAAGTGTCAGAGTGTGTACTAGCTATTGAGAAACAAGTACCTGGCACTGAGCAGCTACTATTCTAATGGAGAGAAGGGCCAATAAACAAAGACAGAAGGCAGCTAAATCAGGTGCAAATAAGTGCTGTGAACAAGAGTAAAAGGGCTTACATGATGTATGCCTGTAATCTCAGCACTTAGGAGGAGGAGATCATGAATTAAGGTCACTCTGGGCTACATAGTACAAAAAAACAAAAAACTATGACAGAAGCCCTACAAGCCAAGGTGAAGGAGGCTCACACCTGTAATCCTAGGTACTCAGGAAGCTGAGATCTGATGGTCACAGTTCAAAGCCAGCCCAGGCAGGAAAGTCCAAGAGACTTTTTGTCTCCAATAAACCAACCAGAAAAAGCCAGTAGCTCAAGTGGTAAGGCACTAGTCTTGAGCACAAAGAGACTCTGGGGCAGTGCCCAAGCCCCAGAGCTCAAGCCCCAGGACTGGCAAAACACACACATACACACACAACCCAATAATGAGTACTGTTACAAAGGCACATCAGAAAGCCTGACCTATTTATTTTTAGCTGGTCAGAAGGATCTCTTTGAGATTGTGATGTTTGAATTTTGGGATGTGAAAGAAGAAGGGGCAGTCAAGCCAAGACAGGATTTTCAGCAGAAGTAGAAAGTGGAATTGTCATGAGGTAGATGGAGCTAGAGGAGAGGTGCCTTATGACCCAGGGAGGGAGGGGAGGAAGATGAGATCAGAGAAGAACAATAGCAGCCAAGATCCTTCTACAGGCCTTCTGGGCCCAGGGAGGGAGAGCCTGCCTGGTGTTAGCCATGAGTCCAGTGGACAGCCAGGGGAAGGGTTGTGGCTGGGGCTTTGGGGTGGACTTGGATCAAGGGCTGTTAGGAGGATGAAGTGGGGTGATGTAGGCGGAACTCTCAGATGTGCTCTGCCTCCTGGACACCCTCACTCACTGCACCTTCTCTCCTGACAGACACAGGGAGGCTGGACTGGCCTGCAGGAATGGGAGGGGGAGGGGCAGTTAGGAGGGAGTTGCAGTCATACAGGAGAGGAATGGTGGGGGCTGCAGGGGTGGGAGATGCCCAGGTAAGGCGGCATGGTGACATCTGCGGTGTAACCTGGTGTCTCCTTGTTTCTGCAGATACCCTCTGCCGCCATGTTAGCTGTACCTAGTCCTCGAATAACCGATCTAGCTAAGTCGAAGCCCGTTCATCCAGACTATCTCCCTGCCCGGGACGCCAAATGGCCAGTGTCTTATGCTGCTACCCATTCAAAAGTATCTCCTAGAATTCTGGAGCTTGCGAATCCAAATACAAGGTATGTTGGTTGAAGGCCAGTGTGGGACAGCAAGGTTTGTGAGGAGTGGGAAGGTTCACCTGATCAGGCCAGGGAAAAGAACTGCAGAAAGACAACAAATGCAATCACAATACAAAAACAGCAGTAAAGCGGGTTGCCAGTGGCTCATGCCTGTAATTCTACCTACTCAGGAGGCTGAGATCTGAGGATTGCAGTTCAAAGCCAGCCTGGACAGAAAAGTCCCATGGGACTCTTTATCTTCAATTCAGCACTCAGAAACCAAAAGTGGTGCTGTGGCTCAAGTGGTAGAGCAGGTGCCTTGAGCACAAGGAGGCTCAAGAACTGTTCCCAGGCCCTCAATTCAGGCCAGTTAACCAAAGGACAAATAAAAAAAGCTATAAAAGAAAAACCTAAACAACACCAAACCCTGTAGAAACCTGCCACTGTTTACAGTGAGAAATATATGATAGTCCTAATCATAGATGGTAGAGATGAGCTGAGTGCTGGTGTCTCACACCTGTAATTCTAGCTACTAAGGAGGCTGATATCTGAGGAGATTCAGAGCCAGCCTGGGCAGGAAAGTGGTGCTGTTGCTCATGGTAGACCACTTGAGCAGAAGAGCTCAGAGAGAGTACCTAGGTCTTGAGATCAAGCCCTACGACCAACAACAACAAAAAGTAGATGATCAGCCAGACATCAGTGGCTCATGTGTGTAATCCTAGCTACTTAGGAGGTTGAGATCTGGGGATCGCAGTTCAAAGCCAGCCAGGTCAGGATAGTCTGTGAGACTCATATCTCCAATAAATCACCACAAGACTGGAAGTGTCAAGGTGGCTCAATTGTAGAGTGTTCGCCTTGAGCTGAACAAGTGAGGGACAGGACCTAGGCCCAGAGTTCAAACTCCATGACCAAAAAAGATAAAAAGTAGATGTTAGAAGAAGTCTAACACTAAAGGGTCAGCAGACAGCCTGACGTGGAAGTATGTGCCTATAATCCCAGAGCAGTATACAGGCTGTGTTTAGAGGGAGTCTCTGGTTTGAGGCCAGCCTGACCAATAGTGGGAGTCTGGCCCCAAATCCCTACTGCCAGTCTAAAAAAGGATCATGAGATATGAACATGAACTTGTTCATCACAATGATATTTAGAGCATGGTGCAGAGGTTCACGCCTGTAATCCTGACTCCTCAGGAGACATATCTTTTTAAAAAAATCAGTGTTTGATACTAGTCTGGGGAAAAGTTTGTAAGATGCCATATCAACCTATAAACAGCTGGGTATAGTGGTGCACAGCTGTCACCCTAGCTACACAGGTAGCCTGGAATAGAAAGTGAGACCCAGTTTGAAAAATAAGCAAAATGGATTGGGACTATAGCTTACGTGGTAGAGCATCTGTTCAGCACGTTTGAAGCCCTGACTTGAAATATAGGCACGTGTGGGTTTGGTCACAGATTTTTTTTTTTTTTGGCATGCTGATAATTTATGGGACTTGTGCTTGAGCTGCAGCCCTGGGCTTTTTGAGAGAGGATTTTGCTCTGTAATGTCATTGCATTTGGAATCCTCCTGCCTCATCCTCCCAAGTGTGGAACTTCCAGACATGCTACAACACTTAGCCTCTGGCTCACTTGTTTAACTTCTCTGCATCTTCCATTCCTCTTCTGTGCCATGAAAGTGATAACTATCTAATGGCTAATGTCCCAGTATTTACCACTTGGGGAGAGCACTGGTTGTCTCTTCAGTTCATTTCACTTCAGGTTGTTTTCTTCTTCTATTTCAGGACTCCTGTGAATGTGACATATTACGACCCCGATGCCTTTAAAGTCAAGCCAGCTGCTCTGACCGCACATTGTTCTGCCAGAGTCCAACAGTTGGCAGAACCTGTTGTACACTAAGTGCAGACAAGAATCTCTGCCACACACTAGTCAAGTATATAGAACGAGTATTAGATGACATAGTTTCCTGCCTTTCCCAACCCCTAAATATGGTGCTCTAGAGAAGACCCTTGTGAACACCAAGTAGCAATGGCTGCTGCCACCTGGAAGTGTGGCACTGGCAGGTTTAGGGATCCTAGCATGTAATAAAGAGAAGCAGAGCCTCCTCCGTAGCCTTCCGTCTCCCTGTAGGTCCCCAGATGCCCGTGGTTGTGGCTGCTGTTCTTCTCCTTAGGGCCCTCAGT
Source organism: Dipodomys ordii (assembly GCF_000151885.1). Classification (NCBI taxonomy): domain Eukaryota; kingdom Metazoa; phylum Chordata; class Mammalia; order Rodentia; family Heteromyidae; genus Dipodomys; species Dipodomys ordii. Next base: position 28,115,604 of record NW_012267224.1, read on the forward strand.
CTTCCTCTCCTGCTGAATCTGGTTCCCAGGCCCTGTGCCTGCCTCCAGCTCTTCCTTCTCTAGCAGCCATGGCTACTGGGATCACTGCTTGTGCCACTTCCCAACCTCCCTGTGCTACCTGCAACTACAATGAACTGGGCCGGGCTTTCTGGAATGTTTTCATATGCAGCTTAGGGTTACCACAAGAAGAGGTCTGGGAAGGTAGCTCAGTGGTATAGAGTGCTTGCCTTGCATGCATGAGGCCCTGGGTTCAATTCCTCAGCACCACATAAGCAGAAAAATCCAGAAGCAGAGCTATGGCTCAAGTGGTAGAAGCTAGCCTTGAGCTGAAGAACTGAGGGACAGCACCCAGGTGCAGAGATCAGGCCTCATGACCGACCAAAACAAAACAAAGAGGACATCTCCCCCCAATCTTGTTTCCATTCCTCACGTGCAGACTTCAGTGACAGGAATGACAAGAAAAGCCACCTTGCTCAGCATGGTGGTGCACACCTGTAGAGCAACATTCTAGGGAAGGCTGAGGTGGGAGGATTGCCAGAGTCTAGATGTTTGAGATTTGTCATGGCAACACAGTGACATTGACAGTGACATTCCATCTCAAAAAAGAAACTGAAAAAAGTTTACGGGGTAAAAAAGGTAGACAGAGACCAAAGACATTTCTTTTAAAAGGTTTTATCATAATCATGAAGGTGATATATGGAGAGATTACAGTTACATCAGTCAGGCAAGGAGTATGCTTCTTGGGCTGGGAAGGTGGCTCAGTGTTAGAGTGCTTGCCTTGCATGCCTGAGGCCCTGGGTTTGATTCCTCAGCACCACATAAGCAAAAAGAAAAAAACACTGGAAGTGGCACTGTGGCTCAAGTGGTAGAGTGCTAGCCTTGAGCTGAAGAACTGAGGGATAGTGCTCAAGCCTAGAAGTTCAGGCCCCATGACCGGACCCCTTGCCCCCCCAAAAAAAGAGTATGCTTTTTTTTAACAATGTCAACTCTTTCGTTGCTCTCTCCCAGTTTTTCTCTCCCATCTCCACAGATACTACTTTCATTTTTACACCTTGAACTCAGGAGATTTGGGCACTGTCCCAAATGTCTATGCTCAAGGCTAGCCCCCACCACTGTGCTACAGCACCACTTTCTGCTTTTCCTGCAATTAACTGGAGATGAGAGTCTCAGACTTTCCTACCCGGTTGCTTTTGATCTTGTCAGATCTCAGCCTCCTGAGTAGCTAGAATTACATGTGTAAACAAGCAGCACCCAGCACACATTGCTTTTAATGGCAAACTTGAGCTCTATTGGGCTGGGAAGGTGGCTCAGTGGTAGAGTGCTTGCCTTGCATGCATGAGGCCCTAGGTTTGATTCCTCAGCACCACATAAGCAGAAAAAGCCAAAAGTAGCACTGTGGCTCAAGTGCTAGAGCACTAGCCTTTAGCTGAGGACCTGAGGGACACCACCCAGGCTCAGAGTTCAGCCCCCACAACCAAATAAAATTAACAAACAAAATACAAAAACATGAGCTCTATCGAACAATGTTCCCCGGGTTTGACTTATTCTGTTCTCTCCAGGCACCAGTATTTTGTCAATTAAACTAACTTTATAGAGCATATTAGATATGCATGAAATGAACTTGTTCGAACGCTTATCTTGCAAATGAGTTCTATTTTGAAGGCCTTCCTTTAGGTAAACTTGAGTCTGTATTTCCCAGGGGTCATTGCACAGGTGTATGATCTTACATTTTTTCTTCACTCCCTTCCCTGTGCCTCACTATCTATGCATAAAGTGGGTTCTTGACACACTGCTGTAATGTCTATGTGAGAAACTGCATCTAATAAAGCATGCATTTGAATTAAACAATATTTAGGGATGGTCTCAGTGGCTCACCCTTGTAATCCCAATTCCTGAGGAGGCAGATTGAGAGAACTATACTTTGAGACTGGTCCTATGCAAAAACTTGAGATTCCCACCTAAAAAAGAACTAAAGGAAAAAAAGCTGGAAGTGTGACTCATTTGGAAGCAGTTTCTGTCTTTTCTTTGGCGTATTTGAATAGCTATCATAACCACTTCTGCACCTTGGTGCCATTATCAATTAAAAGGTTACTTACACACAAATGAACACTAGAATACAGGAGAAGTGACATCACCAAATTAGAAGGTGGCTACTGAGAGACTAACGGGTGGGTTTCATATGTGTGGATTCATTGGACAAAGGGATCATCTGTACTCCAGGCAAGAGGAACAGGAGAGAGTGAGATTTCCCTATGCTACTTGGAATAGCATACAATTTGAAAGATCAAGCTGTTTAACTCTGGAACTGTTCAAGTGGGATATTTTCAGATCACAGTTGACTTCAGGTAACAAACTTTGATGAAACCACAGATGTGTGGGGGACGGGAGGGTTACTGCTATTAAATGAATATGGACAATCATCTTGGAGGAAGAGGGATGGAAAGAGGAGAAGGAAGAAGAGGAGAAGGTGAAAGCCAGAAAGGATGAGAGAAGAGGGAAAAAGGGTATGGCAGAGGAGGAGGGGGAGGGATGGGTGAAGAGAAAAACAGGGAAAGAAGGCAGAGGGAAAAGCAGGGGCAGGGAAGGAGAAGGAAGAAAGGGAGAAGGAGATGGAGGGCAATCAAAGGAGGAAGGGGAATAGGTGAAGGGAAGAGAGGCAAGGTGAAGGAATAGGAAGAGGAGAAGATGGCTTTGACTTAGCTGTGGATAACCTTGTGTGTGCCTGCCTTTGAGATACAGGCTGGTTCTTCTCAAACTCCTGTGTGAGCCCTACGGTGGTATGCATCAAAGGGTGGTTGGAGAAGACCAGGAAGGCATGGGTATGTACACATGTGCATAAGCTCGCGCACACACATACACACACACACACACACACACACACACACACATCTAAAAAAGGAAGTTAAAACAGGAGATACAAAATGGATATTAAGGATAGATCACCTAGGACAGTCAGGCAGAGGGATACATTTAGAGATACTAAATATGGGTGTTACTCTGATTGCTGTTTTTTTTTTTAATAATCAGGCTTGTTTTTCTTGTGGGGCCAATATTGGTTTTTGAATTCAGGGCCTGAGCCTTGTCATGGGGAAGGCTGGTGCTTGTCAAATTGAGCCACAGTGCCACTTAAAAAAAATAATTTATTGTAGGGAGTTGGGAAGATGGCTCAGTGGTAGAGTGCTTGCCTTGCATGCATGAGGCCCTGGGTTCAATTCCTCAGCAACACAGAAGTAGAAAAACCGAGAGTGGCGATGTGTCTCACATGGTGAGCTCTAGCCTTGAGCTGAAGAGCTGAGGGACAGTGCCTAGGCCCAGACATCAGACCCCCATGAATGACAAATAATAATAATATAATTCATTATAGATGAGAGTCTCACCAAGCTGGGAATGTGGCTTAGTGATAGAATGCTTGCCTAGCATACATGTATGAAGCCCTGGATTCAATTCCTCAGAACCACATAAACTGAAAAAGCCAGAAGTAGTGCTGTGGTTCAAGTGATAGAGGAAAAGAAGCTAGGGACAGTGTCCATGTCCTGAGTTCAAGCTCCAGGACTGGCAAAAAAAAAAAAGTCTCATGGACTTTTCTGCTCCAGTTGGCTTCTAACCTCAATCCTTAGATCTCAATCTAATGAGTAGCTAGGATTACAGGCATGAATCAATGGTTCTTGGCTTGATTATGGTTTTATAATAGACATATTCAAGGCATGAAGCTCATTGAATTATAAACATAAGGGTGTACACCTTTTGGGGTTTCAACTGAGGTCCAAAAAAATTAATGAAAGAAAGAAAAAGTGAAATATCAAAAGTCCAGAATGACCCAAGGACCAAGTAGAGAGAGAGGAGGAGAGGAAAGTAAAGCACTAAAGTCAGTGCTGCCCTCCTTTCTATTTATAGCACAGAATAGAAATTCCATGGACGGGGGCTGAGAAGGTGGCTCAGTGGTAGAGCGCTTGCCTTGCATGCCTGAGGCCCTGGGTTCGATTCCTCAGCACCACATAAGCAAAAACAAAAAAGCCGGAAGTGG
>NW_012267224.1:28126142-28140268 GCF_000151885.1 Dipodomys ordii
TCTCCTTTCCCCACTGCCCTGAGTTCCCATGTGAACCGAGTATCCTGAAAAAAATCTACTGGGGCTCTTGTTTCTGCCATACAGGATCATTACCTGTGCAGACTCTCCAAGCTTCCTGATCAATAGTCAACCTTCACAGGTCCTCTTAGAATGTGTCAAGCATGCCAAAGACGATCCCTATTGGGGCTCCTGTTTGTCACCTGGACGATCATCTGCACACACCCTCCAGGATTTCTGATCAATAGTCCACTCCCAAGTTCCCATATAGTCCCCAAACCATCTTCTAGGGCTCCTATTTCAGCATGAAAGGATGATCATCTGCCCAGTCTCCTGGCTTAGTGATGTAGAAGCCACCCCACCTCGAGTCCCCATTGTGTTTGCCACTGAAGATGGCCACTTGAACACGTGCTCCTGAGTTGACAACACTGACAACTATACAACCACCCGGTGTTCCCTAACACTGGGGATGGAGCGAGTCCCCAGGAGACCATCTATCTACTGGAACTCTGCTTCGGCCACCCAGAAGAATCATCTGTGAAAACCCATATGGGCATTCTCAGAAGCATCCCGCCCTCCAAAGTTTCCACAGAGTGGACAGAACACTGCACTAAGCAGCTACTGGAACTCCAGTTGTGGCCAAAAGGATGATCATTGGCCAAGATTCTATGGGACTGCTGACCAGATACAGAGCTTAGGATACTCTCCCCCTCTGAGGTGGAGGTCAGCCCCCACACACTTCCTCTCTCTGAGGAGCAGCATCAGCTGCTCACCTCCTCCTTAGTGAGCAGTGCTTATCGCCATGTGTTCATTTGTGACCTTCAGTCATCACCTGGGGATCATATGCACTTTAGAATCACTAAACTTCTTCACATATTTAACGGAGACCCAAAAATGATAGGTAACTTACCCAGACCTGTTATCTCCTATCCAACTAAGCCCAGAAATGAAACCATGTACTTATAGGTATTTGAAATTTGATACTGGAGCCAAAGATTCTAGACAGTGGAAAAAGCACAGTTTCTTCAACAATTGGTTTTGGAAATCTGGACATCCCTATGCAGAAAACTAAAAGTGGATCTCTGTTGATCACAAACCACTAATATCAACTCAAAGTCGATCAAAGACCTCAGTGACAGACTCAATACTTTGCAATTATTGCAAGAGGGAGTAGGAAAAACACTGGAACGCATAGGCATATGCAGAAACGTCTTGGAAAGAGTCCCAGGGGCACGACAGAGAGGGGAGTCTTGACCAGTGGACTACATCAAAGTAAAAAGTTTCTGTACAGCAAAGGACATAGTAACCAAACTAGACAGACAGCCAACAAAGCTAATAGTCATACTACCAAAGCTAATAAACCAATCACTAAATGGGCAAAGTAGCTAAAGACAAGATAAGAATGGCAAAGAAACACATCATCCCTGGCCACGTTAAAAAAAAAAAACAAAACTCTGAGATACCATCTCAGCTGAGTTAGATTAGCCAAGCTTGTGAATTCAAAAACACAAATGTTGGCAGAAATGTGGGAGGAAAGAAACCTTGTTGCACTGTTGGTGGGATTGTAAACTAGTACAACCACTGTAGACAGAAGTCTGGCGTTCCTTAAAAAACTAAACATGGATTGTTGCTACAACCCAGCCATAGTACCTACCCAGAACATCACAAGCCAAGATATGATCAAGACACCTGCACACTCATGTTATGCACAATAGCCAAGATAGAGAAACAGCCCAGATGCCCCACAATAGATGAGTGGATCTGAAAAAGGAAGAGAGGAAGGGAAGGAAAAGAGAGAGAGAGAGAGAGGAAGAGGGAGTAGGAGAGGGAGGGAAAGAGGAAAAGGGAGCACTTTTCCCCCTTTGACTTCTTCTGGGCCCCAGCCCATGGGGTGGTGCCACCTTCATCTGAGAGAGGTTTTCCCCCACTTCATTACTCCTCATTGGAAATGACCTCATAGACATACCCAGGGATGTGCTTTCCCAGTCTCCTCACCCCTTCTCAATCTAATCAACAGCACAATTAAACATTATAGCCCACGTTCTGTCAATTGTATATCCAAACACATCTCATCTAACTGGAGGAGACATCTACTCCACCCACAGAAACTCCTGTTTACCTCAACGAAGAATGTATTCAGTTCCTAATCAAGACTCCATACTTTTTCACAGTTCCAGTATTGCTCAAAAGTTCAAGTCCAAATTTCTTCTGAGACTCGGGGAAAACTCTTAGTTGTAAGGTTCTGAAAAATCAAAAAGTAAGTTATATATAACTTATATTACAAATACACCTCATGAAAATTACCATTACAAAAGTGGTGAGTTGTGATATAGGAAGAATGGAACCAAAGCAAGACTGAGAACATGGCAGAACGATCATTAAATACAATGGCTACATAACCATCATCCAGAGCCTGTAAGCAAGTAAGCCTGTAAGCCTCAGGTAGGTCCCAAGGTTTCGGGGCAGCTCTATTCCCAAGGCCTCACCAGCTGCAGCCTGTGTGTTCTTTTCCTTCAGCTCATACCAATCATTGTCTCTGGCTCTCCTTGACATTAACTTCCTGCATTCTCCATTATGTCTTGCAGTTCAACCTCGCTTCTTCCTTTGAAGTCTAAGTGGAAACCTTCATTTTCAAACTGTTCCATCCATTTTAAGTGCCTACATGGCTAGCAATGTGTCGCCAATGATCTGCTGCAGTTCAAGCAGTGGCTAGGCTCTAAAAGATCATCACTTTAGCTGTTCCCAAATGCCTTCCTAGATAGCCAACCTAGAGAGATACTTCCCTAAACTTCTTTGAACAGGGCACCCCTGAGAGTTCTCTCTCTCTGTCTCTCTCTCCCTTTCTCTCTCTGCTCTCTCTGGAAAGCATGTTCTTGTCAATGAGTTCAACCATTTCAGCTTTGAGCTCACCTATGGGTGCATTCTACACATTCATAACATTCCATTAACCTATTGTCCTGGTGAAGAGTAGTCAGTTTCTTTTCAATTACATCAATCTCTCAACAGCCAATATTCCTTGGTTCCAGTTTAATACAGGTGCCTTTTTTTGTCTTATAATGCTCAGTATAAATATGACTATAAGCACCTAGCATGAACCATGCCATAGTCCACATGTTAATTTGTCTGAAATTTCCTGTCATATCAACTAGTCTATCAATGCTACATTTACTCTCACACCGAGTTTCAGGACATGGACAAAAAATCAACAAGCTCTTTACTAGAGTAACACATATGGCCTCTAATCCGATTCCCGATAGAGGCCTCATCCTCCTACAAGACTTTATACAAACTCTTTACAGTCTGCGTGTCCGAGCAGCACTGTGCTCCTAGGAGCACAACAGAATTCTCCATTAAGCTGCACTTACAGCATTTCAAGCCTTTTCTAGACAGCATCCAAAACATTTCCAAATTCCTCCCACCAGAGACGTCAGAATCACATCATCAGGAATAGTAACAGCAAAGTGTCTACTCTCAGTAGCAACTGGGTATGTATTGATAACTTTTTCTGTCACTGTAACAAATACATGGGAAAAACCCAGAGGGACTTTTTGGGTGTCTTCATGGTGTCAGTACAGAGCTCTTTGTTCTGGGCCCTCAAGGAGTGAGAGCATCACAGCAGCAGAGGCCTCTGGCATCATCACCTACTATTTACTCTGTTGCAGGTGGAATCTTCCAGTTCAATCTTCCCTTTGTGCTGAGCTTGTGGCTCAGCCCTGTCCAGTTGCCCTTCCTTTCCCCACAGCGCACATTGCTAGACTCTACATAGTTTTCTCTCTCTGCCTTCTAGTTTTAGTTCAAACAATACCTTCTCAGGAATATGTTCCCTACCTTCTTAAAATTCTTCACTTTTTATTTAACCCAGTTTATTGTGTGTCATCACATCTTTCTAACTTTAACATGCCATACCTTTTTTGTCCTATGGCATATCTCTGCTTATCTCTTATCACTTATTAGTACTTCCTCAAGGACAGAATATTCCATGGAAGCCAGAACTTTGATCACATAGCCAACTTCCCTGCACCTAGTATAAGGCCCAGCACACAGCAGACACTCATAAATACCTGTTGTCTTACTACTGCTGTTTGTGGTACACATTGTGTCTGGAATAATTCTCTCTCTGCTCCTCCCTTCTCATGACTTGCCTCCCTTTGCCAGCTACCTCCTTTATCATTTAGTAGGAAGAAACACACTCATTGCTCTTATAGAAATGATTCATCTTAAACTTTGGCCTCTCGCAATTTTTGGTAACAGTCCTGGGACTTGAAAACAGGGCCTGAACACTATCTCTGAGCTCTTTGGTTCCACCAGGGCCACAACTTCACTTCCAGCTTTTTGGTCAGGAAGCAGGAAAGAAGAATCTCATGGGCTTTCTTGTATGGCTTGGCTTCGAATCAATCCTAAAATCTCCAGATCCTAAACCTCCTGAGAGGCTGAGATCTTAGGCTAAGTATGAGCCACTATTGCCGGGCTCATACTGGTGGCTCATATCTAGAATCTTACCTACTTAGTAGGCTGAGATCTAAAGATCAGGCTTCAAAGTTATCTACCACCTGGCTTTCCCTGTAACAATGTTATTACTGTTGCCATTATTATCTTCAAGTACTTATACAAAGGAATTTTAATTTAATATGTTATGAGTACAACTGATTCTCATCAATTTCACCCCTTCCATCACTCTACATTTGTCCCACCCTCACCCATCTCTACAAGTTTCTATTTTCATATATGCACATTGAGTATTATGACTATTTTTGTTCATTCTTCACTTCTCTCTTCACAGCCCTCTTAACCTAATTCTTCATGCCTTCAGAAACTTTTGTTGCTAACAATCTATTCATTTTTATTTAATCTCTGAAATAGCCATCAGAATGACACCAACGTGTGTTTGGTGTTAGCAGATAATGTGCTTTTAATATGAACAAAGTTGCATTATTTGTAGAAAATGTCTTCAGCAGACTGATCAGAAGCAGCAAAAAATGAAAACTTGCACTTGGTCCAAACTCCATGTGATTCTTCCAAAGATGAACTTACCACTACATACAGTAACACAATTGAATACAGGTTTTAAAATGCTCAGTGCATTCTCAAGTTATTTATGATGAATGGAATCAACACAAATCAAGGCCTGAATAGAAGAAATTCAAAAGAATGACTAATTTGAGGGGACACTCTTAAGTTCTGTTATTAGCTAACTGTGCTGATTAACTGGATTCAAAAGAACAATAGCGGTAAGCATGAGCCTTCAAGCTGGACCACCAGGGGCCAACATCTAGCCTAGGTTCATTCCACTGTTATTTTTACCACATTTTTATTAACATCAATTAGTTGTGCAAGGTTTTTTATTTGGACATAACCATATATGCATTTTTTCATATATGCATTTTTTAATCTTCAAGTAAATTATATAGAGCCCTTGTGTTCAATTTTCCTCCTCTATTAGTTATATATCTTACTAAATAATACTTATCATATAAAGCAAGATTAGATTTGTTACTAAATATGTAAGAAAAAACCCTAGTACAAAATATAAACTTAGGCAAGGTTCAACTACTTTATTAATGTGTATATACATACATATATGTATATATTAATCCTAAGTAGGAAGCAGAAGACAGAAGGACAATTGCTTGATGAGGTGAATTTGTGAACAAATGAAAGGAGCTGAAGGAATATTGAGTGGGACTAGTAGAGACACTGGAAAGTGGGAAGTGGTCCAACATAACTTGGATGCAGGTTACAGATGTTAGGAGATGGATGTGGAAAGTATGAAGGTCACAGGAACTTCATCTCCAGCTAGCACTTAGGAACACCGGGAAGTGGAAAAATGGAATGTTTGGAAGCTTAGTTATAAACCATATGTTAACTTTATCTCATTGACTGAAATGATAGTAGAAATGCTATAGTAAGTAGGATAATATGTGTTTGAGACTGAATGTTGGGGCCTAATCACTAATGGTTTACTCCTGGGAAGTGGAGTCTAAGCTTGCTTTGTGGGACTCTCAGGAATGAGACTGGGGCCTATATGGAAAATGCATAGGAGAACTTACTGTTTTTGTCTGGTCTCTGCCTATGAGGATTCAAGGAGAAGACAGCCATGGGCAGAGGAAGAAATGGTCCTTAACCAGTCACAGGATCTGAGTGGCATCTCCATCTTGGATTGGCCAATATCCACACTAGGACAAATAAACATTTGTTGTTTGAGGCACACAGATGATGGCGTATTTGTTACAGCATCCCCATCTAGGGCTGTTTCAGATCTGAGGATTGCAGTTCAAAGCCAGCACAGGCAGGAAAATCTATGAGAATCTTAATCCAATTATCCACCAGGAAACTGGAAGTGATGCTGTGGCTCAAATGACAGAGTGCTCACCTTCAGCTGAAGAGCTCAAGGACAGCACCCAGGCTGAGAGATGAAGCCCCGAGACCCACAGAAGAAAAAAAAACACCACACAATAAAACTCTACTAATTCAAAAAGATCTCTATCTATCTCATGGTGTCTACAGTTTGTGATCCCTTTAGATGGAAGAGTTGGCAAGCTGCCAGAAGCAGGGAAATAGAAGGCTTGTGTCCTCTTCTATTAAAATATTCTCCTGTACACAGGTAAATGTATACCATACCAACCCAAACAAAGTCCTTATGGTATAGTAAGTACTGTGTAGAAGTTGTGATTTAAACTGGTAATTTTCAAATTTGCCTTGGAAAATCAAAGACTATTTACGAAACTCAGTCTGGAGAGAAATCTTATTGTTGGTATGCAAGTCTGTATAAGATTTGATCTGGTCATTATATGTGATATGTCTTTTACATGTTATATGAACAAAATAAAGCCTGGATTTAGCTGTGATAAGCAATCTACTAGAGGCATTCCCACGTCCATGCTGCATCATCCAAGGAGGTTGTTTCCTTAAAACAATTCAGAGTCTCTTATGAGAACTTAATGAAACTGAATTTTTTAAAAATGACAGTCACTAACATTCAGTAAGGTCAAGAATACCAGAAGACTGGTCACTTTTAGAAAGTGGACATTGTCAGACTGTAAACATGGACAAGATTTCACTTTTACACGGTAAAACGTTGGTTCTTCTTTTGTTGTGTTTTGTTTCCAATTAAAAAGTCAATAACACTGGGCACTGGTGGCTCACATCTGAAATACTAGCTGAGAAAGTTGAGATCTAAGGATCACAGTTTGAAGCCACCCAGGCATAAAAGTATGAGACACTCATCTCCAATAAAATACTTAGAAAAGGCTGTAAGTTGCACTGTGACTCAAGTGGCAGAGCACTAACCTTGAGGAGAAGCAGCTCAAGGATAGCACCCTAGCCCTGAGTTCAAGCCACGGGAGCATAAGAAAAAAATGGGAAGGAAAGAAGGAAGGAGGGAGGGAAGAAGGAAAGAAGGAAGGAAGGAAGGAGGGATGGAAGAAGGAAAGAAGGAAGGAAGGAAGGAAGGAGGAAATAAAAGAAAGAAGGAAAGAGAAGGAAAAGAAATGAGTGAACAGATCAGGGCTCTTACCAGAAGCCAATGACTCTTACTGCAACAAGATCCCACCTCACCAATCCTGAGACAAAATTCACCTGGAGGGGCTGGGAAGGTGGCTCAGTGGTAGAGTGCTTGCCTTGCATGCCTGAGGCCCTGGGTTCGATTCCTCAGCACCACATAAGCAAAAAGAAAAAAACACTGGAAGTGGCGCTGTGGCTCAAGTGGTAGAGTGCTAGCCTTGAGCTGAAGAGCTGAGGGACAGTGCCCAGGCCCAGAGTTCAGGCCCCAAGACCGGACCTCCCTCCAAAAAAAGAAATTCTATGGAAGTACACTAAAATAAGTATATTATAGGTATCCCATAGTATAGGTATTGTATTTTATGAAATACATTACATATAATAAGTGTATATATATTATATCATAAATTTTACAGGTACTTTTCACAGTGACAAGGTTTGATCTCAGAGCTAGAGCTAAAAGGAACGAATCTTTGCCACAGGCACTGGCATTTTAGCCCTCTGCTTCCTGGCTACCATGCTGTGAGGGGCTCTCCTGTCACATACTCTCTATGGCCTTGACACAAACACCAGAAACAGTGAGCCTCAATGACACTTTCCTTGCCTTGAGTTATGTATGGCAGCTTGGCAGAGCCTCCACAGAGCCCCACAAACACACATCTAAGTATTCTCTCCTGCTCCTCAGGAATGCTTTACATACTTTGACTGAAAGAAAATAAAAACTTTTGAACTTCCAGTCCTTAGAACATGGTAAACACATAAAGATTTCTCTGGCAATATTTCCTAGAAACCCCATGTGCTTCCTTCCGCTGCCATCTCCTCGACAGCCCCTCATGTGCCTCATCCCTTTCAGTCCAAGGTGCTGAGCCGAATTTTGCAGCGTGGTGCAGAAGACAGCCTAACTCCCCCGGGGACAGGATCTGAAGCACTTGAGGATGGAAGTAGAGTTGAAGACAAGACCTCCAGAGTCTGGATCTACCCTCTGCCCAGAAACAGACCACCCTTCAGTTAATCTGAACCCTTCTGACAGCCATAGACTACCTCATAACCTATAAGCCTTGTAAATGAATATTTCCTCAGATGTAGCTATTCTCGCTGACACACAGGGCAGCAACAGAAAACTACCAGCGAGCACATGGCTCAGCCCAGCCACCTGTGACACCACCTGTCCTACAGAGCATCATAGAGGTGCTGTGTAGCTACAGAGTCACAATGCACACAGATGGTCAGACTGTTTGCAACATTGAATTGCCTCAGATCTAAGAGCAGGGCCAATGCACACGCCACAGCTCAGAACTTGTGTATTTACTTTTGGAGAGTTGAGTGAAAGAGTAAAGAAGGAGGCCTGTGACCTGAAGGAGATCCCAGAGGGCAGACAGCATTGCCTCTCTCAGTGGAGCACAATGGGCAAGGACCAGAAGGCCAAACCACCACCAGCCAACCATCCGGTTCTCCACCTGACATCCACGAGGCGATCCCACATAGACCATCATTTGCCACATACCGCCAGCACTCCAGTACTGTGGAGCCCCATCCAGAAAACATCCCCTGGGATCTGGTGGCCTTCAGAAATAAGAAGTATGTCAATAGGCCCTCGTGGCTATTTCACATTGGCCGATATCCCATCTCTTTGTGTCCTCACACAGGGGATGATAGAGTCCCCCAGAAAACATCTTTGGGGGCTCCTATTTACAAAACTGAGGACCATGGCAGATAGACACCAGCCAGCATGCCCACGTTATCTACTATGGACCCTGGTGAAAATCTTCTACTGGGGCTCCCTATTTTGTTACTGCCGATGAGGCTGGGCGAAGACCATCTCAACTGAGTGATTCCGGCAGTTTTCCAGCCCTGTGCAGTGTCTCCTCAGTGAAAAATAGAGGACGCAGAAAATCATCCCTGGTCTTTGCCACAGAAGACAGCAGCCTTCACATACCCTCCTGGCTTGAAAACCCAGAGAAGTACCCCACCATAGCAGGGCCCCAAACGCCAGGGAGTGGAGCCCCCAGGGAGCCATCCAATGAGGCACGCTGGAGGATCAGCCTCGCAGACTCTCCCAGGTTTCACAGAAACACCCCAACCTCCCAAGGCCCCATAAAAACCAAGGGCCACACAGTAAAAAGTCTAACTGGGCTCCTGCTCCAGCGGCCCAGAAGGATGATCATCCACCAAAATCCTCCTTCAACAACTTGGTGAGCGCTGCCTCTCAAGTGGAGGTCACACCGCCCCCCCAGAAGCAGCAGTCCACGCTGCACACCCCCACCCCAGTGAGCAGTGCTTATGACCCGGGAACCACTGGGAAGCTCCATCCATCACCTGGGGCTCACAGGCTGCTGACAATTGTGCCCTCTCACAACTTTGAGGATGGAGCTCGCCAAAAGAAAGCCAAATTACCCACAACTGCTTCCCCTTTAACTGTAACTAGAGACATTGTGAACCTGGCTGCCAGGATATACTCGCAGCCAGAGACTGAAGCTAGCAAGAGCAAGGTGTCTTTCGAGGTCACCAAGAGAATACAATCTGACCTGAGCCCCCACAGAGATCCCAGGCCTCTTGCCACCAGGTGAAAGGCCACAGCCAAGGAAAAGGCACTGCTCCCGGCCCACTCACATACTGAGAAAGGGCACCAGGAAAAACAGCAGAAGATGTCCCGAAGGCCTACTACTACCACTACATATGCCCAGAAGGGACAAGGTTTTAGACCATTAAACACTCTATGGACAGAATCACCCATCAGCTCTCTAAGAGTTGAAGGCAGAGGTGTTGGAAACCCTACTCTAAAATCTAGTCCGTCAGCGGGTGATGGTAACTTAGACAGGTCGTCCCAAAAAGCCTCTAAGATAACCACTGACCTGACCCCCAAAAGAGCTGAGCACCAAGCCACTGAACATCTGGCTGATAGGGATACAGCCAAGAAGCTGAAACCGGACAAAGCTGCTTCCTTCATCAAAATTCAACACAGAACCCCAACCCTCCAAACCACCAAGGGAGGAAGCTTTAGAACCAGGCTGCCCAAGCTCCTTGGGGAGTGGAAGATTTAAAGAAACACAGGACCACTTTGCACAGCAAGAGCACTCAAAAAAACTGAGAGCCTGGGGCTGGAAGGTGGCTCAGTGGTAGAGCGCTTGCCTTGCAAGCCTGAGGCCCTGGGTTCGATTCTTCAGCACCATATAAGCAAAAAGAAAAAAGCCAGAAGTGGCGCTGTGGCTCAAGTGGTAGAGCACTAGCCTTGAGCTGAAGAGCTGAGGGACAGTGCCCAGGCCCAGAGTTCAGGTCCCACAACTGGAAAAAAAAAACAAAAAACTGAGAGCCCACAGTCCACTGCAGCCACAGCTGTGGACATCCAGGCTGCTGGCATCCATTCAACAGTGGTCGAGGCCACTGAGAAAAACCAAGATCATGTCTCAAACTAGCAGCCCCATAAAAGTAATGGATAAATCCACTTGCCTCTTTTCTCATAGCCCTAAGGAATTTACCTCAACCATTTTCAAGGGTGAAAATAAATATAGTACCAACACCAAAGGACTTTTGACTACCAAGGATAATATGAAAACCAAATATCCTAAAGAGACCAATAACCAAACCCTGCATGTTGGCGGGGTTCAACTTTTGCCTCTTATGTACCATCCTGAAGAAGCTAAACAGTGAAGTGCGATCTTCAAATTAGGGACACTGGTCTTAATCACCATGATGGCCAGGTGAAGAAACTATGGAAATAACTAAACCTATTGAAAAATCACAACAACTAAACCGCATCTCCCTGCCCAAAGCCTCCTCAGAAACCACATGAATGTGTAATATTGTAAGGAAATACTTCTTGTACATATGGGAGTCACAGCAAGAAAAAACTGACAAGATGATACACCTACTTAGGAATGGAATGTACCTGGACAATAAATTCAACAGAGAAACAGTTTTTATAGTATTCACCTGGGAGATGACCAAATAAAAAGACAGAGGACAAAACCACCATTGTCAACAGAGATAAAGGTTTTTCTGTCAACAAAGATAAAAACAGAAGAATTCTAATTAGAAGCAGGATAGATAAGACATAGGTAGAAAGTGAAGGAGAAAAGAAACCAAAAACTGATATGGTATATAATCAATACCCAATAGAAGATGCTCCAAGCACCACAAAGAACCATCTGGAAGACACCAAGAGCGAATCCATCCTGTTTCCATGGACTACACATAAATCAAGGACTGGAAGAGACACATATCAATTCCTCTAGAAGATAATGGAGAATTACTACCATGGAGCATCCTTTTCAACTTTTCAAAACAATGATTTAGCTATACAACATTGTGTTTTCACAGACAAGAACACCATTCAAGTGTTGACAGCCTTACTAGACTCTCAACATTTTATTGGAAAATTTTCCTGACAATTTGAAAGATAAAGATTATTTCCATTGTCAGGAAATTTTGTCAAATGACTACATTCACACTCCTCACTGATCAGGACTATTTCTGTCATTCTTGACAGATTGTTGAAAACCACACCATGAACCCTAACCTGGGAACAGGAGCCAGTGTCACAGCAATGTTCCTGCATAGGAGAGTATAGTCAGTTTTATGTTTCTGGAATTGTTAATGATGAAAAAGTCAAAGATAAATTTCCGTTTTGTGGATTTTAAGCTGAGATCATTTAATTTATGTATAACATAATTTATTCAGTATGTTTTACTTTTGTGTTCCTATTTTATTAGCAAGTTACATTGATATGTAAATTTAATTTAATTTGTATTTATTTATTTTATTCATTTTTCTTTAGTTTTTGTATTTCATATTAAAAAATTTATATTTAGGGGCTGGGAAGGTGGCTCAGTGTTAGAACGCTTGCCTTGCATGCTTGAGGCCCTGGGTTCGATTCCTCAGCACCACATAAACAAAAAGAAAAAAGCTGGAGGTGGCACTGTGGCTCAGGTGGTAGAGCACTAGCCTTGAGCTGAAGAGCTGAGGGACAATGCCCAGGCCCAGAGTTCAGGCCCACTACCGGACCCAAAAAAAAAATTGTTTATTTTTATTTGTGTTTATGCTTATATTAATATTTATGATTAAAATTATTCTCTATTATTTTTATCTTCTTGATTAGTTTATATTTTACTTGTATTAAAATATTCATATTTTAAATTATTTATATTTTGCTTTATGTATATTTTTGTTTATACTTTATTTGTATTAAAATATTCATATTTAAAATTATATTTTGCTTTATGTATATTTTTGTTTAGTTACAGTTGTGTATACTTTTATGATTTATGTTAGCATTTGTTTACTGTTTACTTATCTCATTGCATTTTTCTTTATTTCATTATAAGTTCTGTATCAATATATTTATATTTAAATTTTTAATTTTTCCCTTTATTTTGAAATATTTACATCTTTACTTTTTGTGTAACATATTTAACTTTTATTTTAATTTTTAATTTTTCTATTTATGGTATTATTAAAACATTTATACTATTCATGTTTATTAATGAGTTACATTTTTATTTATCTTACTATTTTTCTTTTATTTAATTTGTTTATGTTTGATGTTTTATTTTTATTTCTATTTATTTTTTATATTTAAAATTATATTTATCCAAAATCAACTAGAAGTGTGACATTAGTATTAGTGAAAACTTTATTACAATTTGAAAAATGGCAAACTACAAAATTTTTCAGAGTTGTAGAAAATACTTTCCCGTTTACATTAGCATTTTGTGTTTGTTCTTTGTGATGCTTATAAGAACATGGAAGAACTGCAAAATTTCCAAGTGTATTTTCCATGAAGGCTTCAGCAAAAAAGTTAGACTAACATGGAAATCACCTGCAAGGTGATTTTCATTTCTAGTCTTTACTTCTCCCGCAGTATGTGCTGTTCTTTAAATTTTTATTAATACAATAATTTAAATCCTACTTGGGATGAAGATTTTGAAAAGAGAAAATTTTCCTGAGGGTGGGAGAATGGTCGATGTGAGAGGATGGAGTAGGAGGGAGGGGGTGGAGGTGAAAGGAGAGACGGGCCTGGGGAGGCCAAGTGTGAGCTTGTAGAGGGAGTGGGGCAACTGTAACACTAGGAAGACTGAGGCATCGGACTTCCCAGTGAATCTGGTGTGGGACAGGACTGTAACAAGGCAAAGCCACAGAAGAAGATTCTAGAGGATGAAGTCCTGAACCTGCGCTAATGAGTTTTTCATTGTGAAAACTGCTTTAGGGGAGTCAAGTTTGATCTGGCTCACTAGTTCAGACAGATATGGCGTGGGGGGATGGCAGAAGGAAGGAAAGGGGAGGGAGGAGGGGAGAGACAGAAAGAAGGTGAAGGGAAGGAGGGAAAAGAAGGGAGAGAAAGAGGCTAAGGGAAGGAGGGAGGGAGGAAGGGAGGGGAAAGAAGAAGGAGGTAGGGAGGGAGAGAATAGATGGAGAGAGGGGAAGGGAGAGGAGAAAAAGGCAGAATTATTCCTTCGTGTGTGTGTGTGTGTGTGTGTGTGTGTCTTGGGGCAAGTGAAAGAGGATGATCATCTGCATAGACCTTCTGAACTACTTAATCAATAGACAATCTCCTTTCCCCACTGCCCTGAGTTCCCATGTGAACCGAGTATCCTGAAAAAAATCTACTGGGGCTCTTGTTTCTGCCATACAGGATC
>NW_012267224.1:28151940-28163382 GCF_000151885.1 Dipodomys ordii
TGAGGCCCTGGGTTCGATTCCTCAGCACCACATAAGCAAAAAGAAAAAAGCCGGAAGTGGTGCTGTGGTTCAAGTGCTAGCCTTAAGCTGAAGAGCTGAGGGACAGCACCCAGGCCCAGAGTTCAGGCCCACGACCGGTCCCCACCCCCCCAAAAAAATTCACCTGGAGAACCTGTGGTTGTGTGGCTACTAAACTATCTACTTATCTGTCTATCTATCTAAAAATGGCACCATTTAGACTTAGTAGCCTTATTTCAACTTCACATAGTGATGTTCAATTATTGAAAATGATACAATGTTGTTCTTTACAGCTGAATTCTATCTACCTACCTACCTATCTTCAACTTTCCTGCTCCATTTTCCCTCTCCTGTACTTCCTTTCCTCCCACTCCTGCCCTGGCAGTACTAAGATTTGAATTCAGACTTGAGATTGCTTTGCTGGTTTCTCTACCCCTTGAGTCATGATCCCAGCCCACTCTTTTGTTGATTGTTTTAAAGATGGAGTCTCTTAGACTCTTCAGCAAGAGCTGGTTTTGAAATTATAAATCATTATTCTCTGTATCCTAGCTTCCTGAATAACTAGAATTATAGGCATGAACAAGTGGCATCTGGCTACTCTCATTTTTTATTTGATATTTTGGGGGTCAGTGGCTGGTCCTAACCTATGAAACCCAGCTCTTTAGGGACAAGGGTCTAAAATCTTGCAAAAATCATAATTTTTCCCTTTTTGATTTGCCCTTCCAGTTCAAAATGAACCCATTTAGTTAGGCCTTGTATAGGTAAGGGTAAAGTTACAAGCTTTCCAAATAACATTTTTGCAGCAAAGTAGGTCATCAATAAGATTTAAAGTGTACTTAGAATTGTTTGATTGCACCCATTGGGTTTGAAATTCTTGAGTAAGATGATACTTCTATTTGTCCTTGTGTTTCTTCTATACACCTTTCCATAGAAACAAAAGTGAATTATCTCCACATGCAGACACATTTGTATCTAGGCCATTGGCTTACTTCCCAACAAGATGTCACCCAGTGATGTCATCATTGCTATAATCACCATTCAACATTTCTTTAGTGCTTTCTGCTTTCATGGCTCTCTGATAAAACACCACCCAGTCATCATCTTCCTAACCCATCTGCAATTTCTAAGGGTAAGAACTTAGAAGCATGGGGTGGTGGGTAGGTAGCACCAGACTTGCCTGACTGGGTTGAAGCTGAAACATTACTAGTAAGGCAACACCAGTCTTCCCTCCAATTGAATCTTTCTACAATCTGTGCATGGTCCTTTCTTCTAATGGACATTCTGGTGGTAACACTGAATGTAGAAGGAATTGCACCAATACCAGTAAGCATGGTCAAAATCCAGAACAATGACAACAACAAATGCTGACAAAGATGTGGAGGACTAGGAATTCTTCCTTGCAGGCCGGAAACAGAAGTGTTCTATGCACTTCAGGAGACTGTGGACAGTTTCTTACAAAACTAAGGATATTCTCCTTATGAATCCAGCCATTGGGTCCCTTGTATTTGCCTTAAGGAATTGCAAAGTTACATCCTCATAAAAACTTACACATGGATGCTTACAGCAGTCAAACTGAGAAACAATAATGATTGCATTCAATAGGCAAATGGCTAGATACAATACAGCACATTTAAACAGTGTAGTTTTATTGATTGCAATCTTCACAGCATGTTTTGTATAATTCCAATTATGCAACATTCTGGAGAAGGCCAAACAGTGGAGTCAGGAAAAACATTTGTGGTTGCCACAGCTTGAGGGAAGGAAAGATGATAGACTAAGAACAGTTCAAGACCACTAAAACTACAGTGTGTGATATGATCATGTTGCATGCATGTCCATACAATGTCACGGGTAAATAAATTTAAACAATGGATGGAGTGATAAGGATAAAGGTAATCAATGATTACCATGTGCCATTGTGAGATATGTCAATAATGCAGATAGTTGGGCCAATAGACAGGAACATGGACAATGTACACACTTTCTACTTAATGTTTCTGAGGACCTAAAACTGCCCTTTAAAAAGGAAGAGGAAAGATGGGAGTTTGAGCTGTCCTGTGCTTGTATTAAATAAAAACAATTTTGGAATAAATTAACACTTTTCTCCCAAATTCCTTTGACTGGGCACTGTCCCTTACTTTTTCCACTTAAGGCTAGCAGTCTACCACTTGAGCTACAGTTCCATTTGCTTTCTGCTGGTCCACTGATATAAGAATCTGTTTTCTGCCTGGAATGACTTTAAGACAAGATCCTCACCTCTCAGCTAGGATTAGAGGTGTGAGCTACCAGTGTCCATCAAATGACCACTTCTGTGTGCCTATGGGCACTATGTGACTCATTCTCCTTCACTGTTGACTAATTCTCAGAGTCTAACCTGGAGCCATGCCGTTATATGAATTGCTCTGGAGGGAGGTGCTCCATCATCTCCTTATTTCTTTAAAATTCCAACACTTCCCCACTGGGGAACACTTAGAATTGTCTCAGTAACTTTGGAATAGATGGAGGCTGCAGACCATCCAGTAACTAACTGCCCAGGGTAGGTGGGGTTCTGCACAGGGAATGGGCAGGGGAGTCCACAGGGAATTAGTTGGCCAGTGAGGTTGAATATTGACCAGAAAGCCTGGAGAGTCTGTCTAGGTAATGATCCTGTGCATCAAAAATAGGAGCCTTAGTAGATTTTGTACAGGATACTCTGTCCATACTGGGACTTGGGTTCAGAGGGGAGAGGGGGATTGGCTATTGAGTACGTGTAATAACCAGCAGGGCCCACATAATCATTGAGGCGCTGTCCACCGGCCCGATGAAGGGGGCAGGGCATCAAGAGGCAAGCCTCACTGCTCCACAGACCAGGCCACCAGAGGGGACGGGGCATCAAGAGGCTGATGTCACAGCTCCAGAGGGCATGCAGCTGGGGGGGGCATGCCACCTGGGAAGGGGGAGGGGGGCAGCTTATACATAGGCTGCGTGTTCTGGGGGAGAGGGGGGGAATCCAGAGGCTAGGAAAGTAAGGGAAAGACGAGCCCTGAGGGGAGTACAGAGGAGAGGAGAATAGGGGAAACGACCTGGAGTCCTGAGGAGAGTCCTAAGGCGAGTCAGAAGGGGAGTCTGGAGGAGAGTCCTGAGGGGAGAATAGGGGCAAGCACAGGAGTCCTGAGGAGAGTAGGGGAAAGGTTTGGAGTCCTGAGGAGTCCTGAAGACACCTGAGGAGAGTAGAGGGGAAGTGGAGAGCAATGGAGAGGGGAGACATGGAGTGGAGAGAGGGCTAGCAGTGCTGAGGAGAGGAGGGCAAGCCTCAAGAGGTCATTTGGGACTTTCTCCAGAAGCCATTTGGGGCCTCCTTGAGGGGTCATTTGAGACCACCTTGATAGGTCCTTTGGGGATTCTCGAGGAAGTCATTTGGGGCCTCCTTGAGGGGCCATTTAGGACCTCCCTGGAAAGCGGCCTGCAGAGAGGTGGCTCCTGGAGCAGAGCAGGGCAGGCCTGTGGAGAGTGGAGAGGCCTGCAGAGGAGGAAGGGAAGAAAAGGAAAAACCTTCCCCTTTGGAGTTTTGGAGCTTTGGAGGTCTGAGATTTGAAGGTTTGCAAACCAACTAATAGAGGTCAGGGCTGCCCACTGGAGGCTTGGTGGTCAAGGCTGCTCTTGGTTCTAGGTATCTAGACTTGACAAGGTAGTCACAGGCCCCCTTATGGTGTAAATAGTGTAAAGAAATTTGTTGTCTTTAACCGAGCCTCACTGGATTGTCTCCCTCTAGAGGTCATAAGATATGTAGTTCAAAGATTCCCTGCAGATGATCAATGTGTTTAGCTGAAATAGGAGCCCCAATATACACTTTGCAATGTGCTCCATCCATTATGTGGGACATAGAAGGGCACGGATTGTATATTTATCAGAAAGTTTAGAGTCTACACAGATGATTACCCTGTGCAGCTGAGATGGGATCCTAAATAGAGGTTTTGTGTGGTATGTCATGAACACTATATATGGATGCATGAGGGGGTGATATTTATTAAAAAGCCCAAGGGATCTGCACAGATGATCCTCCTGAAAAGCCGAATTAGGAGCCCCAATACATGTTTATTAGAAAGGCTGTGGATTGTGCATATGATCCTCCTCTGTGGCCAAAACAGGAGCCCCAATAAATGGTCTAGTGGGGGCTCCACCTTCTACAGTTAGGGAACAGAGGGTGGTTACATATTGGTCAGTGTTGTTAAGACAGGAGAGTATGCAAAGGTGCCCATCTTCCTTGTCTAAAGTAACAGATTTTTCTACAGCTTTTATCCTTTACTGTAGAAACACTTGGCATGACTGGAAATTTGCCAGTCTCACTAAGGGTAGAGGGTATATGTAAAGAAGGTATATGTACCCATGGGATGTTTTCCCCTTCCTGCGGCCCACAATACCTGAGTACTTGTGTTGGTAGCAGAAGATACTCTGTACTGGGTAGCTTCGTGGACATTACTTGGAGTCGCTGCTGTACATGGGTGGCTGGTGGCAGGCTGGCCTTCTGGCCCTTGCCCATTGTTCTCCACTGAGAAAGACAATGCTCTCTGCCCTTTGGGCTCCCCATTCAGGGCCTAGACGCAACTTAGGAAAAAAGCCATCTAAATTTTCAAACTCGAATATCTGTATGAATGATCCTCTAGAGTGACTTGACCTTCATAACAAACCATGGAGGGATGGTGGGGGATGCTCCTCTGGGGTGACTGATAGAGCAGACCCAAAGGGATCTTCTTTGAGGTACTCGGTCTACTCCATGGGCAGCCGGGATTGGATCTTCATCAGAAACAACCAAGGGTCTGCTGGTATGTTCCTCCAGGGTGACTTGATCTATATCAGATACCATGGAAAGTCTATGTGTATGTTCCTTCTAGGTGGACGACAGAGCAGGCCCAAGGGATCTTCTACGGGGTGCTCCATCCACTCCACAGGCACTTGGGATTTGAGCTTCACCAAAATCCATGGAGGGTCTATGCAGATGATCCTCCAGGGTGACTTGATCTCCATCAGCAACCTCAGAGGGTCTGTGGGGATGATCCTCTGGATTGCCCGATACATGACCCCAATAGCTGGTCTTGAAGGTTCTACCAAACAGCATTTGGGGCCCTGCAATGGTGGTGTATTTGTTGATGTTGTCAAGCCAGGAGGGTATGTGAAGGTGGCCATGTTCTGTCTCAAAGGCAAAGGATGATTTTCTAGGGCATCTGCCCTCCACTGAAGACACACTGGGCAGGGGTGGAAATTTGCCAATGTTCCTAAACTCAAGAGCGTCTTCACTCAGCTTGATCCGCAATGACAAAATACAGAGCCCCAACAGATTTTCTTCAAGGTCTGTAATGCATGATGTGGGTATACTGGCTGGTGTCCATAAGCTACAAGTTTGCACACATTACACTCCTCCATTGAGTAAATTAGAGATGTAGATGATTTTTTGTGGACTGCCATCATTCCCTACATGTGGACACAGGGTGACCGGATATCATGGATGTAGAACACAAAAGAGTCTGCTCAAATAGTCCTCCCTCCATAAAGCCACCAGATTCCCTGGGATGTTTTCTACCTGGGGGCCCACAGGAGTAGAGTGCCGAAGATACATGGCAAATGATATTCTGAGTGAGGTGGCCACCTGGATGTCGGTTGGGGTCGTCCCTGTGGATCAGGACAGCAGGCTGGGGGTAGCTTGGTCTTCTGCTCCTTGCCCTTTGTGCTCCAATGATAAAGGCAATGCTCTCTCTCTACCCTTTGGGATCTCCCTTCAGGTCACAGGACTTCTTTGTTGGTTTTTTGCTTCACTTTAAGGTCAAATGCAAATCAAATATCCAAGGAATAAGCTGTGACTTGTACATTGACTCTCGCTCTTGCATTTGAAGCAACTGAATTTTGCACACATTCTTACCATCTGTAAGTACCATGACTTTCTACCTATACAGCACCTCTATGCTGCTGTGAGTGGAGCTAAAGGAAAAGATGGTGTCACAGGTGGCTGGGGCTGAGCCATGTGCTCGCTGGTAGTTTTCTGTTGCTGCCCTGTGTGTCAGCGAGAATAGCTACATCTAAGGAAACGTCCATTTATAAGGCTTATAAGGTTATGAGGTAGTCTATGGCTGTCAGAAGGGTTCAGATTAACTGAAGGGTGGTCTGTCTCTGGGCAGAGGGTAGATCCAGACTCTGGAGGTCTTGTTCTCAAGTCCACGTCCATCCTCAAGTGCTTCAGATCCTGTCCCAGGTGAGTTAGGCTGTCTTCTGCACCACGGTGCAAAGTTCGGCTCAGCACCTTGGACTGAAAGGGATGAGGCACATGAGGAGCTGTCGAGGAGTTGGCAGTGGAAGGAAGCACATGGGGTTTCTAGAAAGAATTGCCAAGAAATCTTTATGTGTTTACCATGTTCTAAGGACTGGAAGTTCAAAAGTTCTTATTTTCTTTCAGTCAAAGTATGTAAAGCATTCCTGAGGAGCAGGAGAGAATACTTAGATGTGTGTTTGTGGGGCTCTGTGGAGGCCCTGCCAAGCTGCCATACATAACTCAAGGCAAGGACAGTGTTATTTAGGCTCACTGTTTCTGGTGTTTGTGTGCAAGGCCACAGAGAATATGTGACAGGAGAGGTGCTCACAGCAGGAAGCAGAGGGCTAAAATGCCAGTGCCCGTGGCAAAGATTTGTTCCTCTTAGCTCTAGCTCTGAGATCAAACCTTGTCACTGTTAAAAGTACATGTATAACTTATGATATAATATATATATATACTTATTACATGTAATGTATTTCATAAAATACAATACCTATACTATGGGATACCTGTAATATACTTATTTTAGTGTACTTCCACGGAATTTCTATTCTGTGCTGTAAATAGAAAAGACGGCCAGGTGCCAGTGGCTCACGCCTGAAATCATAGCTACTCAGTAGGCTGAGATTTGAGAATCACGGTTCAATGCCAGCCCTGGCAGGAAAGTCTATGAGAATCTTATCTCCAATAAACCACCAGAAAACCAGAAGTGGCAGTGTGACCCAAGTGGTAAACACTTGCCTTGAGCTAAGGGAAAGCATCCAGGCTGTTGCCCCAGGACAAAAAAAAGAGGGAAGAACTGACTTTAGTGCTTTACTTTTCTCTTCTCCTCCCTTTCTGTCCTTTGGTGATTCTGGATGTTGAGATTTCATTTTTTCTTCCTTTCATGTATTTTTTGGAGGTCAGTTGAAGCCCCAAAAGCCGTACAACTATATATTTGTAACTGGATGTGCTTTGGGCACTGAATATGTCTGTTATAAAACCCTAGTCAAGCCTGGAGCCATTGGCTAACGGCTGTAGATCCTAGCTACCTAGGAGACTGAGAATCAAGGTTCACAGTTCAAAGCCAACCTAAGCAGGAAAAGTTCTTGAGATTCTTTAGGGCTCTGTTGGTTTTCATGGCCAGTCTTGGGGCTTGAATTCAACACCTGTGCATTACCCCTGAGAATCCTTTGCTCAGAGCTAGTAATCTGGGCTGGGAAGGTATCTCAGTGGTAGAGCGCTTGCCTTGCATGCATGAGGCCCTGGGTTCAATTCCTCAGCACCACATAAGCAGAAACAAAAAAAAGCTGGAAGTGGCACTGTGGCTCAAGTGATAAGAGCGCTAGCCTTGAGCTGAAGAACTGAGGGACAGCACCCAGGCCCAGAGTTCAGGCCCCATGACTGGACCAAAAAAAAAAAAAAAAAAGCTAGTAATTTTCCACTTGAGCCACAATACCACTCCTGGCCTTTTCTGTTTTTTTTTGTTTGTTTGGTTTTGGGTCCGGTCGTGGGGCCTGAACTCTGGGCCTGGCACTGTCCCTCAGCTCTTCAGTTCAAGGCTAGCGCTCTACCACTTGAGCCACAGCGCTACTTCCGGCTTTTTTCTTTTTGCTTATGTGGTGCTGAGGAATCGAACCCAGGGCCTCAGGCATGCAAGGCAAGGGCTCAACCAGTGAGCCAACTTGCGAGGCCCAAAACTTTGACTTTAAATTTGAAATATATAACACAAAGATTATTTGTAGCCAGCATCGGGAATACCAAAATACACACATCATTGGATGTGGCACTAATTGTTTCCAGGTCTCTACATTCTTCCAGACTTCTTCAGAGGTAGAGTTTGTGTTCTTGCCCCCTTGAGTTTGGCAAGACTTAAATGTTATCAGACCATAGAGTAGATTACAGTGACTTGTAAATTCCAAGGCCAAGCCATAAAAGGCCTAGGTTTCAGAATACCTCAAGACAAGCATTCCATTGTAGGTAACACAGCTGGCATGCCTGGACATGTTTGCCACAGGGTAAGGCCATAGAAAGTGTTGAACTTACTACCAACTGAGTTTAGCCTGAAGTCTCCCTCACCTAGGCATCAAGCATAGAGACCACTGTGTCTGACAGAACCTTGGATCCCTAATCCCCAGGGAGATGTGTAGCATCTAGAATCTTCAGTCTTGGAGAGATAATTACTTCTACAAAAGGTTATGAGGGTGAGCCTCCCCTTAATGGAGGAAGTGTACTTTTGAAGAAAGTGAAGAGAGATCTTGGTGAAGAAATCTTTATGCTTCTCTCTCTCTCTCACTCGCTCTCTCTCTCTCTCTCACACACACACACACAAAGAGATCCCATAACACAGCAAGATGACAACTACTAGGAAGTGAACTTTCAGAAGTACATCCTAATTTTGAACTTTGCTGCTTTCAGAACCTTAGGTTAAGTCTCCCCAATTATGATGTTAGTTTAGAAGAGCACAAGCTGACTTAGGTAAGAAAGAGTCTCCTGATGATTCCTCTCGAGCCATCTGTGCCTGGGGGCTGTCCCTGAGCTCTTCAGCTCAATGCTAGCATTCTACCACTTGAGCCACAGCACCACTTCTCACTTTTTCTGCTCATGTGTTGCTGAGGAATCAAAGCCAGGGCCTCTTGCATGTGAGGCAAGCACTCTACCCCTGAGCTACCTTCCAAGCCCAGAGTCTTATTTCCAATTTTAGTCACAGAAAAAGGTGGAAGTTACACTGTGGTTCAAATGGTAGAGTGCTAGCCTTGAGCAAAGGGAGTAAGGGACAGTGTTGAGGCCTAGAGTTCAAGCAAATTTAATTAATAGTAGCAAGCACACCCTCCCTTTTCCTTTCTTTCCTCCTAAAATCAAGGTTTCTAAATCAAAGGTTCAATTTATTATTGATAGCATTTTAGCCTTAGTGGAAAAATGGGTGTATTCTTCCATATAAAAATAGCTCAGTAGTCATCAAAATACACCTCTTCCTCTCCAAATCTAAATGTGTAAGCCGCAGAACACCTACCTTTCACACACAAGGCCGTGCTCCATTGCCAATGGGGCAAGGGAGATCCAAAAGGGCAAATGAAGAGAAATGGGAAGTCATACATGTCATTAGTTCAGGCCATGCTCATGTTGCCACTGCTGGTGAACAGACTTCCTCCTCCAGAAGACTGGCCCATCACTTGGGTAGTCATAATTGAGTTCTGAATAAGGAACAAACAAAAGAGCACCTGTTAAAACCAACTCTAAGAGGAAAACCAAAGCATCATTCAGGCTCCTCATGACCAAAAACAACTATTTTTGAACCTAATCTCTAAAACTCAATGAGAATCATTAACTACTAACAACAAACTTTGGTTACATTCATGGTATGGTATGGTGTAGTGTCTCTAATGTCAGTACTCAAGGTTAAGCATCAATATCCAGGATAGCCCGGACTATAGCAAGACTATGTCTTAAAAAGCAATATAAGGCTGGGAATGTGGCCTAGTTGTAGAGCACTTACCTAGCATGCATGAAACCATATGTCCAATTCCTCACTGCCCCACATCCACAGAAAAAGCTGGAAGTGGTACTATGGCTCAAGTGGTAGAGTGCTACAAAAAAAGCGTAGGAACAGTGCCTAGGCCCTGAGTTCAAGCCCAATGACTGGCGATAATAATAACAACAACAACAACAATAATAATAATAATAATTTTAAAGCAATATATAAGCTGGGTGTTTGTGACTCACACCTGTAATGCTAACTCAGGAGGCTGAGATATAAAGATGACAGTTCAAAGCCATTCTGAGCAGTAAAGTCTGTGAGACTCTCATTTCCACTAAACTACCAAAAAGGAGGAAGCAGAACACTAGCTTTGAGCTAGGAACAATGCCCAATCCTTTAGTTAAAGCCCCAGGATAGGCACCCCCCCCAAAAAAAAAAAAAACTACTATATAAACCAGGCAAGGTTAAGGCTAAATCCTGCCTATTCAGAAGGCTGAGATCTCAGGATCTTGATTGGAGCCTAGCAGAGCAGAAGCAAGAAAGATAAGAGATTTGCATCTTTTAGTAACAAAAAGGCAGAATGGCACTCAGGTAATAAGTGTGCCATCCTTGAGCAAAAAAAGCTGAGGAACAGTGTCCAGGCCCTGAGTTCACACTCCAGCATTTGATACATAGATGAGTTTTTTTTTTGGGGGGGTCTGGTCGTGGGGCCTGAACTCTGGGCCTGGGCGCTGTCCCTCAGCTCTTCAGCTCAAGGCTAGCGCTCTACCACTTGAGCCACAGTGCCACTTCCAGCTTCTTTTTGCTTATGTGGTGCTGAGGAATCGAACCCAGGGCCTCAGGCATGCAAGGCAAGCGCTCTACCACTGAGCCATCTTCCCAGCCCTACATAGATGATTAATAGAGAGAAATGTATGTTAATTCTCAGTTCCCTTTACTGAAATATCTCACAAAACAAATACTCATCTACAAAAAAAAATTTCATCACTTGTTTGACCTACTTCAATTATCAAGTTGGTCTACCGTTGTTTTGAAAGTAATCAAAATATTTTAAGGATGTGGAGGCCAATTTTCCTTTTTATGTTAACTAAAAAGAAATTTTTAATGTAATATTAGAGTAGTAAATAGTCCTCCCATTTTTGCCCTTCAATAGTGACAGGAACCACAAACAATTCTTTACCTCTAGTAGGTAAAGCAAGCAGTCTAGAAGGAATTATGTAAGAACTGGTTAATTTAGTTGAATTAAGAACTCAACCATGTCAACTACCATCAAAAGAACAAAACGACTGAGAGAAGCATTTCACCTCTCCATTTTTGATGACACCCCAAATTTAAAAGGCAAGAATTTTAAAAATCCCATAATTGGAAACGTCACAAATGGGTGTATTTTTTTTCCTAACACCGCAATTACATCGTACTGAAGCTCAACAGGGCAATCTGCAACTTTCGGCATTGTGTTCCACTTGGCCTACTTGGCTAGAGGAAGCCATTACGAGATCACCTTCTTGAAAACAAGTTGGGTGTTTTGTCTTAGCGAAGTTACTTCGCGGGCGAAGAGGCGCTGCCTACCAGACTCGGTGTCCTCTTGCAAGTCAGAAGAAGAAAAGTAGGGGAAGGTACCAAACACAGAACAGCCGAGCACACGCAAGGCAATGCTTTTCACCCACACACAGACGCGAGCCCGTTA
>NW_012267224.1:28164957-28172846 GCF_000151885.1 Dipodomys ordii
CACGACCGCTCGGTCCCCGGCGCTCGGGACCCTGAGCCGGGCCCGGGCCCCTCGGAGCAGGGCGGTCTGCGAGGCTGAGGCCAGGGAGGGAGTTGAGTCAAATCCGCCTGCCCTGAGATCATTAAAGGGTTGGGACGGCACATTTCCTCAAGTTCTTTTATAAACCAACGAAAAAGCTTGTCCCAAGTCCCTGCTTTGTGCAGAATAGAGCTGTATTGAATGTGCTGCAATTCCAGCTGCTCCGGAGGCTGAGATCTGAGGATCTTGGTTCAAAGCCAGCAAGGGCAGAAAAATCGGTAAGACCAGCCATTAACCAGCAGAGCTCCAAGCAGACTCATGTAAAGTTTCCATCCATCACTACCCTTAGTTGGTTTTAAGCTTCTGCAGGAAAATGCCTTGTAATTGTCAATGGGGGAAATGTAATCATCTTGGGAGCTGCAGGAAGAAAATGTATCCGGAAATATGTCTTAAAACAGTTAGAATAAAGATAAAGTTTCATTCTATTCTAATAAAGATTAGAACAAAGATTAAGAAGACCCGAGCATCATGCTTGTGACCCCAGCACTCAGGAGGCTGAGGCCGGAGGATCACAGTGAGACCTTGTATCAAAAAAAAACAAAAACAAAAACAAGACCCACTGTACACATGAATTGACATGCTGAATTGAAACCCCTTTGTACAACTATTTAAAGATAATTAAAAAGTAAATTTAGTCCTTAGATGTGGCTTTACTGAGCTAGCAAAACCTTATTTTGGTGAAGGAATTACTCTGAGATTACAGGGGTAAAGATGGTAGTCTGCCTTGGATACTTTTCTAAAATGGAGTTGCAAATTTAGGGCCTATAGCTTACATCTGTAATCCTAGTTACTCAGGAGACTGAAATCTGAAGATCTTGATTTGAAGCCAGGCCAGGGAAAGAATACCTATGAAATATCTCCAATTAACCACCCCAGAGAAGCCTGAAGAAAAGCCTGGCTCAAGTGGGAGAATACCAACCTTTAGTGTAAAAACTAAGGCCCTAGATGCAAGCCCCAGCATGAGCATTAAAAAAAAAAAAAAAGACCCAGTACCCATGCCTCATGCCTGTAATTGTAGCTACTAGGGAGGCTGAAATCTAGAATCATGGTTCAAGGCTAGCCCCAGTAGGAAAGGTCCTGTGACCCTTTATCTCCAAAGAGCTGGAAGTGGAGCTGTGGCTCAAATGGTAGAGTGCTAACTTTGAGTGGGAAAACAATTTTTTTGGCCAGGCGCCAGTGGCTCACACCTGTAATCCTAGCTACTCAAGAGACTGAGCTCTGAGGAGCTTGGTTCAAAGCCAGCTCCAGCAGGAAAGTCTGTTAGCCTCATCTCCAATTAACCACCAGAAAACTGGAAGTGGTGCTGTGGCTCAAGTGTTAGAGTACTAGCCTTGAGCTGAAGAGCTCAGGGCCAGCACCCAAGGCCCAGAGTTCAAGCTTCATAACTGACAAAAAAAAGAAAAAGAAAAAAAAATCTTGAACAGCACCCAGGCCCTGAGTTCAAGCGCCATGACTGGAACTAAAAAATAAAAATTAGCAGGGCACCAGTGACTCACATCTGTCTGTTATCTTAGCTATTCAGGAAGCTAAGATCTGTGGATTGTGGTTCAAAGCCAAGTGAGGGAAGGAATGCCTGTGAAATTTATCTCCAATTAACCACCAAAAAAAAAAAAAAGCCTGAAATTGGCTGGGAATGTGGCTTGTCATAGAGTGAGTACTTCATGAAACCCTGGGTTCAATTCCTCAGTACCACATACACAGAAAAAGCCTGAAGTGCCGCTATGGCTCAAATGATAGACTGCTAGTCTTGAGCAAAAAGAAGTTCAGGGACAGTGGCCAGGCCCTGAGTTCAAGCCCCTGGACTGGCAAATAAAAAAATAAAAATTTAAAAAGCCTGAAGTGGGGCTGGGAAGGTGGCTCAGTGGTAGAGTGCTTTCCTTGCATGCATGAGGCCCTGGGTTCAATTCCTCAGCACCACATAAGCAGAAAAAGCCGGAAGGGGTGCTGTGGCTGTGGCTCAAGTGGTAGAGTGCTAGCCTTGAGCAAAAGAAGCTCAGGGACAGTGCCCAGGGCCCTGAGTTCAAGCCCTAGGACTGGCAATAAATAAATAAACAAACAAATACATAAAAGCCTGAAGTGGAGCTGTAGCTCAAGTGGTAGCCTTGAGCACAAAGAGTCTATGGGACAGCATCTAGGCCCTGAATTCAATCCTCAGGACCAGAAAAAAAAAGATAAATTGATAATAAATAATATTAAAATTGGAGGAAAAGCCCTAGCCTGCACATGGCCTTAGTTTTGATCCCCAGTACTGAAAATAAACTTCAACTGCTATCCAAGTTCCTGCTTGATAGGACAAACACAAGCAATATATATATATGTATGTATAATATGATATATATCATACAGTATACATATATACATATATATATCATATAATCAGGTATATATATGATATATATCAGATATAGATATGTCATACAGTCAGGTGTAAGTTAGAATAAAGGCACTTGGCCATCAGAGCTTTCAGTAATTTTATGTTTTGTTTTTATTTTAGACAGAGTTTGCTGGACTAAATTAGACTTTGCCAGAAAACCACGCAGACATCCAGGCACAAAGAACAAAGAAATTTTTTGTCAGTAAAGGGACTGGCCAGACCCCTTCTTATAAGAGAGGAGAAGTGCTGGCTACTGTCTGAGGTGACCTACCTAACCTATGAAGTTAGGAGGCAGAGACCCTAGTGTGGACATGTGGACCAGAGCTTCATCATGGTGGGCTAGGATTTATGGCTGTTGCCCAAGTGACAGATAAGGGGATTTGCAGCTGCTCAGACCTAAGCTCACCCTAAGGAGATCTTGCTTCCCTACATGGTGGTAGCTGCCCCAAAGAAGTGCCATGTCAAGGTAAAGTTGGGCCTAGTGTTACCTAGGAAAGGAGCATACTAAGCTACAAGGGTTTTTTGGTTGTTTTTTGTTTTTGCTGGAACTGGGACTTGAACTCAGGGCCTGGGCAATGTCCCTGAGCTTCTTTTGCTCAAGGCTAGCACTCTACCACTTGAACCATAGCCCCACTTCCTGCTTTTTTGGCAATTTATTGGAGATAAGAGTTGAAAGCACCAGCCCAGGAACCAGGTGGATTATAGAAATAGGGTTTTATTGTCAGCAGGGATGACAAGACTAATTCTCTCACCAGAGGAAGAGAAAAAGGGCTTATCTAAGGAGGTCTTAATAATCTGGAAGTGCTAAGGGCAGGATTTCATGAAGTATGTGAGAGCAGAAGGTTCCATTATAGTGAGCTAAGATTTGTGGCAGCTGCCAGAATAGTAGATAAGGGGCCCTGAGGTTACAATTTATGGCTGTGACTGACTAAATAGAATGTTACTTCAAGGTGAAAGGGAGGGAGTTGGTCATCAGCTGCCTGAACCAAAAGGGCCCTTTGTAAGCCAATCTCGGGAAAGGAGAATGTCAGGATAACAAGGAGTTTGCTGACCAGGCTAGCTTTGAACCACTGTCCTCAGATCTCAGCCTCTTGAGTAGCTAGGATTATGGGTACAAACCACTGGCCTGGCAGATAGGGTCTTTCTATGTAGCCCAGCCTGGCCTCCAACACAAGATCTTCCTGCCTCAACCTTTTTAGTGCTGGGAATGGTGACTCCATTCATTGCACTGCCAGCCCCCCCACCCCGAATTAAATTTGCAAAGTATTCCTTCTCATTGAAGTGAAAAGAGAGGAAAAAGGAAGAAAGTAAAAGAAAGAGGAAAAAAGTGAGGAAGAGAAGAAGCTACTGTAGGCCTGGTACAAACTGTACAACCTATTTTTATATTCTTTCTTGTCTTTCTTAACTAAAATCTAATTTGAGTCTACATGACTTTTTTTTTTTTTTTTTGGGTCCGGTCGTGGGGCCTGAACTCTGGGCCTGGGCGCTGTCCCTCAGCTCTTCAGCTCAAGGCTAGCGCTCTACCACTTGAGCCAAAGTGCCACTTCCGGCTTTTTTCTTTTTGCTTATGTGGTGCTGAGGAATCGAACCCAGGGCCTCAGGCATGCAAGGCAAGCGCTCTACCACTGAGCCACCTTCCCAGCCCCTCTACATGACTTTTTTACACTCTAGAGATGGTATAGTTTTGCCCCTTACCAAAATGATCAGACATTATAAGGTATATGAAATAGGTAGATTTCATTATGTAGCTGATGAAGAGAACACCTGCACTATTCAGAAGGGAAAAGCAGTTTATTTACTGAACTGCTGCCCCCTCTGTGCATGGTGGAGAGGCATGACCTAAAAGGGGTGACCCACTCCCAGGCCAGGACTTACATAGGCCAGAAATGGGAAGAGATGGGAAGAAATGGAAAGGTGTGGCCACACTGGATCTGAATGTGACCTCAGGGCCTGGGACCCTCTCCCGGTCAATGGGAGGCATGGGTGGACAGCCCAGGATGTGACCAAGCCAGAGGAGAGGTGACTAGGGTGTGCTAGTTACCCAGGTAATAGATACTGCGTGGAAATTTAGCCAAGACTTAGAGAGGTGTCTGCAAAGGGCCTCCTTGACTAGGGCAGACCTTACAGGTGTGAACTGTTTTGTGTACAAAATAGCAAAGTGAGACATTTCTTTTTACACTTACTAGAGAAATGTCCTTTAATTCCTCAGTATAGCTGCTTACTCGACATGTTTTATTAATTGTGAATCTATTCCCACACATTGTCATGCAACTAGAAGAATGTTGTAGACTAAGTGACCCAGCCTGTCATGACAAGAAGGGCATAGATCAAATTCAAGGCCAAAGTACAAATCAAGAGACTTCCTTAGGAGGTAAGTCGGTGCTATAAACTTGAATTCCTAATTGCTTTTTAATTGTCTTTACTGTGTTGTGTCCAGAATTTAATATTTTCAAGACAAAGACATTAAAATATGAATAAGTTCATATGTAGTTTCTTTCCTACATATTCAACTCATCAAGTTTTTAAAAATGTTAATTATCATGTAATCTTCCCTCTATTTTTCCTCTAAAGATGTATTTGTTCTCCCCACACACTCTGCTTTATCTATTTATTTATTTATCTATCTATCTATTTATTTATTTTTGTCAGTTGTGGGGCCTGAACTCTGGGCCTGGGTGCTGTCCCTGAGCTCTAGTGCTCTACCACTTGAGCCACAGCGCCACTTCTGGCTTTTTCTGCTTATGTAGTGCTGAGGAATCAAACCCAGGGCCTCATGCATGCAAGACAAGCATTCTACCACTGAGCCACCTTCCCAGACCCCTGCTTCTTTTTTGTTTATTCTGGTCCTGAGGCTTGAACTCAGGACCAGTGTGCTGTCCCTGAGTTTTTTAAAATAAAGGCTAGCACTCTACCACATGAGCCACAGCTCCACTTTTGGCTTTTAAGTGTTAATTGGAGCTTACTGTCTCAAGGACATTCCTGCCTAGGCTGTCTTGGAACCGTGGATCTTCAGATCTTAGCTTCCTGAGAGGCTAGGATCACAGGCACCAGGCTAGTCCCTTCCCCGTCCCCCCTTTTTTAGAAAAAAGCTTAATTTGACTTAAGCCATATTAATGCTACACTGAAGGTCAATTGTATACTTTAAATGTTGCTGTGACTCAAGGTTATGTTAATTAAAAGTTGGGGTACAACATTTCCATCCTGATGGTGAAAGATTTCTGTCTGCCCTCTGCTGTTATCAAAGAGAAAACACTGATCTTTGAAGGGGTAAAGTTTGGAGCCTTTTTCCTGTGTCTACATTTCCAGGAAGTAGTTCCTGTCCCCTCTTCAATTCACTGATAATGCCAGAGAAGACCTGCGTCTCTGAAAGTTTTCCTATGCACAAAAATTAATATTACTACCCGTTGCAACAATGAGAAGTACAAGTTGTCATGTGGAAAACGAACTTTACAACTTTGGTGGGGGGGAGGATTGGGTAAGGGGGGGAGGCTGGGAAGGGATGGGAAGGGGAAACAAAGGAGGAGGCTACAATGCTTGTTAAGAAATGTACTCATTATCTTGCCCATCTAATTGTAACCCCTCTGTACAGTATTTTCACAATAAAAAATAAATTAAAAAATTAATATTACTTAGTTAAAAGTTAACTTAAGGGCTGGGATGTAGCCCAGTGCCAAAGTACTTGCCTTGCAAGTGCAACATCCTGGGTTTAATGCTCAGTAGGAGAATGACAGAAAAAAAGATCTGCTAAAAAGTGAACTTAACCCACAATTTAAAATATTGTTTGACATGATGGCTCATGCCTGCATCCTGAGTCAGCAAGATCTTGAATTAGAGGCCAAAGTAGGCTACAAGCAAGATCCTGTGTCAAATAATCATATCCATGTACACGAGGTGGGAGTAGGCTCAAATGGTAGAGTGCCTGCCCAGCAAGCTGGAAACCTTGAGTTCTAGAAGGGGAGAAAAGATTTTCCATAGAAATTATGGGAAGTCATTGGCCAGGGAGGCAGGTGTCTCCAGCTACCAGTTTTTGTCCTAAACGAAGTCCTTTTCCCTCTCAGAATTATAGTCAATGGCTTTTACTGCTTAAGGTTGGTGTGTGTGTGTGTGTGTGTGTGTGTGTGTGTGTGTGTGTGTGTACCACTTGAGCCATGCCTCCACTTCCCGTACTGTAAGAAAAGTGATTACTAGAGTTCAAATGGACAGTGAGAAACAAGATAGAAGCGATTTTTACAACTGTAAGCTTGTTCACCTCTATTTATGAGTTGACAGCCTTCACCCTGGGTCATCCAAACGACAGGCCTGGCTATAACTGCTTATTCCCACCGGCCCCAGCTGGGTCAGCAACGTAGTTCTGAAAGCTCAGTCCTGGTCACACGCAGGTTCTAGTGTATATATAGTTGGTGGCAAAGGCCAGCTGTAGAAGGTATCATTTCTGCTGTAGGATGTTTTCCCAGGCTACTTGACAGCTATCTGAGGTATTGACTTTGCTTTGTGCTAGCTGTAGAATGTATTTAAAGTTTTCCCTTGCTGCAAGCTAGCTATAGAATGTCCTGCCCTGGCTGTCTGAAATCTCCAGGGTCCGGCTGGGACTACAAAGATTTCCTGCCCCAGACTCCTGACACAAGATCTACTCTCCATCCCGCCAGGGATAGCCTGTCAGCCCCTAGCGGACATTAGAAGCTTCTTTCTTCTACACGACTGTGTGTCCGAGTGGTTTTCTGGGTCTGCGCTCACAACAATCAGGTTTTGCCAGGGAAAACCCTGGAGTGCGCCGCAGGGCGTCCTGGCCACGGTCCCTGAAGGGTTGGGAAGCCTGGGGCTGCTTCGGGGAGGAACAGGGGGCGGGGCCAGGTGATTGGAGGAAGCCAGGGCCGCCGCTGAGTGGCTAGTCTGCAAGTCAGTTACGGGCACTTCACCTTAGGTCGCTTTGTTGATGAGCCCCTCGGGCCCCGCCTGGTTGGAGCAGACATTGTTTCCAGTTCCCCTCCGCCGCCTGCTTTGTCTTGATCGCCATCGTCTTCGTGTGCGGGGCAGCGGTGCCTCTTCCTCGCTCTCTGCAGTCCTGCGGCTGCGGAACAGGGAGTGGGAACGTGGCGGGAGGGATACCCGCCAGCGGTGCCTCCCCCGCCCTCGTTCTCTTCAGGGCCCCAGCCATCCTTCTGTCCTGTCCTTCCCCCACCCCAGCCCACCACCCGCGCCGCGCATTCTTCTCTTGGCGTGGTGGTGCCGTCCCGACCCCCGCGCGCTTGTCTTGTCTCTTCCCCCCCCCACCCCCCGCACGGTGCCTTCGCGTCCCCGCGCGCCAGTCTGTCCCCAGGGTGCTGGGAGGTCCCGATCCCCTCCGCGCCCGTCCCGTCCCCTGGGTGCCGAGCTGTGGCGTCCCCGCGCGCGAGGAAGCGGTCCAAGGGACGGCGGGGCAATCAGGATGGCGGGGGCG
>NW_012267224.1:28172896-28193867 GCF_000151885.1 Dipodomys ordii
GCGGAGCAGGGAGTGGGAACGTGGCGGGAGGGATACCCGCCAGCGGTGCCTCCCCCGCCCTCGTTCTCTTCAGGGCCCCAGCCATCCTTCTGTCCTGTCCTTCCCCCACCCCAGCCCACCACCCGCGCCGCGCATTCTTCTCTTGGCGTGGTGGTGCCGTCCCGACCCCCGCGCGCTTGTCTTGTCTCTTCCCCCCCCCACCCCCCGCACGGTGCCTTCGCGTCCCCGCGCGCCAGTCTGTCCCCAGGGTGCTGGGAGGTCCCGATCCCCTCCGCGCCCGTCCCGTCCCCTGGGTGCCGAGCTGTGGCGTCCCCGCGCGCGAGGAAGCGGTCCAAGGGACGGCGGGGCAATCAGGATGGCGGGGGCGGTGCTGCGCCTGATGCTGTTGATGCTGGCTGGGGATTTGGCCGGTAATGCGCGTTAGTGGGCCTGGAGATGGGCACCCCGCCAAGGAGCCCCCTGAGGGACTCGCCACACATCGGCTGCGTGGGGTAGCCGAGCTCTGGGCAGCTCCGGCGACTGTACCGAACGCCCGTTACTGGCGGTTCCCCCATAGGGGTCAGCAGCCAGAACTGGGAGGGAGGGCAGAGAAAGAGCTAGCGATCTTGCTTGGGGTTCCCTGCCAGCTCCTTCTGGGGGCATCGTGCTGCTTGCTCTGGCTTCCTTAATGCAAGGGATCCGGTGCCAGGCCGGAGGGCGTCGAGGAGGGGCTGGCACTGGGAGCTAGGAATCCTGTGAGCAAGGACTTCACAGCCACCTTGACACCCGCCTTAAAATGCACTTGAGTGTAACAGCTAGTGTTAAGTTTTTGTTTTTCGTTTTGTGTTGGTACTGGAGCTTGAACTTAGGACACTTAGCTCCTTCGTCCCCGCAATAGGGGACCTCTATCATTGGAGCCACACCTCTAATCCCTAGTGTTAAGCTTTGCGTTTACTATTGATCTGCAGAGGAAAAGACTTACTAGAAACCCATACGAATTACACACTTAATCTTTGTAACTTGGCTTCTGAATCCTTCAACCAAACCCCAAAGTAAACCAAATGTTCTTTCAAGCGCCTGTTTAGAAGTGCCAGGGGAAAAGAAATGGGGTGTCTTTATGATTCTGAAAAATTATGATACTAAAAATTGGTCACGTGATCTCAGTGCCAATCCACAAGTCATGAAAAACAAATTAAGGTTCACTAGTTGTGCCAGGCAAAATGAGGGTGGTATACTTGCTTCAGGAAATAGTCTTATAGCCACGGGGAGGAGAACTAGTGTGTGTGTGTGTGTGTGTGTGTGTGTGTGTGTGTGTGTGTGTGTGTATTGGCTTGAAATCACAGCCTGGTACTCTTGCTCATCTTACTTGCTTATGGATGGTCCATGACTATCTATGTCACAGTTCTGGTCCAGCATTTTTCTGGTTAATTGGAGACAGCCTCAAAGAGTTTTCTGCTCAGACTGGCTTTGAACTGTGACCCTTCAGGTCTCAGCCTGACAGGACAGCTAGGTTTATAGGCATGAGCCACCTAATGAGAATTGGCTATTAAAGGAAAGCACACCCAGGTGCTGGTGGCTTACACCTATAATTGTAATTACTTAGGAGGCTGAGACCTGGAAAATCAGACTTTTATGTACAGTACCAGCACGCGCGCGCACACACACACATACACACACACACACACACACAAAGAAAGCCCATAGTTGGGCACCAGTGGCTCACACCTGTAATCCTAGCTACTCAGGAGGTTGAGATTTGAGGGTCAGCAGCAGAAGAAAAGTCCATGAGACTCTTATCTCCAATAAGCTACCAAAAAGCCAGAAGTGGAGCTGTGGTTCAAATGGTACAGAACTAGTCTTAAGCAAAAATAAACAAACAAAAAAAAAACTTGGGGACAGCACCCAGGACCAGCATACACACAAAAATAATTCAAGCCCCAGGACCGGAACACATACAGACACACAGACACACATAGACACACACAGACACACACACAGCCCAGCAGCCTGGGCTCCTGGGTGTACATGCTGAGACATGATTTGGGGCTGGATGGTGGCCTTTGGTATAATCTGGATGTGCTGGCAGTAGTCTTTGTGGTTTAGTTTCTTGCTGTCCTGAATGTTCCTTCATTCTTGTAGAAAGATAAGCAGAGGAGTGTGGAGGCCTTCCCTGGAGCTCTAAAGATGTTCTTGGATTCCCTCCCAAGGAAATTGGATTGGAGAAAACAGTTCAGTGAGAAGGAAAAGAAAACTTGCATGAGTGAAAGTATGCTAGTGGATAAAGTGAGTTCATTCTGGGGCCGAAACTACAGTTGGGAGCATATTTAGGTATCTGTTCCTGTTACGTTTATTTTTTAGACGGCATAGAATGAAGTTCAAAGATGCTAGGCATCAGAGGGAAAGAAGATATAGACAGACTAGATGCCTCATTTTCTAAAACCTTAACAACAATTCACTTTAATACATGCTTTGAAACGTCTGTTTTCTTTATGCAGCTTTTATGCAGCCCGTATATCCTTCTCAACCTTCTCCAGTGTATAGAATGGTAAGTCAGAAACCACTTGTATTGTTCTACTGACTTGTCACCTTAGTGTGTGTGTGTGTGTGTGTGTGTGTGAGTGTGTGTGTGTGTGTGTGTGTGTGTGTGTGTGTACTGGGGCTTGAACTCAGGTCCTAACTCTATCATTTGAACCACACCTCACATCTCCACTCCCAGTAGATTTTTTTTAGTGTTCTAATTTTCTTTGAAATCCACTAGTATTTATTGAGCACTTATTACATATTGCACCCTTCAGAAATTACAATTCAAACTAGAGAACAGAAGAGGGTCTCTCTCTCTCTCTT
Source organism: Dipodomys ordii (assembly GCF_000151885.1). Classification (NCBI taxonomy): domain Eukaryota; kingdom Metazoa; phylum Chordata; class Mammalia; order Rodentia; family Heteromyidae; genus Dipodomys; species Dipodomys ordii. The sequence goes on from NW_012267224.1 coordinate 28,175,720, forward strand.
TCTCCCCACCCCGCCCTTTTTTTCCCCTTGGGTGTGTGCTGGTACTGGCTTCATCTCAGGGCCTGGGCACTGTCCCTTAGTTTTTTTTATTCAAGGCTAATGTTCTACCACTTGAGACACAGCTTCACTTTTGGCTTTTTGGTGATTAATTAGAGATAAGAGTCCCATAGACTTTGCTGTCCAGGTTGGCTTTGAATGATCATTCTCAGGTCTCAGCCTCCTGAGTAGCTAGGATCGCAACATGAGCCACTGGTGCCAGTCTTCAGGTCACCCTTTAATCACATTATCCTTTTCTCTTTTCTAGCCAAATTGTGCTCAGTATAGGCTGCCAGGATGCCCCAGGGACCTTAACCCAGTCTGTGGAAGTGACATGGCCACTTATGCCAATGAATGTACTCTGTGCTTGAAAATCTGGTAACATGATTTTTTATCTATCTATCTAGGTATTTATCTGTGGCAGTAATGGGGCTTGAATTCAGGACCTCATGCTTTCACTTGGCTTTTTTTTTTTTGTTCAAAGTTGGTTCTCTAGCACTTGAGTCACACCTCCACTTATGGCTTTTCTAATTGGAAATTAGAGTCTTTTAGATTTGTCTGCCCAAGCTGACTTTTAACTGAGATCTTCAGATCTTAGCCACCCAAATAGCTAGGATTAAAGGTATGAGTCACCAGCACCCAGCTGTGTAACATTATTTTAAAGCTACAGACTAAGTTTTGTTTCTTTGCGCTTTTTTGTATTTTTGGTGGCCTTGGGATTTGGACATGAGACTTCTTGCTCACTAGCCAAGTGTTCTGTCACTTGAGCCACAGTTTTCTTCTTTTCTTTCTTGGAAAGAGTCACTTTCCAAAAAAGGGGACTCTTCTCGTATATTAGATTCACATGTCACACAAGTAGTTCTTTCTCAGTCTGCAGACTGACATTTAAGAAGATGTGTTTTCCAGGTCCAAGATAGTGAAATGTGTGATTCACCAACTGTAGACCACGTAATCAAGGCAACTTGTTATCTATGAAAGCACAGTTTTCTTCCATTGAGAACATATTTAAAGTTGAGGAATGGTTCAAGTGGTAGAGAAACTTCCTAGTAAACACAAAGAGTTGAGTTCAAATCCTAGGGCTGCCAAAAGCCAAAAGTTGTTAAGAGCGTATTGAAAGCTGGTGGCACATTCATGTAATCCCAGTACAGCACTGTGAAGGCTGAGGGAGAAGGATCTTAGTTTGAAGCCAGCCTGAGCTACACACTGAGTTTGAGCTAGTCTGGGTAATGTAATAAGATACTATATCAATATAAGAGAGAAAGAGAATTAGGGAGATAAGCAAAGAAAGAAGGGGGGGGCTGGGAAGGTGGCTCAGTGGTAGAGCACTTGCCTTGCATGCTCGAGGCCCTGGGTTCGATTCCTCAGCACCACAGCAAAAAGAAAAAAGCCGAAGTGGTGCTGTGGCTCAAGTGGTAGAGCGCAAGCCTTGAGCTGAAGAGCTGAGGGACAGCACCCAGGCCCAGAGTTCAGGCCCCACGACCAGACCCCCCCCAAAAAAAAAAAAGAAAAGAAAGAAGGGGAAGAGGAAAGGAGGGAGAAGAAAGAGAGAATAGAGGCTGGGGAAGTGTAGCACAGTGGTAGAACATTTGTCTTGGCAGCATGCTTGAGGCCCGGGGTTCAATCCACAGCAGTAGGTCACGTACACTCACACAAATTAAAACAATATTGGAGGGGCTGGGACAGTGGCTCAGGGTAGAATGCTTGCCTTGCATGCATGAGGCCTTGGGTTTGATTCCTCAGCATCACATTAGCAGAAAAAGGCAGAAGTAGTGCTGTGGCTCAAGTGGTAGAGTGCTAGCTTTGAGCTGAAGCGCTCAGGGACAGTGCCCAGGCCCAGAGCTCAGGCTCCATGACCAACCAACCAACCAACGAACAAAAAACAATATTGGAGAGTTAAATTCTGTGGGTTGTTTCATTTTCTTTTAAGTTAAGAGGATGTAGAAACTGGGCATTATTACAGGCTCATGCCTGTAATCCTAACTACTTAGGAGGCTGAGGTCTGAAGGTCTTGGTTCAAAAACCATCCTGGGCCGGAAAGTTCATGAGATTCTTGCAAGGCAAGCACTCTACCACTGAGCCACCTTCCCAGCCCCGAGATTCTTTCTTTAATCACCCCAAACCCAGAAGTGGAGTTATAGTTCTATGGTAACAGCAATGAGGAACCAGCACTTATTAAAGTGCACACAATAGGGTGCTCAGTACTGTGTGCTACTGTGCTGTTCATATAACATACCTGAACAGGTATGCTGTTTGGCATTGCAAGGTCCATTCTCTCACTCAAATCTTCTCTTTGAGCTTCTTAGGAGACTAGACCTGGTTCCTTAGGATTAGGAAAAACATGATGCAGTGGGACAGTGATATTCTTCAGATATTTAGATATTCTTAGATATTGGTGGTGTTCTTAGATATTTCTTTTTTTCTTTTCACTTTTCTTTTTTGCCAGTATTGGGGCTTGAACTCAGGGCCTGGGCACTGTCCCTGAGCCTCTTTGTACTCAAGGCTAGCGCTCTACGACTTGAGCCACAGCACCACTTCTGGCTTTTTCCAAATAGTTCATTGGAGATAAGAATCTCACAGTCTTTCTTCCTGGGGCTGGCTTTGAACCGCAATCCTCAGACCTCAGCCTCCTGAGTAACTAGGATTATAAGCATGAGCCACCAGCACCTGGCTAGATATTTCTTAAATACACGATTAAGTAACTGTAGCCTGGAAGTAATCTAATGCAGATAATGAGAAGGTTTCTGTCTGGTAGGTAATATCATTTTTCTGCTTGTTCAATTCATAGGGAGGATGGTCATGATATTAAAATCATCCGCAATGAACCGTGCTGACTGAGGCAGTTTCAGAAGACAGGGTGGAGAGACCATCTTTTCCCATACCCCACAAATCTATTCCCTGCATTAACTTTTTTTTCTATATTTCTTTGTATAAGATTGTTAACCCACCTTTTCTGGGAGGAGGTATGAAAGACAGACAGGTGTAGTGATGGATAATTAAAACCAATCCTGCTTTTTGGCTTCTGCCCTTTAGCTCATTGCTTTATTTACTTAGAATAAAACCCAAATTAAGCCAGGCACTGCCTAGAATCCTAGCTATTCAGGAGGCTGAAATCTGCAGATTACAGGTAGAAGCGAGCTCGGGAAGGAAAGTCCGTGAGACTCCCATCTCCAGTGAACTACTAAGAGCTAGAAGTGGAACTGAGGCTCAAGTGGTAGAACACCATCCTTGAACAAAAAAGGTAAGGGACAATGGTCAGGCACTGAGTTCAAGCTCCCAATACTGACACACATACACACATGCACATACACAAACCAAAATTAAATCCAGTTGTAGTTGTTTTCTGTTGAAAATGCCATTCCCATATAAGGGAGCAGAATTGACCTCCATGCCATTTTAGAATTTTCCACGGAGCCTCAAAATTAAATGGACATTGAATACGTCAACAGGAGGAAAGAAAATAAATTCATGTAATGCAAATTTTATGTGATCTAGCTGCCTTCAATAAGGAAGTGACCCAAAGACGAATTTAGAGAGGAACTCTTAAGAACTGAACTGGCCAGAGGTCTCAATGATAAGCCACTAGGTAAAGGAACTAGAGTAGTGCTATGATAAGAACTCTACACAGAACCACAACTCCAGCACTAGTTTCTGCTTGCTTTTTCTCCATTACTGCAGTTTGAATGCAGGGCTTGGAACAGTTCCTTATCATTTTTGCCAAAGGCTTGTGCTCTACTACTTGAGCCACAGTTCTACTTCGTTTTTTGATGGTTAAAAGGAGATAAGACTCTCATGGATTTTCCTACCAGGGCTGGCTTCTAGCTATGATCCTCATATCTCAGCATCCTGCTGCGAGTATTTTTTTTCACATCTAAAGCAAATGATTTTTATTTTAGAAGTAATTTTAACCAAAAGCATATGGACTATAATTGTTTATAAAATAACTTTATAGTCTTTCATCATAAATACTTCTCTGCAGTCCCAAAAGTAAATTCATTTTCACATCTGAATGTCTTAAATGTATCTAAACCACTCATTGTCCTTCTGCATTCTGCTTCTCAGAAAGTACTTTTAAGGTAGATCTGTTGCCCATCATTTTCCTTTTCCTTTTCTTGTCAGAAGCAGGTGATTTTGAATCCACGACCTTTTTCTTTTTCTTCAAACAGCTAAGAGGATTGGGGCCACTTATTTTCCTGTGCTTTTTTCTTCTCTGTTCAGGATTTTTCACTAAACCTTGCTCCTCTTTGAACAGCTTAATATTTTGTTTATCATGCACCGAGACAAGCTGACCTGACTGGACAGATTTTACAAAAGCAATTGTTTTGGGAGAAGGTTTGTCCAAGACTATAGTATTCTGAATAATAAACATGAGAGGCACTCCAGGCTGCTTCTTTACCTTCACAGATAAATTCTGATCCTGGGTTGCTACAAAATAAGGGTGAGGATTCCCTTCCTCCACCATGGAAAGCAGACATTCTGATCCAGTCACTGAGTTCTTGAAATGGGGACAATTTCGAACCTGGCATTTCTGTGCATTGAGTTTTGCCCCGTATAAGTCCTTTCCCAATGCTTCTAACTCCTTCAACACACATCTGGTGGTACACAGCTGCATCTACCCCATAAGGTAGCGGGGCAGCTGCTCCCACAGCTGGACACGGCCCCTCAGCGCCGCCTGACAGAAAGTGCCATCCAGCAGAATCTGGTACAGCTCGTGGACTCCACAATAGTTGCGAAAGAAGCCAAGATGCTTCTTGGTGTGTTTCTGCCTGGTGATCTTCACAGCCAACTCATCTGGACCGACGCTACCTGCTGCAAGTATTATAGGCCTGTAGCACATGCTTTTTTTTCTTTTTTCTTTTTGTCAGTCTTAGAGCTTGCATTCTGGGTCTAGGCGCTGTCCCTGCGCTCTTCAGCTCAAGGCAAGCGCTCTATCTCTTGAGCCACAGCGCCACTTCCAGTTTTCTAGTGGTTTGTTGGAGATCAGAGTCTCACGGACTTTTCTGCCCGGGCTGGCTTTGAACTGTGATCCTCAGATCTCAGCCTCCTCAGTAGCTAAGATTACAGGCATGAGCCACCTGCACCAAGCAAAGGAAAATTTTTTGAAAAGAAAAAAAAGCAGCTCCTCAGGAGACTGAGATCTGAGGATTGCAGTTCAAAGCCAGCCCAGACAGGAAAGTCCATGAGACTCTTATCTCCAATTAACCACCAGAAAACCAGAAGTGGCAGTGTGGCTCAAGTGGTAGAGCGCTCACCTTGAGCTGAAGCGTTGAGGGACAGCATCCAGGCCCAGAGTTCAAGTACCACGACTGACAAAAAAATCCTTTTTAAAATCTATATAAGAAAGGTAATGTACATAGGGGTTACCATTATATAATGCTCCAGGATTTTTCTAAGAACTCCTCTGAGAGAAGACATAACAGGTTCACAAAGGCAAAAACAGATTTGTCTAAGGTTATAGCATACTTCTAAAACTGATGTTCATGCCTGTAACCCTAGCTACTTGTGAGAATGAGAGCCAAGCATTATTGGTCAAAGCCAGCTGAGCAGAAAAGTCCAAGAAACTCTTACACTTCTAATTCACCTGCAAGAAGCTGCAAGTGGAGACGAGGTTCAAGCCATAGAGCACCATCCTTGCGTAAAAATGCTAAGAGTGCAAGCTACTAAGTTTAATCTTCAGTACCTGTACAAACAAAACAAAACCCCAAACCTAGAAGCCTTCATCTCCAAATTCTCTGTCCTCAGAGGCAATGGAGCAAGAAGTTACTATTTACATTTTTTGGGGGTTTTTTTTTTGGTCAGTCATGGGACTTGAACTCTGGGCCTGCGCGCTGTCTCTGAGCTCTTCAGCTCAAGGCAAGCACTCTACCACTTGAGCCACAGCACCACTTCTGGTTTTCTAGTGGTTTATTGGAGATAAGAGTCTCATGGACTTTTCTGCCCAGGCTGGCTTTGAACCATGATCCTCAGATCTCAGCTTCCTGAGTAGCTAGGATTATAAGAGTGAACCACCGGTGCCTGGCAATTCTTAATTTTTTTAAAAGAATGGCATAGTATCCTATGCTAATGCTGATCATTTTGTATTCATTAAATAATGCTGCAGGGTCATCTCAGCACACCCATCCTTTTTATTTGTGTACACATTCTATAGAAGTACATCATGGGCAGAGTTAGAACACTGGAAGATTGCCAGCTTTCTTCCTGATAGTAATATACACATTCACTTGCTCTCCAGGAAATGAGCATCCATCTCTTTGCTGCACCACTACTAGTTGATAAGAGCAAAAGCACCCAACCATCAATTCTGCAAGGTTAGAATCCATTTTTGTTGTGGGGCCACACTTGTGGCAGTCATGGAGGGTTGAGCTGAAATCAATTCTGTTCTACTGGCTTCTGTACTCTGTGGCCAGGTTTAGGAAGGTAAGGACATTTTGCACAGGAGTTTGAACTTCAGGCAACAAAACAGGCAGCATGCTTAGATATAAATCACCAATCATCAGATATACTGCAACTTAGATTTGTACTCATCATTTTTTAATGTTTTGGTGCAGGTACTCAGGGCCTGGGCAATGTCTGCTAGCTTTATCACTAAAGGCTGTCGCGCTACCAGTTAAGTCACAACTCTACTTCTGGCTTTTTGGTGGTTAACTGGAGACACAAATCTCATATCCCAGGCTGTCTTTGAACCTCAATCCTCAGATCATGGTCTCTTGAGTAGCTAGATTACAGGTGGGAGCCACAGTGCCTGGCTTATACCTATCATCTTTCCTTTTAGAAGTGTTCTCATGAAAGAACCATGGGGTGATTTACCTTAAGTAAATGGTGGGGCCTGTAGTCCAACAGTCCATGGGGAGTTCTATAAGAACGTTCCCCTGTACAGAGATCCCATCCATCTGCTGATCATGGTGTCTTCAGGGCCTTGGACAGGGTCTGGGGCAGTACACATTTGCCAAATGAAGACATGGGAAAAATAGCCATGGAAGCTCATAAATAATGACAAGAAAACCACTAGCCCTATACCTTCTCAGAGAGCATGCAAGATACCTCAACATGCCACAAGATACCACATATCACCAGGGGAAACAATGGCTTTGCCATTAAATTTTATTTTCTCTCTTTGTTGCTCTGCCTTGATGTTCTTGGACAGTACCAGGGGAAAACTTAAAAACTGGGTTGGGGGACTAGAGGCATGGCTCAGGTAGTAGAGCACCAGCCAATGCACAAATGCAAGTGTCAGCAAGTTTCAGTCCTGGTCTTGAACAAAAAACAAACTAACTTGGAGAAGAATAGGGGGAAAAATGGAAGGGGTCAAATTAAGATGCAATATACTCATAATCTACTTAATAACTGATTTCTATCTTTTTGTTTACATCTTTGCTAAAGGAGACACGTTTTGTTGTTGTTTGAGATAAGGCTTTCCCTAGTTTATGCTATTGTTGAACTTGTGATCTCCCTGCCTCAGTCTCCTGAGTGCTGAGATTACAGGTGTGTATGCCCTAACTAGCTGATGCACAGTTTTCCTGATCATTTGTGTATTAAACATTTGTGATATGGACTATAGGATGAGCCATGGGAATACAATGGTGATTGAAACATAGCCCATATCCAAGCAGAACTTTCAGGACCATTCCTTTGTATTCTCTGAAGAACAGAGCAATTCTCATTTCTGAAGACCAAGAATCTGACACTTGCTATCAACCATCAATTCTGCAAGGTTAGAATCCATTTTTGTTGTGGGGCCACACTTGTGGCAGTCAGCATTTGTGGAGGGTTGAGCTGAAATCAATTCTGTTCTACTGGCTTCTGTACTCTGTGGCCAGGTTTAGGAAGGTAAGGACATTTTGTACAGGAGTCTGAACTTCAGGCAACAAAACAGGCAGCACGCTTAGATATAAATCACCAGTCACCAGGTACAGACTCCAGCAGATGCTGAAGGTGAAGTCTCCTAGATCATGAGCCTCAAAGGAAAGGAGCCTATATTTTGCTATATGGGAGCATCCATCATTATAAAGAAATCACTTTTTTCTTGACAAGGTCTCACTATATACTTTCAGCTGGCCTCAAACTCATGAACCTCTTGCCTCACCCTCCTAAAAACTGGAATTACAGGTATGCACCACCACATGTGGCTAAAATACTACCCTCTATTATATGTATATATGTGTGTGTGTGTGTGTATACATATATGTCTATCTATCTATCTATCTCTCTCTCTCTCTCTCTCTCTCTCTCTCTCCCTCTCTCTCTCTATCCTCTTTGGAGAATATAGAGGAATGGTCCTGGAAGTTGTGGGCTGTTTCAATCACCATTGTATTCCCATGGCTCATCCTACAATCCACATCACAAATGTTTAATATACAAATGAACAATCAGGATAACTGTGCATCCCCAGCCAGATATGGCATGTACACCTATAATCCTAGCACTCAAGAGCTGAGGCAGGAAAATCATAAGTTCAACTATATATAGTTGTTGGCCAGTTCTGAGGCTTGAGCTCAGGGTCTAAGCACTGTCTCTGAGCCTTTTTGTGCTCAAGACTAAGGCTCTACCACTTGAGCCCTGGCACAAATTCTGGCTTTTTCTGAATAGGTTATTGGAGATAAGAGTCTCTCAGCCTTTTCTGCCTGGGCTGGCTTGGAACCATGATCCTTAGATCTTAGCCCCCTGAGTAATTAAGATTACAGCCATGAGCCATCAGTACCTGGCTATGTTGTATATTTTTAAGGGAAAAATGCAAAATTGCTTGATAGTATTTTAGCAGTTGATCTTCTTATTGTAAAGACAATCATGCTTAAATGACATGATAAATTTGGATCACATGATTCTTGTGACATTTTTTCCATTTCCAAGTAAAAACAGGTTTGGGGAAGAAATATAACATTAATGATATTTAATAAATGTGCTCCATTTTCTCCCCAGGCTAATGTATTATTAATTATCATAAAATATGCCTTTTAAAAAATTGGGGCAAAAGGAAAAGAAGAAAGATTGTAATTTAAAAAGTCATGAGAGCTGGCAATGTGGCTTGGCGGTAGAGTGCTTGCCTAGTATGCATGAAGCCCTGGGTTTGATTCCTCAGTACCACATAAACAGAAAAGGCTGGAAGTGGCACTGTGGCTCAAGTGGGAAAATGCTAGCCTTGAGCAAAAGAAGCTCAGGGACAGTATTCAGGCCCTGAGTTCAAGCCCCAGGAATGGCAAAAAAAATGGTCATGAGATGAGGGAAATTTAATTAATCTAACAAATCTAAGAGCCAGAAATAACCCACCAATACTAATCATCTACACAAGGTTGGTGGCCTAATACAGGTCCCCTCTTGGAATAATTGACAGGGCAGACGCCAGGGGGCAGTGGCTCCCTGGGAACCTAGTGCTTGTGGCCTGAGCCATCTCTGAACCTAGGATAAAATTTCATTTGTCCCTACCCATCCTTCAGTCCATGGTCTTTCATCCTGAAATATAATGCCCCAGGAATCGCTTCAGATATTGTATAATAACACCACTCAAAATTTCTTTGGCTGGGCTGGGAAGGTGGCTCAGTGGTAGAACACTTGCCTTGCATGCTCGAGGCCCTGGGTTCGATTCCTCAGCACCACATAAGTAAAAAGCCGGAAGTGGCGCTGTGGCTCAAGTGGTAGAGCGCTAGCCTTGAGCTGAAGAGCTGAGGGACAGTGCCCAGGCCCAGAGTTCAGGCCCCACGACCGGACCCAAAAAAAAAAAATTAAAAAAAAATTTTTTCTTTGGCTGAGTAGTCTTGGTTTGCGAAGTCTTTTCTCTTTGTAAGGCACTTTTATATGTCATTTGAATGGTTTGACTTTTGACTCCCACTTTAATTATCTCGATCTTTGACAATAAGAACGCTACCATAGTGGCTAATACTAATATGAAAAAACTTCCTCAATAAAGCTTGACACTTAAACATGGCTGCAGGAGAATCTTGAATTCGAGGCTAGAATTTGAGACGAGGTGATATAGACCCTGTCACAACAAGAAAACAAAAAAAAACTGAGGTACTGGTATCTCATGCCTGAAATCCTAGCTACCCAGGAGGCTGAGATCTGGAGGACTAAAGTTCGGGGCCAGCCAGGTCAAAAAAGTCTGTAGAGATTATCCACATCTAAAATAATCAGCAAAAAGCAGAGCTGGGGACATGGCTCAGAGGGGATAAAAACAGTCAAGCAAATACGCCAAGAAAATGTGAGGCCCTGAGTTTAAATCCCTTACCACCAAAGCAAAATTAAGAATTACCTAGAATTTGTTTCCTCCCTACAAGTTGGCCCATATGACATTTGTGAAGTAGGGATGTAGCTTATGTGAGAGTGTGGCACAATAAAGCAGAGCAAGAGCTCAAACTCTGAGTTCAAACCCACATACCAACACACACACACATTTGAGTTTCATAATTCAGCTATTGTTGCAACTAGTGGTTCACTCAGGGCCCATTAAGGCAAATGCTGTGCCTCACCTCCAGTTTCTGACTCAGTAGATTTTGAGTGGGCTCAATAATATAGTTTTTATTTAATTTTAATTAAATTAACATTTTTTCTAGTACTAAGGCTTAAACTGGACAATTCCTTAGTTTTTTTCACACACAGCTGGTGCTCTATCACTAGAGCCATAGCTCTACTTCTGACTTTTGGGTGGTTAATTGGGACTTTCCTGCCCAAGCTGGCTTTGTATCACAATCCTGGGATCTCAGCCTGCTGAGAATTTAAGATGATAGGTATGAGCCATCGGTGCCTGACTTAACAGAATATTTTAAATCAGAGCTTCCAATGGATTCCCTGGAATCCAATTATTGTACAAATAGACAAATTTATTGATTGAGCATCTACCTCTATTGTGGATATTATTAAAAACTATGCAGGGTGCTGGAAGCTCACGCCTGTAATCCTAAATACTCAGGAGATTGAGATCTGAGTACTGAGGTTCAAAGCCAGCCTGGTTGAGATTCATATCTACAGTTAACAACCAAAAAAGTCAGAAGTGGAGGGGGGGGGGAATGTAGCTGTGGAGATGGGAGGGAAGGGATAGTAGGTGAAAAACAAAGGAGGAGACAACAATGCTTGATAAGGAATGTACTCATTACCTTGCTCATGTAATTGTAACCCCTCTTCTGTATCTGTACAGTATTCTCACAATAAAAAACTTATTTTTTTTAAAGCCGGAAGTGGAGCTATGGTTCAACTGGCAGAGTGCTAGCCTTGAGCAAAAGAAGCTCAGGGACAGTGTCCAGGCCTTGAGTTTAAACCTCATGACTGGCACAAGAAGAAAAAAACAACAAAAAACAAAACAAAACAAAACTACTAGACGAGATGATTTACTGATTAAAACCCATTCTGGAGCCAGGGAGTTTGGTTTCAAATTCCAACACACTTCTTACTAGCTTGACAAGTTGCTGGACCACTTTGGGCCTCAGTTTACTCAACTATAAAGGCGAATAATTGCTCCTAACTGATAAAGACCCCAGGGGAGTTCACATTGATGAAGAGCAGAGCAGTAGTTATCAGGTACATTGTGTATATCTTACAAATATACCATGCACAAAGCTGTGTATTTTTTGGGAGGGGGGTCCTGTGTGGGGCCTGAACTGTGGGCCTGGGCGCTGTCCCTCAGCTCATCAGCTCAAGGCTAATGCTCTACCACTTGAGCCACAGCGCCACTTCCGGCTTTTTTCTTTTTGCTTATGTGGTGCTGAGGAATCGAACCCAGGGCCTTGAGCATGTGAAGCAAGCACTCTACCATTGAGCCACCTTCCCAGCCCAAGCTGTGTATTTTGTACACAGCAAGAAGCGCTCTGAGGAAGGTCTGAGAGAGGAGCTGGCCTTGGCTGCAGGAAGGTGCATGATAGCTTACCATCTAGCTGCCCTCCAGGACTAGGTGAGGGAAAAAGCTAGCCGTTTCTACTCTTCCTTCTTATAACTGCTGCTGAGCAAACAAACACCATTATGATAACATATAATTACTATAAATGGCCTTCTACACCTTTCTATCATTGTAAGCAATAGTGAAACTTGTTCAGGGACCACCTATTTGAACTTTATGAGGCACAGGTAATCATTTATGGGAAAATAAGGTTGGGCACCAGTCCTGCCGTTTGAGACTGGGGTGGGGCCCCTTATGTGTTGGATGGGGCGTTTTGATTGACATAAGCACACTCTATGGTGCTTGAACTGCAATGTATTGCTTGGAGCAAATCCTTATCATTAAGTAAGGGATAACTGTGCTTATATTCTTTTTTTTTTTTTTTTTTGGCTGTGGGGCTTGAATTCTGGGCCTGGGTGCTGTCCCTGAGCTCTTCAGCTCAAAGCTAGAGCTCTACTACTTGAGCGACACTGCCACTTCCATTTTTCTGTGGTTTATTAGAGATAAGAGTCTCATGGACTTTCCTGAGATTCTCTTCCCCTTGCTTGATAAGACACTGATTAAATGAGAACAATGGGCTGCTCAACCATCTTTACAGAAAATTCCAGAACACACTTGGATCCTGCCTGTGGCAGTTTTGCAGAGCCATTGGGGAGGAAGGAGGAGGGAGGGGAGAGACAGAGACAGAGAGTTCCTGCACAGTAATTAACAGTTCAGCAGTGTCTTCTCATCGGAAAACTCAAGCCTCCAAGTTACTTGCTTTCACGCAATCGGGTTGGCTCCGGCAAATCTGTCTTATCTCATTGCTCCTGGCAATCGAGTTTATGCATCTAATTCTTCAAGCCAACTTCTATGCATTATGGTCTCCTAATTACACAGTTTCTCTGTATCACAAGAGTAGGACGTGATTTGGCAAGCCGGTGCATGCCCTAGGGTTTGCTTCTGCTGCAGTCCATCCCAGCTTTCTTCTTCCTTCCCTGGAGACAGAAGGCTGCTGGCAAGCAGGCCAGGACAATTCCCACAGCACCAGTGACTAATGTGAAGGAGGCATGGGGTGGGGGTGGGGGGAAAGCACCTCTGATCTTTCTCAAATTCCTCCCACATCCAGATTCACATCTTGCCTTGTATAGACACAGGAGGCCCTGAGAGAACAGTAAAGTCCATGAGCCTGCATCCCAGGCCCTCCACTCTTATTTCTTCACTTCAGAAGTCCCCTTAGCAATCTCCCTCCCTGTACCATCTACTTCTTTTTTTTTGGGGGGGGGTGGTCTGGTCATGGAGCCTGAACTCTGGGCCTGGGCGCTGTCCCTCAACTCTTCAGCTCAAGGATAGTGCTCTACCACTTGAGCCACAGTGCCACTTCTGTTTTTTTTTCGTTTTTGCTTATGTGGTGCTGAGGAATTGAACCCAGGGCCTCATGCATGCAAGGCAAGTGTTCTACAACTGAGACACCTTCCCAGCCCCCCCCCCCCATTTACTTCTTTTTTCAGTACTGGGATTTCAACTCGGGGCCTGGGTGCTGTGCATGAGCTATTTGCTCAAGGTTAGCACTCTACCACTGAGCCACAGCTCCACTTCTAGCTTTTTGGTGGTTAATCATAGATAAGAATCTATCTCATGGCTTTTCCTGTCTGGCTGGCTTTGAACTGAGATCCTCAGATCTCAGCCTTCTCAGTAACTATGATTACAGGCATAAGTCACTGGTGCCTGGCTACCATCCATATATTTCTTTCTTAAAACACAAGCTTCTGAAGGTTTTTTTTTTCTTTTTTTTTTTTTGGCATTCAAAAGGATGATAAAAGGGGAATAGCAACTCCAAGTATTTCTTTCCCCAAATGTATTTCCATTTAGCAAGGAATTAAAACGTGAGAGCATGGATGGACAGCAGACTATCAAATATGACCCGAGTAGCATGTGGGGGCAGATGGACAGCTTGTAGTTGGGTCTTATGTCATATTTTGGAGGCAAAGGTTATATCTACCTTCACTAAAACTAGGCATGTCCACAGGCTTCATGGAAAAAAAAAAAGCCTGATTTCTTTTGGGTTCAATCCTATACTGATTGCTTAGCCCTCAGCAGAGTTCTCTGTGATTTTCTAACCTTGCAACCTGGACTTTTCCACAGACTGCCTTCTCACTGCTCCCATTACTTCTCTTCTGTCCAAAATACATTGGAAGATCTGGTAGATGGACTGTAACCATATATAATCACCCCACACCTGAGTTTGCTTGGCAGACCTGGATGGCCTGCCTAGAGAAGCATCAGGGCTGAGTCCACTGAACATCCAACACGGCTCTCTGTATGTCAGAGCCCACTGTCAGTGCTGAGGAATCAGGCATGAAAAGACATGGTGGTCCCCATGAGAAGCTGATGGTCCAATGAGAGGCTGTCATGTGAACAAGGAATTATTGTGCCCTGAGCAAATTCTAAGATGGATTCTTTAAAAAAAAAAAGTTATTTGAAGGTGATGTACAGAGGAATTACAGCATCATGGGTCAGATGATGAGTACATTTCTTTTGGGACATTGTAAGATATTCTTTTTTTTTTTTTTTTGGGTCCGGCCGTGATGCCTGAACTCTGGGCCTGGATGCTGTCCCTCAGCTCTTCAGCTCAAGGCTAGCACTCTACCACTTGAGCCACAGCGCCACTTCCGGCTTTTTCCTTTTTGCTTATGTGGCGCTGAGGAATTGAACCCAGGTCCTCAGGCATGCAAGGCAAGCGCTCTACCACTGAGCCACCTTCCCAGCCCCTGTAAGATATTCTTGATGATCAGGAAACAGCACTTAATTTTCATTGTAAGTAAATTTGATTTTTTTTTTTGGTCGGTTGTGGGGCTTGAACTCTGGGCTTGGGCACTGTCCTTCTGTGCTTCAGCTCAAGGTGAGCACCCTACTGCTTGAGCCACAGTGCCACTTCTGGTTTTCTAGTGGTTTATTGGAGATAGGAGTCTCACAGACTTTCCTGCCCCGGCTGACTTTAAACCATGATCCTCAGATCTCAGCCTCCTGAGTAGCTAGGATTACAGGCGTGAGCCACCAGCGTCTGGCTGTAAATTTGGTTTTTTTTGGAAAGAGTTCCACTGGGAATTGCACACACATACTAGACATACATTGTATCACTGAGCTACCTCCCCAAACTCTGTAACCTGATTTTTAACCTGAGTATATCATACACACACACACACACACACACACACACACACACACACACACACACGCCTACCTAATGGCAGAGAGGTAATACTAGCCAACAGGGTCTTCTCAGCCAATCAAACTCTTGTTTGTCTCCTTTACCCCTAGTTTGGCATCTCTTTTCTGAGGGCTGGTGGTGGTGTGTGTTAAGGAGGGAGAAGGCTAGCTTGTACAAGGGCTTGATGGTTAGATTCTGTCTGGTCCTTGGTAGTCCTTTATCTTGCCCACTGGAGTCTCCAAGGGATTACCTGCTACCATATCACCCTTCTTGCTAATCCTGTCTTCCTTACCTCAGAGTCCTCCACTGGAAGTTACCTTCACTCTTTTCCCAGGGCACAAGAAATATTTAGCTGCTTGTTCACCTGACCCTGAAGCTAGATACAAGGCAGTGGGGGTCTTCAGTGCTCTTGATTTCAACACACCTCTAATCAGTTATATACTATGTCCCTTCCATGCTGGATGCAGGGACATTATGCAGTGTTTTTTTTTTTTGTTTGTTTTGTTTTGTTTTGGTCGTGGGGCTTGAACTCAGCCTGGGTGCTGTCCCTTCACTCTTCAGCTCAAGGTGAGCATTCTACCACTTGAGCCACAGTGCCACTTCCGGTTTTCTAGTGGTTTATTGGAGATAAGAGTCTCACTGACTTTCTTGCCTGGGCTGACTTTGAACTGCTGTCCTCAGATCTTAGCCTCCTGAGTAGCTAGGATTACAGATGTGAACCACTGGCGCCCAGCTTCTGGATTGTGTGTGTGTGTGTGTGTGTGTGTGTGTGTGTTAGAAGTCAGTAGGTATGCACAGCTGAGGGAAGCTAGGAGGAGGGCACAGAATCAGATGAAAAAGTAGAGCCGAGGGGCCTATCAGCTACACTAGACATTAATAAAAGTGAACTAAGCAACTCAAGGGCAGTGATGGGAGGAAGGGAATGAGAGGGAAAGAGGGAACAGCATACACTAAGTAAAAGGAAAGAAATGCTTGTATCATTTGGTTTGGAAGAAATAGTTGTCAAAGTTTATAGAGTTTATAGGCTTTATAGACCATGATAATGACAATTCACCTTGTGAAGGTTAAAATGTGTTTGTGACTTACTGTCCCACAATACTGTGAAATTTGTGTAATCACTTAATCTCAGTAAAGAAATTTTTTTAAAAAGTCAGTTGTGGGGCTTGAAGTGAGGGCCTGGGCACTGTTCCTAAGCATTTTCACTCAAGCCCAGCACTCTACCTAGTGGCTAGTGGCTCTTTGAGCCACTTCGGGTTTTCTGGTAAATGATTGAAGATAAGAGTCTCATGGACTTTCCTGCCCAGGCTGGCTTTGAACCATAATCTTCAGATCTCAGCCTCTTGAGTAGATAAGATTACAGATGTGAGCCACCAGTCCCTGGCCTGGAGTTGATATTTAGAAACTAATCCTGCTCTCCTCTCTTTTCCTCTCTTCTCCATCGTTCCCCTTCCCTCTCTCTCCTTTCCTGTCCCCTTTTCCCTTTCCTCCCTTTTTCTCCTCTCCCCTTCTCTTCTCTTTTTACAATGCTGAGGATACAACTCAGGACCTTGAATATGGTACAAGTACTTGTACCATTAAGCTATATCCCTAGCCCTTGTTTAGTTATGCATTTGTTTGTTTGTTTGAGATAGGGTTCTTTCTTAATTCCAGTTAAGGTTAGATAAGGCTAGATATATAGGCCTTAAATCACTATGTAATACAGACCAATTTGAACTCAAGATCTTGCTGAGTGCTGGGATTATAGGAATGTGGCACCATGCCCAGGCTGGAGTTTGTTATTTTCCCTCTACTCTACCTCCAGACTTGGTCTGGAACAAAGTACTTGTCAGGACTGTTCTTGTGTCTCGCCCTTGTCTGGATGATCTTTACCACTGTAGAGTAGGGGAAATCCATCTTTTTATGAGCACAAGTTCTTCCAAATTTACTATTGATAGAAATACCTAAGTATCCTAACTTCTTTGTGGGTTTTCAGCTTCTGTTATTCAAAGGCCAGATCTTGATGTACAAAAGAAGGAATTTTGAGAATCAAAGTATTTTTTCTTTAAGTCACTGAGACCCTGTCTAAATGACCACTACAATAAATATCATAGAATCTAAAGGAAAAGACACATTCACAATTCACTGAACCAAATAGACCAGGAGGAAAACATATCTCAATTTCCAATGAAGGTAGAAGTGTTAGAAGATATAGCAATTTTTTCCTGTTTGTTTTCAGAATTCTCCCAAGGCTTGAATTTCCTTTCCATAAAACAAGCAACTAAGAAATTTGTTTATTATATATAATTATATATACTCTGTAGAATATAATTACCAAGGTTACTTTAGTAGATGAATGAAGTGATGTCAGTAGTATCCTTTGAAGTCATATAAACAACACTCTCATTTTTCTTTCTCAACACTTTTCCATCATCTCTACAATTAATAGATTTCAACATTTGTGGCTTTCACTTTGGACTGAAAAACAAAGCTAGATCTTAAATTTCTTGACCTCTAGATGTAGCCTTTGTGGAACAAGTTTCAAATGACCACTCTGATACAGTCACCCCTATCAAATGCATTCACATTACTTCATACATTGGCAAACAGATGACCACATTTTAGCAAATACAATGCTAATGTTCCTATTTTAAACGTAGAAATTTAACACTACTTTTTGAATTCTTTTTTTTCTTTCAGTTCGGCAACTGCTAGAAGTCATTTATTTTTGGAAAATATGGCCATGTATTCACAATGCTTTTCTTGGTACTAAACTATTTAGCATTATTATTTGCCTCGACCTATTCAATAATTTAGCAAGCTAATCTAAGGAAATTTAGAATGTTTTCCAAAGGCATTGAACTTCCAACTGTCTGGCCAACTTGTGAAAAAAATTCTGAGAAGCTGTCAGGAAAGAAGGAGACATGTATGAGCACAACTCCACCTATCCCACCCAAGTTGAATATCATGTACACAGGTATTTATAAAGTTCTGGTTAAGCTGGGCACTGGTGGCTCACGCCTGTAATCCTAGCTACTCAGGAGGCTGAGATCTGAGGATCGCGGTTCAAAGCCAGCCCGGGCAGGAAA